>NW_017731381.1:3066567-3170920 GCF_001890085.2 Hipposideros armiger
ATTCTCCTCAAACTACTCCAAAAAATACAGAAGGAGGGAAGGCTCCCAAGCACATTTTATGAGGCCACTATTACTCTGATCCCAAAGTCAGACAAAGATATTACAAAAAAAGAAAACTACAGGCCGATATCCCTAATGAGCATAGATGCAAAAATCCTTAACAAAATACTAGCAAACCAAATTCAGTGTCACATTAAAAAGATCACACACCATGATTAAGTGGGATTCATTCCTGGTATGCAATTTCTGTGATACAGAATCAAGAGGTCACAGAAAATGAGAGAGAAATAGAGAGACAGGAGACAAAAGGAAAGAATTTAGGCCAAAACACTAAAATGATCTGTTAAACATTTCACAAGTGACACGAGGGCAGGAGAAAAAAGAGAAAAGAAAGTTGTAAAATGTGTATTTGGAGTCCCATTAATAATCTTTATTAGATGTAAGTAATTAAATGCCCTTTTAATTATCTTTGTATTCCTAGAACACGATGCCATTGAGAGACTGAACCGCATGGGTTTACAGGTTCCTCAGGGTTTTATTTCATTGATCAAGAGAGCGTGGGAATCCCAGAAAACTAGACAAATATTGGGGGAAAGAAGAAAACACTAGAATATATTGTCTTCTCCCTTACCCCATCCTCCACACCTGGAATAAAAAACATCAGGTGGGGCAGAAATTTTTTAAAAGCCTGGAACCAATGCAAAAGGAATTTTTAAAAGCCAAATCTATGGACCTATCTGATCGCCCCAAGACAGAAGAGAATATTCAACTACCACACACATGAATAAGGCAGTTACCCCTTCCTGTTTCCCAATAAACATGGCTTCCGAACAGATCACATCCTGTTCACAGGAGAGTAAAGGGAACAACAAAAAAAACAAAAACGCAAAACTTACTGTTCCCATATTGCAAAACAGAAAAGAGAACAGCATGAAGAGACCTTGGAGATACCATATCAGTTTCTGAAGATAATCTACTACAGGATCCAGAAGGAAATTTCAGAAATCTGTTCATCATGCTTTACCTTGTTCAGGCCAGAATCGGAAATAACGCCTCTATCCCCACTTCCACTGTATTATGCTTATTCCCGGGCAGCCCTGCTTTTCACCGGTATGTTATACACATTAATGCAATGACTTTTATATTCTTCTCGCTTTCTGGAATTTTCAAATTGTTCTGTAATGATTATGCTTTGTTTCTGTAATAATTTTTAAAACTAGTTGACAGGAAATAAACCATTTCTGTTAACCAAATTAAAGTTTTTTTAAAAAAATGGTTCATTTTGGTAAATAAAAATACCCCCTCTCCTATCAAAGAATTATCCCTCAAAGAAACATTTAGGCCTTGACACAGAAGTAATTTATTTAGACAAGCTTTTATTTTTAAAATAAAGCTAACATAATACTAATACCAGCATGTGGCAAAGACCAAAAAAAAAGGACTTGAAATTGACCTAACTTATGAACATAAACAAAAATCCTAATTAAGCACTTAGCCAATAGAAACTAGAAAGAGCATTTTTTAAAATAACACACCATGTCCTAATAGAGTTTATCCCAAGAACAGAGCCTATTAAAAATAATCACCATGTTAATACATTAAAAAGCAAACACTTTGTGGTTAACTCAATAGACACCAAAAAGTGTTAAATCAAATTCCTTGCTTATGCCTGAATTAATAAGAAAGAAAAGAACCTTTATAAATTAAAACAAAACTCTTGCTTAACTCAATGTGAAATTCACACACACACCACCGCCATCATCACAGCACAAAATAATCAGCATAGTGCTAAAGAGAGAAATCCTGGAACTGTTCCCATTGGAGAAAGGAAAAAACAAGGATGCCCATTATCACCACTGTTACTTAACATTGTACTCTAAGTGCTACTCGATGCAAGTAGAAAAGAACAAAATAACTAGTATATATTGGAAAAAGAGACAGTGAAATCATCTTTATTTGTAGCTGACTGCATACTTGAAAAATCCAAAAGAATCAATTGAAAAGCAAATAGAAAAATAAGAGATATCAGCAAGAGGACTCAATTTAAAAACATTAAGAAAATCAATAGCTTTTACACCACGAATAACTATATAAATATGAAAAAAGATACTTCTCAAAAAAAAAAAAACAAATATTAGGAATGAATTTTACAAAAACGTATTAAACCCTGGAGGGTTTTACTGGAGGACAAAAAAGACCTGCGGAATCCATTGCATGTGTTGTTCTCGAATACTTGGTAATACCCAATTTTGTGACATTGTAGATGCAATTCCAATCAAAAATCCCAATTTATGAACCTTGACAATATGACTCCAAAATTCATCTGGAAGAATGAACTCAGCAAGAATAAGCAGAGAAAAGAATCCGAAAATGTAATTACTTTAAGGATTTGAGGTGACTTGGCCTGCCAAATAGTAAAACGTATTATAATGCTTTAGTGCAGGAAGAGACAAAGAAATAGAACAGAACAGAATATCCAGATATCGATGCAAGTTTATATGGAAATTTAATATAAAAGAGACATTTCAAATCACTAAGGGGGATAGTGAGGATTCAGTAACTGATGTTACGACAACTAGCTAGTCATTTGAAAAACTGAGATCAAAAGAATATATACAGAGGGTGCTAAAAAAATGTATACACATCTTAAGAAAGGAAAACTGTATTAAAATTGTAATACTCAAGATATACTGATAACAAAAGATGAATACAAGTCACGTTTGACTTCTGCAATGACAAGAGGTGCTCAAAGTGGTTACCATCAGCGTCCAGACACTTCTGATTACGGCAAACTACTGTTTGAGCAATGTTGACCAATGTGTCCACTTGTATACATTTTTTTTGGCACCCCGAGTATATTAAAGGCTAGAGGAAAAGGTATTTTATCATCTTGACAATACAGTCTTTAACATAAAACCAAGTCTAGAAACTGTGAATAAACCAAATGACTTGTTTTGATTACATAAAAAAACAAACTGTGCAGAAAGAGACAGCATAAATACAGTTTAAATACAACTGTTTACCCTGGAAAAGGGGGAGTGGGCATCAGCTGGAAGTGGGCACCAGAGACAACTCTGCACATGTTCTATATCTTGGTCTGAATGATGGCTGCATGGCTATATGCATATGTAAAATTCACTGACTGTACAGTTAAGATTTGTGCATGTTATCAGGTGTAAGTTATGCCTCAATAAGAAAAAGAAATAATAAAGAGAATAAATCAAGCATTTATCCTGTCTTTCCTGTGAAGACTATATTTCAGGGTAAGCAAAGACCTAATGAGGAAGAATTCTTCTTCATACAAAAGTTAAAGTTAATAAATGCAAAAAGGACAAAAGAATTGGAAACTCATAATTTTGCAATATCTAATGAAATAAGTGCTCTAGACAATGTCCATCAATGGCTTTTAAGACCATTAGGGCAGTGGTTCTCAAGCTCTAGTGTACATCAGAATCACTTGGTGGCATGGCTAATATTCTGTATCAGCTTCATTGGCCACAGGGTGCTCAGGTAATTGATCAAACATTATTCGGGGTATTTCTCTGAGAGTGTTTTTGAATGAGGTTAACATTACACAGCAGTAGACTGAGTAAAGCAGACTGCCTCCATGATGTGGGTGGGCCTCAGCCAATCAGCTGAGAGCGTGCTTGGACCAAAGGCTGACCTGGCCCCTGCCACCCAAGCAAGAGGAATTCTGTAGTATCTGCTCTTCCTGGTTCTATAGCAGTCTGTCTTTGGGCTACATCTGCAGCATCAGCTCTTGGTCTAGGACTGTGGTATCAGCTTCTACCAGGTCTCAAGCCTGTCAGCCTACTTTGCAGATTTTGAACTTGACAGCCTCCCTAATCACGTAAGCCAAGTCCTTATCATAAATCAATCAATCCACATCTCTATATAGATAGATAAATGTAGATAAATATATGTATATGTTCCATTTCTCTGGAGGACCCTAATACACCTGGAGAGCTTGGAAAAACACAAATTGTTGGGTCCTACCCCAGAGTTTCTGATTCAGTAGATGTGGGATGGGACATAAGAATTAGCATTTCTCGGGCTGGCCGAGTGGCTCAGTTGGTTAAGAGCGCAAGCTCTGAGCAACAGGGTCACCAGTTTGATTCCCACATGGGCCAGTGAGCTGCACCCAAGCTGTGCTGCCGCTGAGCTGTCAACAGGTGGCAGGATGGCTCAGCTGGTGAGAGAACGTGGTCCTAACAACAAGATTGCTGGTTCAACTCCCGCATGGGATGGTTGGGTATTCCCACCCGCAACTAAGATTGAACATGGCACCTTGAGCTGAGGAGCCGCGAGCTACCAATGGGTGGTCGGATGGTGACTGGACTTGGGAGGTGAATTTGCTGTGCCCTCCACAACTAAGATTGAAGGACAACAACTTGGCTGTTCCCCTTCCCCAATTACCCAATAAAATCTTTAAAAAAAAAGAATTAGCATTTCTCACCGGTTCCCAGGTAATGATGGTGGTGCTAATTAAGGAACCACAGTTTGAAAACCAATGTATTAGACAGAAGGTTGACAGGGAAATTCCATCATGGATAAATCAGGCTGACGCCACCTAAATTAATTGATCAATCTGAATTTCACTTTATAGGAAATGGGGGGATAGAGGAACAAGATACAAAACACCATAAAAGTACAGTCAGCCAAATCCAGTGTATGCAAAAATCTACAGAGAAGAATAACCCAGTCTTCAACAAATAAATGCCATGAAGAAACGCAAAGGGAGAGCTACCAAGGATTGCAAGAAATTAAAAGACCTTTTGGGGTACTGATTCAAACCAGCTACCTATTTTTCAAAATTGAGAAGTTAAAGACATTTTTGTGATGTTAAAGAATTGTCATCAATGTTATTAGATATGGTGAAAGAATTGTGCTTATAATTTTTGAAGTCCCAGTCTGTTACACTGGTGTTTCTTAGCCTCAACTCTGTTGATATTTCAGGCCAGGTAATTCTTTGTTTTGGAGGGCTATTCTGTGCATTATAGGATGTGTAGCAACACCCACGGCCTCACTCTGCTACATGCCAATAGCGACCGCTACTACCCACCACTGTGACAACCAAAATTGCCTCCAGACACTGCCACATGTTCCCTGTAGGTCAAAATTGCACCCAGTTGGGAACTACTGCGTTAGATGTATCTTTCGAAGAGTTTACAAGTGAAGTGATAGGTCTGGGATTTTTGTTTCTAAATACTCCAGAAAAAACTATGGGGAGTGGGGAGTCACTAGAATGGCGAATAGCAAAATGGTGACAACTGTTGAAATGAAGCTGAGGAGTGAGTACATGATGGTATTAGTCTAGTCCCTATGCTTTAATACATGTTTCAACACTTCTGATGAAAAGTATTTTTACAAAAACACATGCGCATACATTAAGTGATACTATAGAAGCAGAATTTTAACTAATATTCATGATATTAGGTGGGGGGGGGGAACCAGATTACCAGGTACCATGTATTATGCTGTGTGACTCCACTATGATATAAAAGAAAGACAAAGAGATACTCAGAGAGGATATGAGTCAAAATATTTACATTAATGGTCACTAGGTGGTGGAACTGTAGGTAATAATTCTCTTCTTTCCAATCTCCCAAGTTTTTAAAGCTTTCCACATGAACATATACATATTATTCAATGTAAACAAACAAAGACTAATAAAGAAGAAAGGGATTGCTATGGAAAGACATAATGTGGGCAAGAAAAGAAATAAAAAGACTATTCAATGCAAACACAAAATCTCCAACAGCACAAAAATCAGGGAGCCATTGAGTAGAGGTGCAAAGACACCTCATAGCCCCATTAAAAACAAGTTCACAGGTGGGTAGGTGGGTGTGTGTTTATTAACACTGACCTCGGGCATCTAATTCCACTTGATTTTCCCTGTTTCAGAAGACAGAATCGCATGCAATAAATTCTAGAAAGCCTTCTCTCTAAACAGACACAATGGTATTTTCCCTGCCAGGCAAATATTGGGTTGTCGGAAAAGTCATGACGCATTTTTGCAATGAAAAACATAGAAAAAAATACGTCATGACTTTTCCGACAACCCAACATTTAAAGTTTTTTTAAATAATCATGACAGTGCTTAAATCCATAGCCAAGTGGAAAACCCAGCTATTAAGCTAGACTCATGCCCTAAAGGTTTTGGGTAGCAGAGGTTTTGCTCTTCCGCTATTCAATGCCAAATAGAAATTACTTGCTATTTAATCACCCGTTGCTTCGGCTCACCTGAGTGGCGGCAGCCTGGCTTGGCACAAATAATTAACAGTGAGCCAGAGTTCCCAATGTTATGATCCCTTCTGCAGTCTCTGGCCTAAATTTCAGTTCCCTTTCTATCTTCAGCCTTCCCATGATCTGCTGTAGGATCACCTCCTCCTTCACGGGCATTCCCTCCCACTGTAAAGAGGAACCCAGAGAGATGGATGGCCTTCTTCATGGCTGCATCCCCAGTGCCTAGAAGAAGGCCTGGTACATAGTAAGTGTTCAGTTAATAATTGCTGAAGAAAATGATTCGATCGTGTTGCCCTCCCTTTTCCCTATTTCTGGCCTTCTGAGAGCATCGACAGTATTTTGCCAGGTATAATGTGCACTTTTTTTGCCCAGATTTGTGAGGGAAAACATAATGCTCATTCTACATGGGTAGTATTAATTCTATATCTATATAAATGTTTTTAATTCTTTTATTTATGCTGATGAGTTAAAAGTCTAACTCTAGAAATCAATAACGATAATATGCAAAATAATGCCCTGGAATACGATCATTGGTTTTGTTGAACTTAGGGCAAATTTGCAACGACGAAGAGTCCCTGGCCTTCTTATGATGCGTAAATATCGTAAATTTGTTACCGGTGCATAAAATTTCTTGTACCTTGTAGCTGTTGCTTTGTAATTATTGGTTACATGAAATTTCTTGTACCATAATATGTTTAAAAATAAACGCTAAAATTCCTTTATAATACAAAAAACAAGTACCTAAATGCAAACAAATAAAAATTAGAATTTAAAAATTAAAACAAAAGATTTTTTTCCCCCTGAAAGTTTGAGCCAAAAATGTGGGTGCACATTATACACAGCAAAACACGGTCTTCCTGGGCCTACCAAATGTCCTGAATTATCAGCATTCTGATTCCATTCACATGCTGCTCACCCACACTTCAGGTGGATTAATGAAGATGGTAATACAGACCCACTCACCCCAGTACCACACACACAGACACACACACACACACACACACACACACACGTGCGCGTGCTCTATAGGGCCCCCAGACACTAGACACCTCTACCCCTTGACTCTGGTGATACTTTCCATGTATTCTTTGTGCCTCGGCCAGTCTGTGCTCAATCTCATTATCTTCTTACTAAAACTAATTAATTAATTCATTTCCAACATTAATATTCATGAGGCAGTGTATGTAATGTCTATATCTATAGCTGCTTCCAAATTCCCTCTAGCTGCAGAGTTTCCTATTCTGCCCACAAGGGCTCCTGAGTTGTTTGAATACATGTCTCCATGGCCTTCCCCAGGTCCTCAGCAGCCCATGGCAGGTTTTTCTGCGGCTCCCAGACATTTCCTGCTCAACTCATTCCCGTGTGTGGCATGAGAACTGACATCAGGCTCTGGAATCAAGGCCAATTCCCCTCCTCTTCCACTCCTGGCCTTCTGCCAACACCCACTCAAGGTCCCCATAAAGTTGAAGCAGCATGTCAGGTGTGACACAGTGAGTGAGGGGCAATGCGAGGATCGTGACTAAAGTCACCTGACCCCCAAGAGACCAGTTTCCATTCTCCAGAGCACAAATCAGCAAACTAACCCCTGTGAGCTAAATCTGACCCGCTGCCTGTTTTTATAAATAAAGTTTTATTGAAACACAGCCACATACCCAGTCATTTCCATATTGTCAATGACTAGTTTGGGCTACAATAGCAGAGTTGACTAGTTATGACAGAGACTATAGAAACTGCAAGCCTAAAATACTTACTAACTCACTATTAACAGAAAAAGTTGGCTGACCACTGCTAGAGGGTTCAAAAGAACAGGGAGTAGAAAGGAAAAGGCTGACACAGCTGCCCCATGGAATAACAGCTGATCACCTGGCTAGTCTCCTCAAAAGTGAGCAGCTCCAGAGGGGAATAGGAGGACCCCCTAGGGGCAGAACCAGTCATCTCTCTGACCCTTACCTTCACCTGCCAACCATGGCATGTTGGTAGGGTTTGCAGAGAGGGAGCTCCACCCACTGCTGGGCACCTTTGGCTGTTCCCTCCAACATGAGAGAGGGGGGGGGAGAGGGAGAGAGGGAGAGAGGGAGAGAGGGAGAGAGAGGGAGAGACGGGGAGAGACGGGGAGAGAGGGGGAGAGAAAAAGGGAGAGAGAGAGATTGATTGATTGATTGATTGATTGATTTAAGTGTGGTATGGCCTCCATAAAGTAGTTCTGGAATATTAAACTCAGGCTATCACAAAAGAGAGCCTCTCAACTCCACAGCATGGGAAAGGCCAAGAGCCATGGGACACGCCCAAAGGGAGAGCTTTTCAAGTTCATAAGAAACAGCATGGCTTCTGGGGTCAGGCTGACTGGATCAAGTCTATCTACAGGCTTCACCAACTGGATGACCTGGAGTTATTTAATTCCTCTGAGCCCATGGTTCCTCCACAATAAAATAAAGGTGGCCAACAGCTGTGAGGATTCAATGACGCAATGCATACACGTGTGGAGTTCCAAGCACGGCGCCTGCCAGAGTGAGTGCTGAGTCAGGGCACTGCTGAGAAGCTCCTTACGCATTCCCTTGGACGTTTGGACAACTGGATGACTCATGCAAGTCAAGATTCTGGCATCCAGAAAAGCCCCCAGCACAGAGGTTCCGAAGCAGGCGTCTTCCTTTCCAAAGACAACGCTCAGAAATGCAAAGCAAGAAGACAAATAACAACCAGTCCCACAAGCCGCCCTGTTTCGCCTGGAAGACCAGGATGGATAGCATGGCATGGCAATTAGGAGTCAGCCAACTTGAGTTCCTGCCTCCCCAGCCCAGGGGAAGCCACATGGCTCTGGGCAAGCCATCGGGTCTTCCTGAGCCTCAGTTTCCCAATTCTAAACCAACAAAAGCATTTGCCTAACAGGGCCACTGTAAGGACTGAAGGAGATGAAATACCTGAGGGCCTTGGTACCGGGCACCGGTAGGGCCCCTCTGCAGGTGAGGCATTGCTATTGTCCTTTACAAGATTAACAGTTCTTACTACTCCTAGCTCACTGTCCCAGCCAGAGTCCCCTCACCTGTGACTGGGGAACTAGCACCTTCTCCTGCTCCTCCTGGAGGCTCAAACAAGGTGGATCCTCCGTCCCTTCCTTTCCCAGCCCAGTCTCACACCCTGCCAGTCCCCAGCCACAGCCCCACACACCTTCATGGCCACACCTTGCCATCAACACCAGGCTCACAGGCCACAGGTTTATCAACATGAGGCCAGACAGACCATAACCAGGACACAGAGCCACCATCATACAAACCAGCAAGAGCAGAGGTTGGGCAGCAGACATGCCAAGGCCCAATCCTGGCTTCCCAGATGCCTTCCTGTGTAACCCTGGGGGGGGCCGCTCACCCTCTCTGGGCACATGCTCAGTCATTTGTGAAATACAGGATTCAGATCAGTTATTCCTCAACTCCCTTCCACCTTGTGAATCACTGCAGAGTCTACTCTGTAGCCATAAGCCGCCCAGGATATTTCTCTAACTCCAGTGCTAATTTCCACCAAAATAAATCCATTTAATCTAACAGAGAGACGCAGAGGTACAAGCGAGAAGTGTTGATGTACCGCTAACCCTGCTACAGAACTCAGCTGGATACTGCGAATGCATCATCTCCCAGCTCCCGCCGTATCTCTCACTAGACCGATTTTTCTCATGTCTTTCTCCCCATACAATTTTTCAGTCCTTATTTTCTCTGTTTTTACTTACCATGGTGCTTTTCCGGTCCCCAGCCACACCCCTGCTTCCTCACACTGCTCAGCTTCTTGATGTGCCTGCTTTTCTCCTGGATGAGAATTACATACAGGCTGCAGAGAACCCCAACGGGTGACGTTCCCGCCAGGCACTGTACCCTCGCGTGGGCATCCCCGGGACAAAGAACTCTCCCCCCCAGGGGCAGGCCATTCTGTTTCCGCATGGCGACAGGAGGCAGCACGGGGGGCAGCCCAGGAGCCAAACCAGACACAGAGCTCTGTGCTTCATTCATTCCTCGACGGTTCCCAGGAGGGAGGCCCACGTGCTTCCTCTCCCAACTCACTGATGAGGAAGCCAAGGGCAAAGCCTCCGAGTGGAAAAGTGGCCCCCCGCCAGGCCTAGAACCCAGATAAGACTCCAAAGCAGGTGCTGCCAGCTCCTCTGCCGCGCGGGTGCTTCTTCCTCCTTCTCTGGGAATCAGGGGACCGCATCGCCTCACAGCACGATGCGGACACAGACGCCTTCAAGGGGCTTAACATGGAACAGAAGCAATGTGGCAGTCCTCCCTTATTGGCGGTTTCGCTTCCCCACCCCCAGTTCAGTTCCCCGCAGTCGACCCTGGTCTGAAAACATTAAATGGAGAATTCCAGAAAGAAACAATTCATACGTTTTAAATTGCACGCCGTTCTGAGTACCGTGATGAAATCCCGAGACACCCCGCTCCATCCAGCCCCATCCTGTCCGGGGCGTGAATCATCCCTACGCCCAGCATCTCCACGCTGTGTCCGCGCCCCCACGCCATGCGTCACCTCATCGCCGTCTTGGTTATCAGATCGGTTATCATTCACATCACTTTTATTACAGTAGCCTGCTATAATTGTTCTATCTTATTATTAGTTATTGTTGTTCATCTCTTACTGTGGCTAATCTATAAAGTTTATCATAGGTATGTACATATAGGAAAAACATTATACATTATATATATATACATATATATATATATATATATATATATAGGGTTGTCAAAAAAGTCATGACGCATTTTTGCAATGAAAAGCGGAGAAAAAAATGTCATGACTTTTTCAACAACCCAATATATATAGATATAGAGATAGATGATATAGATATAAATATAGATAAAATTTGGTACAATCTGCAGTTTCAGGCATCCACGGGGGGTCTTGGAATACATCCCCCATGGATAAGGGAGGACTACTGTATTTTAAATACATTATAGAACACTTTGTAAAGATAATCCAGAAATACAGTGAAAAGTAAGTACAGAAGAGTAATACTATCTCCCTCCTACCCCTCTAGCTCTAATATTAATAGTCTCCAATCAGAAGACCTCATCCCAGCTTCCTCTCCTAGGCACCGACCATGAGCACGCTTGTATTTCCTTCCAGTATTATAAATCTATGTGTATACAAATGTGTATGTGTGTGTGTTTGTGTGTGTGTGTGTATCCTGTTGTTACAAACTGAAAAGCCACTAGACAAAGCTCTATACTTTGTTTTATTCGATTGGTAAATCTTGGATAGTGTCCCATATTAATGCTTAGAAATTGTGTTCTTTCTCTTTAATAGTACTTCACAGTATGAATACTTACATTATGTCCAGTCTTTTGCAGTAGGGAGTGTGTTGGAAGGTTGTCGGAATTTTTTTTTAATTCTTATTGGGGAATTGGGGGAGGGAACAGCATTGGGGAATTGGGGAAGGGAAACAGACAAGTTGCTGTCCTTTTGTTCCTCAGTCTAGTTGTGGAGGACGTCGCTTCACTGGCCCATGTTGGTATTGTTATCATTGCGCTCTTCGCAGCTGACACAGATTGGTCGCTGGCCATTGGTCAGCTGCTCACGGCAGCTCACGGCAGCTCACGCTGGCTGCCGGTCACTCATGGTAGCTTACGGCAGCCCACTGCAGCCCACACTGTCACCGGTGACTCACAGCAGCCCAGCTCCAGGTTGAGTTGTTGTTCACCATTTTAGCTGTAGAGGGCGCAGCATCACTGGCCCATGTGGGATCCGAACCAGCGGCCCTGCTGCTCAGAGCTCACGTTCCCAAGCCAACTCTTAACCAATGAGCCACTCGACCGGCCCTGGGATTTTTTTTTAATACAATGGGATGAGGTCTTCTGATTGGAGACTATTAATATTAGAGCTAAATTGAAACTCATCCTATTTCACTCCAACTGCTTTTCTCTGAGTCTGTTGTTCCTCAGTCTCATACACCTTTTGGTTATTAATGCCCTCATTCAATGTTTCATATTCACTAGGTCTTCTTAATCCAGTTTACTTTTTTTGAGGCTTAATACCCTTACAGAGCCACCGTGTGTGAAATTATCTTTTACAATGCTGAATCCAAGCAGTTTATAGTTTTCAGTCAATTACTCCCAACTGCCAGAGCTGTGCTCAGGATAACATTTCTGGCTAAATTTTTTCCTCCCTGGATCATGAATTCTCTGACATTACTAATCCTGGTATCTGGTGAGGCCACATATTTGGACTCACATTCAAGCCAAAGACGCTCTTCAAACCTGGAAAGCCACACTCATAAGCCCCATGGGTTCTGGAAAATCTTAGCACAAATGCCAGGTTGATAAGTGGGATGATTTTTCACAGCCCTGATAAAAGAGTTAACTTTTAAGAAATCTTGTAACGAATTCGTTTGTAATTTAAGAAATAAATCCAATTTCTTAAATCCTTTGGTTAATAAAAAGAATTCACTGGCTATTTAAATTCAGCTCTATCAGTGAGCTTTTCCTGTGTAGAAACTACTTCCAAAATTTAGTGGCTTCAAAAAAAACCACCACTTATTTACCTTATGAATCTATGGTGAGTGCTTTGATCTAAGGGCAGCTAGGCGGTTCTGCTGATCTAGGCTAGACTCAATCATGCAGCTGTGATCAGCTGCTGCTCAGCTAGGGGGCTCTGCTTCTAGGATTAGCTGGTTATTAGCTGGGGTGATGGGAGCCAATGGGTCATGTACATGTCATCATCCAGCAAGCCAGAATGGGTTTCCTCACATAGAGACAGCAGCAGGGATGCGAGGAGCCAAAGAGAACATACCCCAGTGCACAAGGACTTTTCAACCCTCAGCCTGTTTCACATTTACCACTGTCCCATTGGCCAAAACAAGTCATATGACCAAGCTCAGCTTCCCAGATGGAGAAATAGACTCCACCTCCTCATGGGAGGAGCCGCAACGTCTCACTGCAAGGGCACAAATGCAGGTAAGGGGGAGAATTGACAGCCATTTTTACAACTGTCCACATCAACTGTTTATAAATCCATCAAATTGGAATGGTATTAGTATAAGGCTTTGCCACATCGAGCTGCTTTCACCTACACTGACTTTATTCCTAGAACAATTTCTTGAAACAAGATCCATGTAAAGTAACCACTGGAGAGACCTCCAACGTCAACAGCTAGGTACCCATATGGCCACTCCAAGTTATCCTGCAAGTTAGCACGCAGGTACCCTTGATCCAGGTGTGCCAGGTCTCTGAAGAACTTTCCTCAAGGCAACCATGGCGAAGAAGAAAGAACACTTGACTTGGGGTGCAGAAAACTCAAGCTCAACGTCAGCTCCCAAAACAAGTTATTTCAATTCCACGTGCCATCCCTTCCCTCATTTGCCAACAGAAACGACAGAAGCCATGTAAAAACTTGTTGGGAGGATTCCAATGAAACAGCCTGTGCCTATGCCCCAGGCACCCGAAGTGCCTGGTGTCTCATGGAGAAGACCTTAAAACAGTGAATCAAGTCCAAATTTCTAAAAGAACCTGATTACTCAAACAAAAATGATAGATGTGAGCAGAAGGCTTGAAGGAAGGCCAAGACTATAAGCTGGCATTCAAAGGAAGCGGACCAAGTGTGGCCACAGAGCACAGGGCTGCACCCGGGTCAGGATGTGACACTGTGAAGAGGGCAGAACCAGGTGTTCTCCGTGGAAATGGCCTTGGCCCTGCACTAAACATTCCCTCTTCCCAAAGGAGAGTGAGCCCCCAGGCAAGCCCTTGCCGGGAAAACAGCCCTACCCGATGAAAGAAAGGCACGAGAATATACGTGGCTCCACTAGAGGCCTGAAGGAATCGTGCTGCTTGCTTTCTATAAAAAAAAATACCCCTGTCCACCCCCACCCCGCACCCCCATCACAACCACTTCTGTATTTCCAGGTACATAACAAGAGCAATAGCTACAGTTTGTTGAGTATCAACCATTCCTCAGATACCGCCCGTCAACCCACCTCCAATAAATAATCAGCTTTCAGACCACAAATATGCACCCGGTGACTTTCACTGAGTACCTACTGTGTGCCAGGGTCCCCACGAGGGGCTGGAGGAGCAGTGTTGACATGTGGCAGGTACGGTGCCTGCCCGATGGGGCCTTAAGGTTGATCACAATGGCTGATGCGGCCATGGCTGCTTCCACCGCACCACCACCATTTTGCCCCTCACTTTTATGAACAATTACACACATTTTCTCAGTAACCCCATGATTACCGCCTGGAGATGGGCATCATGAGCTTCACTTTACAAGCAAGTAAACTGGGGCACAAAGAACTTGTCCAGGTGCCAGCATGCGGCAGAGCTGGATTCCAACCAGGGAGCATCACCGCACCTTCGGGGAGGCCCTGCCTTAGCAATAACTCCTCTTCTCCCATTCAGAAGGGGATCTTGTCACCAAAGGGTTCTAGATGGGATCAGAAGGCACCCCCCCCGCCCCCGCGTTCCGTTCACTGTGAGTTATTTTCAACAACGCCCTGCACTTGGTCTTCCTAAGACTCTTAGACAAAGGCAATGGCACCCATTCTGCTATCCCTCTCCCTCCTCCTTTCGACTTTCCTGAGTCTTCGGCAAACTGATCAAATATAAATTCAACACAGCTCACTGGCGCTAAATCTCAGCTCTGGCTCTTTATCTGCCTAAAAGGCTCCCGGGGTTGCTAATTCAGCTTTTGAATAAAATCTAACACATACACATTCATGCATTCACTCATCCATTTGACGAAAACACACCAAGTGCCCACGAAATGCCAGGCCCAGTGTGACAGCACCAAGGAGACGCTCAGGAGTTTTACACAGCGGTGATGCGAGCACACTGATGTGGAAAGGTCACTGTGGCCACTGTAGGAGAACAGGGTGCCAGTGGGGTGGTCCGAGAGATGCTAGCCTGGCCAAAGGTGGCAGTGACAGGGATGGAGAAAAGCAGGCAGGGCCTGTTCTGGCTTGGGTCCAAATCTCAAGAGGAAACTCGGCTGGAGATACAGATTGGGGAGGGGCGGGGGGGCAGCTGCCATGTAAATGAACTAGGTGTGGCTGAGGTCCCAGAGAGTGACAGCACTCAGCTGAGGGGTGAAATCTGGCCCAGGCTCCCTGGGGAGCTTTGTGCAGGTTCCTCTCCCTAGAGAGTCTGGTCTGCCTCACAAGGCTGGAACCGGGCACTTAACAGCTTGCAACAGCTCGCAAAGGTTCCCCATGCAATGCTTCCATCTCAGCCCACTCAGCAGCACTGTCATGTTGAAAGCAGGGAGGGAGACGTTAACCTAGGACAGAGCCTCAGTCGACTTCAATGGAGAGAACAAGGCCGCAGAAGAGGCTGGAGGGGAGCTGCCAGAGTCCCCCGTGTGAAAGAATCCAGAGGAGCAGCAAACTGGTCAGTGGAATTAAAGGCTGCAGGACAGGAGCTGAGGGAAGACTTCGGGTCAAGGGAGAGGCATGGCTTTGTTTGTTTGTTCATTTCTTTGTTTGCTAAAATGAACTAGTTGAGCATATATACACGATGGTGGGAAGGTGTCTCGGGGTACCCCAAGACCACCCCTGGGATCAATGGGTTTGGCAGGAGACTTACAGGAATCAGCATGTAATCATCTTCATGACTATGATTTATTACAGCGAAAGGATACAAAGTAAATCAGCAAAGGGAAAAGGTACATCGGGGGAAGTCGGCCAGGCCTGCAGAAAGACATAACAGGCTACTGAGGAGGCTGGGAAGAAGTTGACCAGGCACAGGGGAAAGTTACAAGGCCAACCTGCAAGCCCAGGTGGGCACCATATATTTACAGAAGCCACATTTTTAAGATTTGAGGAATTTTCCTCCAGCAGCATCCAACCACCTGATAAAAGGGAGAGAAAAAAAAAGAGCTGAATTTCCAGGTGTCGGGCTCCATGTAGAGAGAATGGCAGATGGGATGACAATGAAATCCACAGAGACTTGAGAAGGAAGTGATCACAAAAGGAGGCAGACAGACAGCAAACTGAACATAAGGATCTGGATGTAGGCACCTCCACCCAAAATGGCAATTTGGCTGATCAGAGCAATCAGACCAGGGTGGTATCTAGGAGTTACTCAGGCAACAATCCCATCTAATGCATGCATTCCTTCTCTAGGATCGTGGGCAAGTGGTCATGGGGTTCTGCTTGGATACATCTGGCAGCAGAAAACTCACCACCTTACAAGGAACCCATGCATATCCAGGCATGTATAATCTTATTTAAATGATTAAATACCTATTGCCAAGTGATAATCTGCCTGCTGGAACTTTGGGGCTGTCGTTCTGCCATCCACAGCTACACAGAGCAAGGATCCAGGGTGGGGTACCATATCTCCAATGCAACCATATTGGTGTTGCTACCCTTGGCTTCTCCTACTGCACAGGTGTCCACCACTCCCAGGATTCAATAACCATCTATGTGCGGATGGCTCCAAGATCTAAAATTCCAGTCTCTCTCCAAACTTCACACTCAAACACTCAACTGCTTACAGCCACCCCCACTGCAATACCTTACAGGCACTCACACTCGTAATGCACACACACCTGAGCTTGAGATCCTGTCCTCACACACCCAAACACTCTACACTGGAAGATGGATTCTAACCAGTTCCCAACAGGGCATCAGCTTGGACTCTCTTTCCTCAAACATCCAGATACTCACCTGTCTGCTGAGCCTTCCTCCTAACTGCTTCTCAAGTCCATCCACCTAATTCCCCTCCATCCTCACTGCCATGACTCCAGGTGAGGCCACCATTATCCTTCTCAAAGATGTTTCCTAACTCATCTCCCTCCAGCCATCTTGCCCTCTCCATCCATTTTACTGGCATAGATGCGAAAGTGATGTTTTTAAAAAGCAAAGTTGGTCACAACACATCATTGCGTAAAAGTCACTAGTGGCTCCCACTCACCTGGGGAGACAGTCATAATTTGCCCCCACGGCCTGTGTTTCTCTGCAGGGTCTGCGTGTTCACCTCTTTGCTCTCGCCTCTTACTCTATAGCATCCTCCACCTCTATGCTCCAACCACGCCGAGTATTTTGTTCCCCCAAAGTGCCATGCTGGCTCACCTCTGAACCATTGCAAAGGCTGTTTCCTCTGCCTCATCCCTACCCCCGGCTCCTACACATCGTGCTGGCCGTCTCCTCTCATGGTTCCTCTTGCTGGTTTGTAATTCACTGTCTATGTGTCTCTGATCTCCAAGAAAACATGTCTATGTTGTTCATCAATGTCTCCCTGGCCCTGACACATAAGAAGCCCTCTAGAAACACCTGTTGAAAAAAAAAAAGCAAGAGTTCCCACCTATGAATCACCTCCAGTGTTCCATTCCCTATTCTCCTATTAATACGGCCCCAAATAACACAGTGTTTTTTTAAATTGCCATAGCTCACTATAGATGCACATATAATTTCCCCTTGAGATTTTCTCACCTCGAGATTTTTTTCCATTAACCCATGGTCCAACCAGCTTTCCTCCATCTCATGCACAAGCAATTCCCCAATTTAATTGCTTGCTGCAGGAGTTACTTATCAAGACAGGAGGAAGGAAACCCGATTTTCAGGATGAAAAAGGGAACAGGAACCGTTTCGGCTTCCATTTTTCTCTGGTTCTGCCCTGGTTCACAGATTAGTTTCTGGCACCAGATCTGTGGCCAGATAGTACTAGAGAATCGCACAGTAGAGCTTTCCCCAGCTCGCAGAAGCCAGCGAGAACCACTTTCTTCACAATCGTCCATTTTACAATGCGTCTAATTATAACTGAATAAATTACTTTTGCCACTCTGCAGAAATACTTAAAATAAATAGCTTTCCTTGAATTAAAATCATAGTCTTTTGTTCCCTGTTTTCTGTTCCATAAAGCAACAGAGCCTGTTGATTAAAGATCATTTATAGCACTTCATTTTCCATCTATTTTATGATATCACTTTAAAATACCCCCCAAATATTCAGCTGCAAGGAGGGATAAGAACTTCTGGATATTGGCTCTTGGAGGCTTTTTGATGAGAAATGAAGTTGTAGATGTAACTCTCAGCAAAAGAACATATATTAGAAAAGTCTATTTTAATAACGGCGTGGTTCTTCTGCCTGGATTTTTTTTTCTCTACCCAACTTGCTCTATTTTTCTTGAGATTACAACATAATCCCCACTGACACACTAAATATTACCTCTCTGTATTGAATGGATGACACTGAGACAATAAATCACTGTGAGCTAACACAATATGCCATCCAGCCCCAGCTAAGCCAAATATTTGACGAAAGACACACAAACGGAAATTTAGCAAGGCAGGAACGCTCGGGGAATTATGTCCCGAATATCTACCATCTCTAGACCTTCTGCAGTGAAAAGAATAGATGCACAAGGAGGCCACATATGAATGCATACGATGATCCTGTGTCCAGGGGAGCTACCATTGGCCAATCCTGGGAGACACGTTGGAAAGAGACCGTGGTTAGCCCACCCTGTAAACTTGAGGGACGTTATGACAAAATAAAGACTCCTCAGACAAAAAAAAAAAAAAGCCATGGGGCTGGCCGAGTGGCTCAGTTGGTTAAGAGCTCGCTCAAGAGTTTGAGCTCTGAGCAATAGCGGTTCGAGTCCAGCCCGAGCTGAGCAGCCGCTGAGCTGCCAACAGGTAGCAGGATGGCTCAGCTAAAAAAAAAAAAAAAAAAAAAAGCCATGAACCACTGTTTTCCTGCACTGGTGCAGAAACAACCATGGTGTCAATGAAAAGGACTGTCCAGGGTAGATTTAGCATGACACTAACAAGACCCCTCGCTTGTACACATCCCTTTCAAGGCCCTGTACCTGATTTTGTATTTAAAATGTTGTATTCCTTTTCTTAAAGAGGCCCCCCAAAAGATGTACACTTCTACAAAGTCCCCTGGACCTGCCCCGTTAAACCTGCTTCACAAGTGATTCAATGCAGGACTCGGAGATGCCCTCAGCTGTCAGTAGGAATAAATTGTGTTCACAAGTCATCCAAAATCCTCTAACAGGAAGACAGAACATCCTTGGCCAGCACCCAGGACCCTTCCAGAGCAGCCCAGCAGAACATCTCTGACTCCAGTCTCATTCCCCATTGTCTTCCGCTGGAAACACTCATCCCAGCTTTACTCGAGCTAAGCACACTCTGCCCCATATCACCCCTCTGGACACTTCTCCACCTTTGGGACCCACTGAAGGGGCACCAGCTCTGAGAAACCTTTCCTGCTGCCCCCAGACAAAGCTGACCACATCATCCTCTGTGTCCACCAGCTAGAGGCTTAGTAACTACCCTGGGTCTGAACTCTGGTCACTCCACTTACCAGAAACCCCCTATGCCTCAGTTTCCTAACCAGCAAAATGAGAGACACTAGTACCCTCCTCATAGAACAGGCATGAGGATAAACCTTGCCGCATAACAGAAACGTAATAAATGCCAGCCCCTGCCGTCACCATTAGCATCATATCATCTTACACATCCCTCAGTCAGAAATCCCTGGACAATTGATGGGAGCATCCCATGAGACCAGGACTTCTTAACGGCAAAGATGGGAGCCTGTGCACAGGGCTTGGTGCTCCATAAATGTCTGCTGAACACTCGAAGGAATTAAGTAATATTTATATTCTGTCCAACAGAGGTAGGATTCAATAATGCAGACCAAGGTCTCTTGTTTGCTAACATTTTAAGTCTATAGAGAAAAATTTGATAAAAAGTGGAGGAAGACAGGGGAGCAGAGAGCAAAGCAACTTTGCATTATGTTTCTCTGTATATTCCTAAGAGATTCCCTTCTCCACCATGTGCCTGCAGAACCCAAGGCTGCTACCTGTCTATAAAACACACCTGCAAGAGTAGCAGCATCCCTCTACTTCTGTTTGTGGACAGACCTCCAAGGGGCCTTCAGATAAAAGGAGAATCGAGTCAAACCCAAAGCCAGACCACAGGACTCAGCACTCACCCTTCAGCCCGTCTGCATCCTTCCCAGGTATTAGACACCAGGAATAACTCCATAAGCCAAGACAAGAGTTTTTAATCCAGAAAATATCTCCTTGAGCAAAGCAAGCCTTCTGTCTGTGGTAGCTGCAGAGAAGGTGTGATGAAAGTACGTGAATGGGACCTAAACGCAGATCACTGACATGCACACCTCCAGGCTGAGAAGTGTGACCTGCCTCCCAGTTCAACCTCATCTTCCATCACACCCTCACAGTTGACCTTCACTCTCACCTCTATTGAACTGGCAATTCTTAGAAAGGTGCCTCAACCCTTCACAATTTGCTACCCTAGCATATCCATCACCCCTGCCTGGAATGCAGTCTCACCAACCCTCCACCCCATTCCTGGGCCAAGAGGTATCCAGCCCAATAATTCCTCTGCTCCTTCCAAACCCATCGGCATCCTGTGTGGACCTCTGGGCCCCACTTCTCCAGAGTCCCCTGGTTCTCGTCATGTGGTTCTCAGCATGTTCCATACCACGTCGTACGTGTTCACATGTCTTCCACCCACCAGACTAGACTCTATCTACATGGAACAGAAATTGGATATTTCACCTCTGTAACCCCAGCGCCCAACACGGTAACTGATGCACACAGCAGGCACTTTATAATTGTCAGATGCATGAATGGTTCAATGAGGAATGCCCCCTGAGATCAGAGACTTAAATTATGTTCCATATAACTCCTGAGGTTCTTAAAAAGAATGTGCATTCCCAAACAATGGATCACAACCAGCCTGGCTATTTTTTGCAGAAGGACTAAAGAATATGTGGGTTGGTTTTTTTTTTCAGGAAGAAATTACCCACAGCAGAACCACTGAGGCTCAGGTGCAACAGTGGAATAGAGTTAGCATGCCTCAAAAATGTACTGCTGGCTACTTTTTATACAGCCAAAAATAAAGCAGCAGAAGTGAAGAGATAAGATGGGTTTTACTCTCGCCTCCGAGATTGCAAAACGTCAGTTTCGTCCACTGGAGAAATCTTTAAAGTGCCTGAGGTAGGTCAGGGACTGTTGTGTTTTTTTTAATTTCTGAGTGATATCCCTACTTCTGTGAGACATATTAATGCTGCAGAGTAACTGGGGGAAAGGGAAGAAAGCCCTGATTCATGTTTGCCTGAAATGCAGTTGGCTTTAATTGTTTTTCTCATGTAATTACATATATTCCCGACGTAATTACAAATAATACACATATTTGATTTGTGCAATTATAGAAGAGTATATAATTTTTAAATGAGGTACATTTCTTTCTCCCCAAGATCCCCCTGAGAAGGAAACGATTTATCATTTCTAAAAATACGCTTCTGTGCATTACACTTTAATAAAGTAAAAATTAGTAAATATTCGCCTTTCTTTAGTATTTCAACAAAATAAACTTGGTCATGAAAATTCGGGTTTTAAAAGGCTCATTATATGCCTTGAAAAACCGCTTCTACTAGGCTAATTCTACTCATTGGAGAAAAGCCAGTCCAACATGATCATTATCAAGAAAGGCGATTATAGAGGCCCTACTATGTGCACTGCATGGTCCAGGGAGGCATTTGTGACGGCCTGAGATAGAAGGAAATAACAACCCATCCAGAGTGCAGGAGATAGACAGGGAAGTTGGCTCTGTCCCTTACCAGCTGTGCATCCTTGAGCCAATGATCAAACCTCACAAAATTTCAATAAAGGGGAGGTCATCCTACCCCGCTCACTGTGCAGTGAGAAGATTCAGAGAGTTAATGTATATCAAAGGCCCTAATACCATCTCACTTGGGCAGGACCCGCCTCAAGCTGTACGTAGGGGGGGTCTTGCTGCAACAGCATACATCCTAGCCCTCCTTCACTGCCGTTGTATTTTAATTTGCAAGATCGCTGCACAGCATCTGTAACCCTGGGGTCGCTTGGTCTCACATTTTCGGAAGTAAAAATGCCAACCACCTGGACTCATTCAATGTAGGGGGAGAATTGTGAAGGTTCCAGGAAAAGAATGTGTGAACCCCTCCAGAAATGTACAGGCAAAAGATATGGGGGTGAATACAGGATTCTCAGCTGTAAAGAACAGAAGGGAATTTCTAGGTAATTCTAATCCAACTAGTGACCGACGCTTAGGCTCTGTTGGAGTCAGGCAATAAAATACCTTCTGTGGGCCGGCCGAGTGGCGCGATGGTTAAGAACTGGCTTGGGATGCCAGAGGGCCCCGGTTCGGATCCCACATATGAGGACCAGTGAACACTGCCCTCCAAAGCTAAGATGCTGAACAACAGCTCAACCTGGAGCTGGGCTGCTGTGAGTCGCTGGTGACGGTGTAGGCTGCAGCCCCTGTTGCAGTGGGTTGCCATGGGCTACCGTGTGTAGCCAGCAGCCAGTGTGAGCGGCCAGCAGCCAGCGTGAGTGGCCAGCAGCCGCAGTGAGCGGCCGTCCAGAAGCCTGCGACTGATTTGCCTCGCCCGGGAAGAGCGCAATGATGGTGTCAACTTGGGCCAGTGAAGCAACGTCCTCCACAACTAGACTGAAGAACAAAACGACAGCAACTTGTCTGGTCCCCTTCCCCCAATTCCCCAGCACTGTTCCCATCCCCCCAATTCCCCAATAAAAATCTTAAAAAATAAAAAAAATAAAAATAAATAAAATACCTTCTGTTTAAAAAGTAGCCAACATTTAAAGTCAGGAGATTTCCCACAAAAAGGTTGGATTTAGACCTTCCCTTGAAAATGGGGAACCTCGGCAAGAGTGAGGCCAACATGCTCCGTGGCAACAGCTGGCTGGAGCCCGGGGCTGTTGCCCTCCGGTTGACCTCGTCCTGTAGGCTGACCTCCACCAGGTTCACTATTTGCATAAGCTAAGGCATCCCCTGGGACACACAAACTTGGAGACTCTCTAGTGGATTTCCAGACAACACAAAAGTAGCTGGTAAAGGATTGTGGTCGACATCCCAACTAGTGCTAAGCTGCATCTGCTGGGCCTCCTATGTGTGGAGCTGGCATCGCTCTTCCCAGGAGCCATATTCACAAGTGCTGTCATGAACCCCACCAATGGTCTTCAACCACCTGAAGCTCACTCAGGCCCAGGAAGAGAAGAAACTCTGGAAGAAAATTATTACAATGGAATGTTTTGCCTTCCTAGAGATGAAGCCATGATCTGCCTCCATATTGAACCTCGTGTGTGAGAATGGACTGACTGAACTGACCATAGCTGGTCTGAGATGTCCTGAAGATTCTCCAGCTAAATATATTCAAGAACGTGTCTCTAATCTTGGCACCCCAGTGGGGTAAAAAATGCAGAGCGTCCACGGTGTAGGAACAGAAAGTGTCTAGCAAGGAGAACTAATAAAGAATGCAAGAAAGAAAACCCTGCTCACGAGAAAACTGGGTCTCAGAAAGTTTTAGTAACTCTGAGAACTTGGAGCTGAATCCAGCAACTCTGACCCCAGATCTGAATAAACAGACCACACATGCTTACTTTTACTTTTCTAATTACTTCAGTATAGCTGACCCTTGAACAGCACGAGTTCAATTATACATGAATTTTTTTCAATAAATACTGTAGATGTGTTTTCTCTTATGATTTTTTTTTAATTTTATTGGGGAACAGCCATGGTCATTGGTTACACATTGCTTTCATGCTACGATGGCATAACTGACTCTTTTAAGGAGGGCGCAGCTCACAGTGGCCCATGCAGGGATCGAACTGGCAACCTTGGTGTTATCAGCACCACGCTATAACCAACTGAGCTAACTGGTCACCCCCTCTTATGATTTTTCTTAACATTTTCTTTTCTGTAGCTTACTTTATCACAAAAATACAGTATATAATACATATAACACAAAAATGTGTGCTAATCAACTATTTATATTATCAGTAATGTCTCCCATCAACAGTAGGCTATTAGTAGTTAAGTTTGGGGGAGTCAAAAGTTATATGCAGGGCCGGCCAAGTGGTACATTGGTTAAGAGTTGGCTTAGGAACACGAGCTCTGAGCAGCAGGACCGCCGGTTCGGTTCCCACATGGGCCAGTGACGCTGTGCCCTCTACAGCTAAGATGGTGAACAACAGCTCGACCTGGAGCTGGGCTGCCGTGAGCGGCCAGCAATGGCGTAGGCTGCAGTGGGGCTACCGTGGGCTACCGAGAGCTGCCATAAGCCGCTGTGAGTTGCCGTGAGCAGCCGTCCAATGGCCAGCGACCAACTGCCTCAGCCAGGAAGAGCACAATGATCATAATACCAACATGGGCCAGTGAAGCAACGTCCTCCACAACTAGACTGAAGAACAAAAGGACAGCAACTTGTCTGTTCCTCTTCCCAATTCCCCAACACTGTTCCCCTCCCCCAATTCCCCAACAAAATCTTTTAAAAAAAAAAGTTATAAGCAGATTTTCAACTGCACAGGTGATCAGCACCCCCCAATTCTGCATTGTTCAAAGGTCAACTGTATACACTCCATTCAATCCATAGATGCATCAAAATTATGGAATAAGAGCTAGAAATCTAGTGAGACGAAGAGGCACCGCTCCCGACTCACCTGAAGGTGGAGGAGGACAACCTCAGCAAACCCACCTGAGAGAGCCAGCCACATTTCAGAGTCAACAACAACGGTAGAAAGGATTTGATGCTTCTTTTTACAGTGACATCTGGACGAAGCTTTAAACATTTCATTCTGGATGGCTCCCTCATCAGGGACATAACAGTTTCATCAAATTCGGGAACTGCTCAGGAAAAGCCTCTATCCCATGTTCAAGTTTAATCACAGGCTCAAAGACTAACTAAGTTTACATTTTAAGAGTAAGATACACACACACACACACACACACACACACACACACACACACACACACACAAAGATTGAAAGGAAATTTACCAGGATATTAAAGTGGCTGATTCTATGTAGAAGGATCACAGGGAGACACCATTTTTGCTTCTCCTTTTATCTCTATAACTTTGTTTTCTTAAATGAGTTAGTCTTACTTGTTTAAAATAATCTATAATTCGACAAGAAAAATAAAATACATGATTCAATCCCACTCCAGTGAGGGAGCCGAGTCAAGCATCTGGTCCTGATCTGAGGCCCACAGAGCTATCCCAGTAGAGCGTAGCCTATACTTTTGCCTTCTCCATCGCCTGCTAGACTAAGCAAGGGCCTTCCAATGCCCTGCCATCCCCACTGTATCCCCCAATCTGAGCAGCAAGGTCCATAGCATATAGTAGGTACCTCATAAATATTTTTAAGTGAATAATTTTATAGCGTCTTGTATATCCCCTTCACCCACTCTTTCTCTGGGGCCTGTCAATTTAGAGCAACGGTTCTCAACCTGTGGGGCACGACCCCTTTGGGGGTCAAACGACCCTTTCACAGGGGTCGCCGGGTACTCGTATATGGGTGTATCTGCATGTGGGCCTGGAGACGGATAGAGGAGCGGTGTCTCGGTTCATAAGACCATTGAAAAGATGTGTTTTCCGATGGTCTTAGGCGACCCCTGTGAAAGGTTGAGAACCGCTGATTTAGAGGATGTTACTCAGGTGAATGATATTTCCCGGAAGAGACCATACAATCAATTACCCTTGTAACCTCAAAAATCATATTTGAAATCAAATCTGCACAAGTGACAAGGGGAGGATATAAAAAAAAATAGCCCTCTCCTCAGCCTCTTAATTACATACTATATATCAAACTTCTCCCAAGCTCTGAAAATGTCCCATTTAATATTCTACACTTGGCATTCAATTCCATAACCTGAAATGGAGATTGTGCCACTTAAACACTTCCCTGATTTCTTCCTAAAAAAAAAAAAATCATTCTCCATTTTTACCCTTCAACCAGGTTTTATCGGCTCCCTATTTCCCTGAATGCTATTGTGCACTGGCCAAGGGGATTTAGGGAAGGGCTCAGAATTGTTTATTTCCAGATACTTCATTGTCCTAAGACAAGGGGCATTTGCCCGGTGGCAAATACAGAGACACACTCAGAGTATATGGAGAAGCCAGTTGCCATCAGATATGACAGAAGAAACACGGTAGAAAAGGCGTGTTGAAGACACACAGAGCGAATCATCCCTCTGACCATTCCTCTCCCTGAAGCTAAACATTTTGAGATTGAAACTAAGTATCTTGAGATTGGAGACCAATGTGTTATATAGCATGACTGAAACGTTGTTGAGAAAGTATGTGTGTGTGTTTGTATATAGATGTATTTGTACACCGGAGGAAAACGTCAGACAGGATATATATACATCGAATAAAAAATAATAATTAGCCCGGCGTGTGCTAAAGTGGAAAAGCTGGTGGGGATAAGGAGACAGAAATTTTCACTTTCTTATTTTACATAACTCAGATAAATAGACAGAATTATGGGTGAATTGTATTTTTGTATTTTACCTGTTTTTTCAAATAAAAAAGTATACAACTGTGTGTGTCTGAAAAAAGATTAATTCTCTGCCTTCAGGTTAAAACTGTGAAAAAACAAACACAATAGACAAATAAGGCATTGAGAAGCAAGAGCAGAATCAAATGGTCTAAAATTTAGCCTTGGGGCATCTAAATGAAAGCCCTTAGCTTCTCAGAACCACAGTAAACATTACATCCAAAGGCAGAAGGAGGAGCTGGCTTCCCCTTGGTCTCCTCATTGGCCCAGATAGGGTCACACGCCCACTTATTCACCAATTGCTGTGCCCAAGGAAATGCCTGAGCTAATTGGTCCAAGAGCCCAGGCCTAAGCCAATCGCTGTGGCTAGGAAAGCTGGATTAACTGTGATTGGCTAAGACCAGGTCACAGATTGGGAGTGGGAATACATAGATTGTTGGGAATGAGATTAATTCCTAGGAAAATAAAATAAAAATCTAGATGTAATTAGGAGGAAAGAGAGAACGAATGCTGAGTAGACATCAACAGAAAGGTCTCCTGCTAACATCTACATCCTGCATTAAGGATCCTAGGAAGGCATCCTACACTGTGCCTTTCCCTCAGCATCTGCTGTCATAAAGTGACGTCACATCCACTTTCTTATCAACTATCACAATGTGCACGCACGTGCGCAAACGCAAACACACACACACGCACGCACGCGCGCGCGCACACACACACGCACGCGCGCGCACACACACACGCACGCGCGCACACACACACACACACACACGCACACACACACACACAGCTGCTTTTATCTCAAATTCACAAGCCTTAATCTGAACTATTCCAGGCTCTCCTCACTTATATCCCTGATTCTGGGCTTGTCCTTTTTGACGCATCCTTTGAACAACTGTAGCAATAATTGTTTTAAGAAGCAAATTGAATTATGTCACTCTCCTCCTCAGAACCAGTCCATTGTTCTCAGAGCTCTTTGGTGTCCCCCAATAGTAGAACGCTGGGCAAGCTGGCCCTGCCTGGATCTCCAGCCTCTTTTCCTATCATATCCACTTCGCATCCTCATGCCAGCCTCACCAGCTCTCAGTGCTCCCCAAACCTGCCAGGCGGACTCAGAATTCTGCATCTTGGCTTAGTTCACGCATCTCCGATTCCCTTGGCCTTCACAATGGCCAACTCCTATTCCTACTTCAAGACCCAGATCCCCTAACCCACCTCACACACCCCCCAGAGATGAGGAAGTGATGTAAGCCTTTCAGAATTAGGTGGCTCTATCCCTCCCCCAGGAAGAGAACGGCAGCACGTTCCTTCCAGGGAAGAAGATACCACCGTCTACATCCTCAGGTCTTTGGGGGAAGCAAATTGCCAAAGTGCTGAAGCCATTAATATTCTCCTGCAGGTGAGGCAGTTCTCAAAACTGCTAAGCTCCCATTGAAATGTAAATTGATTTCTCTTCAGAAATTAGCAGCCTGCGCCCTCAGCACCAGACTTCCCCATGTGTGAAGAGGGCCAAGTCACATAGTGGGACTGCCCAAAGGATGTGGGCAGGACACACGCTGGCATCTGCTGCACCGTCATCATTATATGACCTAGCCACCTACCACTGGACCAAGACACCCGACTTCTCTGAGCCTCAGTTTTTCATCTATGAAATGGGGGAGTAATACCTGCCTCTCGGGAGTTGGCTTGAAGGTTTTACAAGACAATGTTTGTAAATGCACCTGGCAAGACACCCAGCATGTCAAATTTCAGTTTCCTTTCTTTCTTTTTCTCCCCATTATACCTTTCGCACATAAAGGGAAAAAGCCTGCTTCCTCGCAGGCCATTCAGGCCCTTTCGAAAGGGCATTTTTGGTTTTATGGCATTGCTCTCTGGCTGAGAGCTTTCTCTCCCTGTAATGTACTTGATAATGGTCTCCCTAAATATTTCTTTCTGGATGGAGGAAGTGGAGGTGCTTTGAGAATAATGATGGCGATTCATGTCCCTGAGGTATGTTTAACTTCGGGTGGGGCCGCACCCCATCGCCAAAGCACGCTGGTGAAAATAGAGTCGTCGGTAACCCAAGGACAATCAGCTCCGTGGATGTAGGCTGCTGTGCTGCTGACAGACACTGGCAAGTTGACCCCAAAAAGTGGACAACCTCTCCTGTCTGCCCCTCCCCCAAGAGAGCCCAATCTGGAAAGGGCCTCTGCAGGAAGCAGGCCTGCCCCGTGCAACCCGCCAGCTCATAGAGCAGAGCCGGACTTGGGCCCCAAAGAACAAGTGCTCATGTGTGGGCGAGAAGCCACCAGCATACAAACAAGCAGGGAGGTCGCTGTGCCAGGAAACCCCCACAACGGCTATTTGTTCAGGGTTCTGGGAAAAACGAATGCCCACGGAGGCCTCACGGAGGCATCCAACAGCCAGCATAAATCTGAAAGAAGTTAGCCACGCTTGAGGCTGCCCAGGGTTGATTACCGACACAAAAATAAGTCCGGTTGATTGATAATTACTCTCTACTTACAGTTAATGACAGTCCCAAAGAGGGGTACCCTGCTGCACCCAATGATGCACATGCCAACACAGATAAGGCAATTTAGTGAAGGAAAAAATAAAATTAGGTGGGTTCTGTACACAGAACTGTATCAAGAACCCCGAGTATAGCATCCGATTGATTTTTCAGACAGCCCCCGACACACACATTAATGCCCCCATTTTACAGGTAAAAGAACTGAAACTCAAAGGGCTGATCAATAATTTGATCATGGTGATAAAGCCAGAGGAGATGGGTACAAGCCCATACTTACTCATGTATCAAGTCAGTCTCTTGAGAGTAATTTTTTAAAAAGCTACAGTGTTTTCATATACAGGATTTAATGTAATACAAAATGTATTCACTGTGTTTAGAAGCCACTGGTTAACTCCAGGTAGAAGGATGGGTAATACATGGGAAAAGGTATGAGGGAACTTTAAGACCCTGGTCCTGTTCCCCTTCCTGGCCTCCAGGGTAATAATCTCATGAGAGCATTATGTTGTGATGATAATTTGTCAAGACGGACAGTTAGTGACTAGAGAATTTTCTATATGTATGTTTTATGAGTGCAGGGATCAGAAAATCATAGCCTGTGGGCCAGCTGCCTGGTTTTGTAAATAAAACTTTATTTAAACACCCGTTCATTTACATATTGCCTCTGTTTATCTCACCCTTTGTAGAAAAAGTCTGCTGAGCCTGTGTACACTACATGCAAAACACTGAACTTGACTTGGGCACACAGCAGATCTATCTTTCTGCTTGCCTTTTTCCTAGCTAATCACATACATGAGTTTGCAGACTTCTGAGGACATCTCACATGACAAGAAGGAGAAAGTCCTGAATGCTACCCTGACATGTCCATTAAAGAATTTAAATGTTAGCTTATAAAAACACATACAATCCAATGAGAATATACATAAGGGAACCAGAATAAATGGAAGAAAATCAAGACCAAAGGGAAAAAAAGTCACCCATTGTGACATCTTAGATAATGACTGAGATTGATTGATTGGGCTGCAAATTTGACTCAGAGTTTCCTGGACACCCAAGTAATAATGATAACACACGCCACACAAATGTCAGGAAACCAAGCTGGGATTTAAAATTTCCCCTGCACAGTCCAGAGAGTGTCCAAACCCATGCATACAACTGAAAGCTGGCTGTTCCTAAAAAAAAAAAAAAAAAAAAAAAAAAAAAAAAAAACCACCTTTACCCCATTTTTCTTGCTAAAAGACAACTCATTTTTTTTTTTTGCTCTGATGGGCAAAAAACCCTCAGGAGCCTAATTTTCACCAACTGCCATGTGGCACTGCCCGTTCCCATCTGGCCTGGCTGGCACAGACCTCGACGAGCAGAGCAGAGGGCCCCAGGAGAACCCTCTGATCATGGCTCCATTGCAATGACCTACTTGGGATTAGAACAACATTTCAGAGTATAACTGTGTTTTATGGGTCATAAATATTGTACAGATGTTCCTTATTTACATAGGCTTGGTAGATTATTACTGCGCCGTTACTATGCTTAATATGGTGATTCCTGCATCCGAAACTGGAGGGCAGAAAGCCGGGAGATGTAATTAAACAAGCATGGTGCACATATTGGGGGCTTGTTCAATAAAACAAAACAAAAACACACACTGAAACTGCTATCTGTTGCTCAGGTTTATTCTACAGCTGACACTTGATGGCAACAGTTAAACTTTTCACAACATATCATTTGCTGGATTGCGAGAGCAATAAATTAAACAACACTAATGGTAGTAGGTAGCACTGAGTGTGTGCTTACTATGTGTGTATTAACTGACTTGATTCTCAGAACAACCCTATGAGGTGGCTTTTATAATTATGCCCTTTTAACAGCTCATGGAACTGAGGCAGAGCTAGACTACGTAACTTCCCAGGGTCAGAAGCATTGTAGTGCCAAAGCCAGTGTCTGACTCCAAAGTCCCTCGCTCTCTTCACAAATACACAAAAAGAAGAGTCACAGATTTCTGCAGAAGCAAAGCACTTCTGTGCTGTCCTCCTACCCTGGGTCACTGAAGCCCATGACTAGTCATGCCCAAAACGATGTCAGTGGTCCCAGGCAAATAAAACATGGCCTCCCGGCAGACAGAAGTCTCCATGTCCTTGCTTTGGAGGCAACAAGGAGTCAAGCCTTCAGGTCAGGTCATTGAGCTGCTCCTTGCTCCTCTCCTCCCCTCCCACCACACCAGCTTGGCCTCCCGCCGCTCCTATACCCCAAAGGGCTTGGCTTTTCACAATGACCTCCTGGGCACCAACTCAGCCCAGGCAGCTCGCTCGTGCCCTCGCCTGGCTGACTACTCCATAGCCAGGCATCGTCTGCCAGAAACCATCCCTGGCGGCTCCAGCCACGTGAGCTGTCCCCTAGGCTGCCCCTTGCAGCACCATCTTATGTCTCCTGTCCCAGTATGGTGACTGCCCACAAGCCCCTCTGTTTCCCCAAACCATAGAGTGAGCTCATAGAAGGACCACGAATGGTCCTTCATGTCTCCCCTGCTGGTGTGAGCTCCAGGGGATGACCCAGAGAGGGACCTCAGCCAACACTGCAGGACCAGAGGAACTGGCTAGGGAAGGAGTAGAGACCTATCTTCAACAGCAGCAAGGATGCCCTGCCAGACTCTGCAGCCGTGCCTACTAAGATTCGCCATGAAATAAGCAGACTCGCAGCCTCTTAGCAGCTTTACTGTCTCCAAAATAAACATCTATGGTCAACACTGAGATGGACAGAGTGATTGCTTCTTGACACTCACCTCTGCAGCACAAACCACACTCGCCCTTGATCAAAGTGCTTGCTTTTTGCGTGCTCCATGCTGTGCCACCAGGTGAACAACAGGCTGGATGCATAAGGCAGTAGCTAGTTCTTACATGGACAGTTCTGTGGCTCCTGCACTGACCTCCTGTCCTGGGGGGAGGGAAGCCATCCAAGGATGTCCACTCAGAGCGAATCTATCTCACCCGCGCATCCTTGTGTGTGTGTATAAACAGGGGGAGAGAAGAAGGAGGGATTAACACATCCATTCCACATCTTCTCTTTTAGAAAAGGTGCTCCTCAAAATTAGTCGCAAATTGCAAGTTCGCAATTTGGAATGTATAGACCCTTTACAGGCTTTTAGAGTGGACTAGGGGAGGGGGGGTCTGTGGGGAGAGAGTTTAAAACTCACAAAATCTTAATTATGGTATAAATGGTCCATTTCCTTACTCCTTGTGTGTGACACAGTGTCCACCCGATTATTCATAATCATTTGAAATATTTCAAAATAAATTAAGTTACAAACAAAAAATTAAATTTTGTGATGTCTTGTCTTAAATTCCAATTATCTCAGCTTACTGCGAATGACACTTTGTGCGAAGGGCAAAATGAGCTTGTTGATGGGAGAGAAGGATGTACTGGCCCAGATGTGGGAGAGGGCGGAGCTGGAGGGTCAGCCCTGATGTCCGCTCAGTCATGCAGTCAGTCAACAAACATTTACAGAGTACCCAGTATGTGTCAGGAGCTTCCGAGGGGGCAACCAAGGCAGAATTGCTCCCTCCAAGAGCTTACACTCAAGTGGGAGAAACAAACTAACAAGTAAATAAATACTTTGAAATAGTTGATGCTCTTAATATAGCAACATAGTCCAGCTAATGTGGACAGAAAGTGAAGGAACGATATTTGAGCAGAGGTTGAAAACAAGAAGCCTCCCAACTTGAAAGAACAGCAAGTGCAAAGGCCCTGAGGTGGGCGCAGGTTTTCACTGTTCAAGAAGAGGAAAGGCGGCCAATGTGGCAAGAGCAGGATGGTCAGCAAGACTTTTCTGTAAAGGGCCAAACAGCAATTACTTTAGCCTTTGCAGAGCATAAAGTTTCCATTGCAACTACAGTAGTTCCTTCTCCACAGGGGATATGTTCCAAGACACACACACACACACACACACACACACACACACACACACACACACACCGTGGGTACCTGAAGCCATGGGGAGTATCACACCCTACATATACTGGTTTTTTCTTACACATACCTATGATAAAGTTTAATTTATAAATTAGGCACAGTTAGAGATTCACAACAATAATAATAAAAGTACAATAACGATAACAATATACAGTAATAAAAGTTACATGAATGGCTCTATGGGCCATTAAGTAACATAAGGGTTACTTGAACACAAGCCCTGCGATAACACAACAGTTGACCTGCTAATGGAGACAGCTACTAAGTGACCGACGGGCAGGGAGTGTGTACAGAATGGATACACTGGACAAAGGGATGATTCACGTCTGGGAAGGGGCAGGATGGCACGAGATCTCATCAGAACTACTCAGAGCAGCACGCAACTTAAAACTCATGAATTGCTTATTTTCCTTTTAATATTCTCAGACTGTGGTTGACTGCAGGTAACTGGAACCATGGAAAACAAAACCTCAGCTAAGGAGGGAACTACTGCAATCAACTCGACCAACACAGTGGCAAAGCAGCCGTAGATGATACGCAAATGAACGGACAAGGCAGTGCTTCCAAACAACTTTCTTGATGGAGACTAAAATTTGAATGTCACACACTCTTCCTGTCTTAGGAAATACTATTCTTCTTCGGATTGGTTATCCACCACGATGTAAAAACCATTCTCTGTTCATCACGGGCCACACAAAAACAGGCGGCAGGCCAGCTCGGGACAGCGAGATGAGGTCTGCTGACCCCTCGGCTGGACTCGGTCAAGAAATGGCGGGAGTATGGTGGGAGACGGAATGAAAGGTATTACCAGGAGCCAGCTCTTACAGGCAAGCAGCAGTCGTTTGGGTTGGGGATTTATTTATTCTAAGTGCAAGTGGAGTGATTTGAAAGAGAGAAGGGACATGGTGTGATTTATGTCTTTAAAAAGTTGCTTTGGCAGTTCTGTAGCGATTCTGATGGTGTCATCAACTTTCTTGAAAAATGTGTCAATAGGAAGCCGAGTACCATCCGCTTTATGATTAAAGAGTCTGGAGCGAACCATCTCCCACCAAAAGCTCGACGGACCCGTTCCTTTCTCTCTGTATTGGAATCGCCGATGTTTTTTTCTCTTTGATTCTCAATCCATAATTTTAAAGACTTCCCCCATTTTCCTCCATCGCTGAACAGGGCCTTTGAGACACAACGTTGGAGGGAACGTTTCCAGCAGTTCGTGCATGTTCTTTTCATTTTATTTCCTTTCACAGTTGAAATCACGTGACCAGGAACAAGTTGAAGCCTAAAGAGTCAACACTGCCTGTACATTTATCGGGCTCCATCTTTGCCTCAAATGTATTACCCTGAGTATTGGCATTTTCACATTTCCATTTTCCGCTCACTTTTATAACATAGGAGGAAACTCGAAAGAAAATTCAATCATGGCTGTGCAGACAAAGGTGGCAGAGAAAAGTTAGCCTCGTCGTTGACAGATATCAGAGTACAATGGCTTCAATGGTTTCACGAAGTCCAAATTCAACACTGGCGGGGGCATCAATGAATAATGAAGAAAAGTACAGCTTCCACCCCCTAATTCTAACTTACATGAAAGGAAAAGTTGTCAAGAGGCTTGGCCCTTTCATTCTTTGTGGTACTTCTCTGGCCACCCTTTCCAACTCCTGATTTCCAACATCCCCTCTGGAGCCCAGCCTGACCTTCATATCTGCTCACAGATCTGATGTGCCATCTTTACATTGAGCTTGGCCCAGTGGCTCAGCTCCAGCTAACTCTGGGCCCCACAGAGAGGGAGTGCCCCCGTGTTAGTCAACCCCAACAAAGCCTTTATTCTTGAAGACTTCTGATCTATTAAATACCCAAGGGCTCTCAATCCTTGTGAGCTCCAATAGGATTCAAGTTTGTTTCTAAATCTTTTTTTTTTAATAAATTTTATTAGAGAACAGCCATGGTCAGTGGTTACACATTGCTTGCATGCTACCATGGCACAGTTGACTCTTTTAGGGAGGGCCCAACTCACAGTGGCTCACGTGGAGATCGAACCGGCAGCCTTGATGTTATCAGCACCACACTCTAACCAACTGAGCTAACCAGCCACCCCATTTCTAACTCTTAGCTCCCTCACCAGCTTACTTCTCAGGGGTATAACAAGGGTGAAAGGAAATCGCATATTGCAAGCCCTCTGTGAGACACTTGGTAAGTCAATCCAGGTAAATAGGTAACCAGGTCAAATCCAATCAGAATATCCCATCCTTCTCTTTCAGTCTCTTCATTAAATCTCAATCTCTCCCATACTCATAGAAGCAAAGTCTTTCGTGGCAAGGCTCTGAAGAATACAAAAAAAAGGGGGGGGGGATTTTGAGATGTGGGTCTGTGGCAGGCAGACTCTGAGATGGCCCCCAATGGTCCTCACCTCCCAGTACTCTTGCCTGTACGTAACTGCCTCCCCTTGAGCGTGGGCTAGACTAGTAACTAGCTTCTAACCAACCAGAATGTGCTGAAGTACAAGGTGTGATCATAAAATATGGTGAACGTTTAAATAAATTTTTTTACAGTGAAAGACACATTGCTATTATAGTTCCCCTCAAAATACTCCCCCCTCATTTCAAACACTTTTATCCCATCATTCTTGCCACTTTCTGAAGCAGTTCTGAAAGTCCTCTTTCGTGAGTATCATTAGTTGGAATGTCATTTCTGTGATAAGTAAGACTGTGGCTTCTGTCTCGCTAGCAGACTCGCTCCCTTGCTGGGGAGATGCAGCAAGCCACTGTGTTGGAAAGGCCCAGATGACAAGGAACTGAGAGTGACTTTCGGACAACAGCCACAGGAAGTAAGGCCTTCAGTCGAGCTGCCTGCAAGAAACTGAATGCTGACAGCAATCATGTGAGCTTGGAAACAAACCCTTCCCCAGTCAAGCCTTCAGATGCGACCCCAGCCCTGACTGACATTTTCCTGCAGCCTCGCGAGACACCCTGAGCCAGAGGACCCAGCTCAGCTGTGCACAGATGCTGGACCCACAGAAACTGAGAGATAACAAATGTTGTTTTCATTGGCTTAAGTGGTTTAGTCAGTGTTATTTTAAGTGGCTAACTTTGTGGTAATGTTTTAGGCAGCAATGGTTAACAAGCACGGGGTCCACTTCAATTTGAATGTCTCAAGTCGTCCTAATCCGAAAGCCACAAATGGTCAGCTCTCCACACACCTCTAACTGCATTATGCTAAGCTTTCACAGATGTAAAAGAATGGATTAGACATTGATTTCTTTAAAAGACACCTACATTAAATCCATCTCAATCCCTTTTCTCCAACAAAGGGACGTCAGTTGCCAAATCCTCCTCTTTGACACACGTGACAAAGGAGAAAATCAAGCCGTGGCAGAGCCATCTCTGCACCTAGGAGAAATGAGTAGCAGCACCCAGCCTGGCCTGCCTCACACCTGGACTGCAGTTAGATGTCTCTGAGCCGTGGCCATCCCAGACAGTTTGCACAGGACCAGCACCTAAGGAAGCCAGCAGTGGGGTATTCTTCGATGGCTATCGTGTCATTATTTGTTATCGAAGTCTCTATTCCATAGCAATTTTTTCCCATGCTGGTCTGAATTGCTCTTGGCAAATAAAAGTTACTTTTTAACAAAGAGCCTTTGGCTGTAAAACTGCTCCCCCAGAAGAGTCAGGCGAAGTAACATCAGAGGAGTCACAGAAAGGAGAGAAGGGGCGGACTCCTCCAAGGAAACGCCATGTGTCCTGTCCCACCACTGTCCTCTGAACCCCATGCCAGGACCTCTGTCCTCTCCCTCTTTTACCTAGAGAACCCTTTGTTGTGTCATTGGAATTAACCCCTGGTCGTTCACAAAAGGTGAAATAATTCACAGGCTCAGCATGAAATGAGGAGAGCAAGGAAGTACATTTATTTAAGAAGAAAGATGCCAGCATCGACGTTGCCGGTGCAGACAACTGCCCCTAACTTCAGGTTAGCTTTTGCTTATATAGGAAAGGGTAGGTAAATTTCCTTACAGTAGATGCGACGTATAGGCTGAGGTCATTTGATTGACATGTGTTGGTTATATAGCTAGTTTCCTTCTGCACAAGCTCTTACCCAGAATGCATAGAGAAAAACTCACGGTGGGGGGTGGCGGGGTGGGGACAAGCCTTAATGTTCATTTTATTGTAATTGTATGATAATGAGGCTAGAGTTCAACTAACGGACAGGTTTTAACAGTTTGCACATGTGTAAAGAACCAGTTTATGCCAGTTGGGTCTCTCTCCTCTTTTTAGGAGTGTTTGGACATCTTAGATTTATTTCTGGGGATGAGCCTGGGTGGTTCCTGCGGAGCAGAGGCAGGCCTGGGCACTCCCCCTTCAGGCTCACTTTTATTAACCCTTTTCTGCCTCATCACCCTTTATGCATTTCCTCCTACCTGTTCGTCCCCCTCCACTCTGTCTTCACTCAAGCTGCTCCTAAGAAAACTTGCCTTTATGATCACAGAGCTTTCCAGATAGCTAAGGTTTGCTCTTTAATTCAATTTACTACCCCAAATACTTAAATCCAGGGTTCATTAGGCTGAAGGCATCATGCTAAACACCATCACTGACACCTGAAGAGTCATGTCTACAAAGCCTTTAAAAATGTTCCACACACTCCCCTTCCTTCTGGTGCACACTGCAGGTGCAAAATCTAAAAAGTGGGTTTCAGCCCTCACCCCAACCCTCCAGAGCTGTGTGGCCTTGGGTTGGTCCTTTAATATATCTAAGATTCAGCCTCCTGTCTGTCTGCAAAAGGGTGGTAGCACTTAATAGGCGCAAGGATTAAAATGGAATGATAGGTCTGAAAATACTGTATCAAGAATTACAAAAATAGAATCATTGGGATGAAAGAAAACAATTTAGCTTTTTTTAAATAACTCAAGAATATCTGTCAAAAGATCAGTTATTCTACTGAGAACCCACCCCTATTTTTTCCTCCTGAAAAAAACATCATCATTGTCCTGACTGCCACTACCGACCAAGGAGTGTAGCGTCCCGCTGCCCACCTGCCCAGCAGCTCTGGCTACTTACTGAGTTTATTGAGCTCTCACTGCTGCTGCTTCTCGTTCTCTTTCTGGAATCACACCCTTTAGGTACCACCACTGACGCAAACTCTCCTGGAGCAGCCAGCCTCCTTCCTTCTAAACCCTCTGGGTTTAGAAATCAAATACAAACTTGTGAGACCTGCATGTAAAGTAAGAGCTACGGGCCGCTGGATGAGGGTCTGGGGCCTCTCCCTTGGAGAAAGGATAAGAGCTTTGTGTGGGTTTCCCATGTAATTGGTAGCCCAGAGGCTCCTTAGCCTCTCTCCAGATTCTTTACAGCACACGAGAAGGTGAGCCTTTGAAACGGCAGAACTAGGGAGGGGGAAAAAAGGAGTTCTTATACAATGTTTGGTGTATAGTACCAATTTACTGTTTCTACGTGGGACCTCACCCACATGCATAGATGTGTGTCTGCATATGAAATATTCAACAGCAATGAGGCTATGGACGTCTTTGATATGCAGAGGAAATTCCCACTGAACAATGATAATAATTTCCGCACTATTTATTCACCGCTTGACATATGTTACCTCATGTGATGCTCATAACCCTCTATGAAGACAGGCACTATCATCCCCTATTTTCTAATAAAGAACTTTAAGCCTCAGAGACATTAAGTAATTTGCCCAAAAACATACAGGGAGTGAGCAGGAAGATTAGGGATCCCAGCCAGTCTGACCCCACAGCCAGTCCTGATGGGAATGAAAATATCCCCTGGGGCTGTTATGAGTTCAAGCCACATTATCAGTTTTTCCTAAAGAACAGTAAACTCTAAAATCAACCCATTGAATTGAGACATAACATGATTCATACATGAATTACCAATTCTGGAAAACCTCTCAGAAACTATCATTGTTATTATCATTTGACAGGTATTTTAGATGCATCATCTCAAATGGTCACAAGTCCCGCCCCCACACCCCCACATCCCCACCTCCACACACCTCCACACACACCCAACCCCCTACCCCCCAGGCTGGCAGAATTTTCCCCATTGACAGATGGGGAATCTAGGCTCAGAAAGGACACACAGCTAGTAAGAGGCAGAAGCTCAGATTTCAATTTGGGCCTCTCTGACTTCAATGTCTAGTCTCTTTCCAACATGTTGAGTGATTCAAAATAAAATATCTTTCAAGGCAAACTATTCGTTTATGTTATAATCAATCTTTGCAATTCAGTAGCTTCTTCTGAATTTTGCATAGCTTTGAAATTGAACCAATACTGTTCTGGAAGTGAACACAGCTTGACTGAAACCTGGGTTGGGCCAGTTATTAGCTATGTGACTTTGGGTATGTCACCACATAACCTCACTAAGATTGCATTTCTTTACAATGATCCAATTTCACAGAGACTTTATGAAGATTAAGTGGGATGATGTGTGACACATCACAAGTGCCATGGTCGCTGACACACACAGGGTGCCTTTCAGTAGTCTTTCCTTAATTCATCAATTATTATTTTCCTTTAAAAAAAAAAAGGAATTGTGTGTTAGGATTTCAGATTGACCAATTTAAGGTAAACTGACCATTATTATATAAGAGAACACAGAATCTTAAAATCGAGACTAAAATCGCTGAAAGCAATTGCAGAAATCACTATCCATTCTTTCACTGACATCGAGTACTATGTATGGGAATTGTGCTGGGCCCGAGAAATCAGCAGTAAACAGAGCAAAGCCCTGGACCACCATTGAGCTTAAATTCTAGCAGAGAAGAGTCCAAAAATAAACACATTAATAAAGAAAAACCCTACTTAAGAGGATCAAGTGCTATGCGTAGAGATAGCAAAGCTCCCTCTCACTTGTCGAAGATTGAAACTGACCTCCAAGCCCGAAAATGGACCTCACCAGCCAAAGGCCCCCACATGGGATTAATGGTATATCCTTGCTCTCTAGACCAGTGGTTCTCAAATTTTCATATGGTTCAGAGTCACGGAGAGGGTTTGATGGAACACAGATTGCTGGGCCCCACCCCCAGAGTTTATGATTCAGTAGGTCTATGGTGGGTCCCAAGAATTTGCATGTATAAAGTTCCCAAGTGATGCTGATGAGCCAGTCTAGGGACCTCACTTTGAGAACGACTGCCAATGAGGAAGCCATACTAAAAAGCAGTGAGGCAGGAGAGGAGGATACATACCCCAACCCCTCTCCTCCTGCCTTATAATCTCCTGCCAGGGCTCCCGTCCTGTGAAACACAATCAGAAACCTGAAGGCAAAAGAAGTCCAGCTTCCTGGAATTCAGAGCAGTACAAAGAAGGGCTCCATGAACACAGTCCTTGCCCCTCTGCAAATTAAAGGGTGCTAATGGCCTCCCACTGGTCCTAGTCTCTAGGTGTCTCAGCATCTCTTATGGGTTCCCTTAACCCCAACCCCACCCTCAGGAATGGTCCCTTCTAAAGTCTCTTAACGCGTTAGAGTTGAATTCTATTTTCTCTCCAGAGAGATACACCGCCAGATTCCAGACAGCTCCTCTAGCGGTGATATTTTCAGAAATTGATAAAAGCTGTCTATTTCTTCCTGCAGTACCATCTATAAAATGCAAATCAAATATCAGATAATCTTTTTTCGCTACATGAATATGAATTATATATGCAGATTGCAGGAACCTGCACAGCATATGCAATGAGATCACTCTGAAAGAGCTCTGTGGCCTGTGACGGCATCAGAGTGACCGATTCACCCTGATTTGCCTGGTACACTCTGGGTTTTAGCACTGAAGTTCCCACACCCTAGGAAACACCTCCGTCCTAGACAAACCAGGACAACTGGTCCACCTAGCCATGGCCTCCTGTACTCCACTGAGCTCAGGCAATACTGTTCCAGCAACCGCACCACCACCAAGAATGACTAGTATTTATCGGGCCCTTTCCATGAGCCTGGACCCATGCTAAGCAGTTCGCATACATCACCTCATTAATTTCTTACAACCACCCTGAAAGCAAGTTACTATTGGGTTGTCGGAAAAGTCACAACGTATTTTTTTCTGTTTTTCATTGCAAAAATGCATCGTGACTTTTCCGACAACCCAGTATTACTAGCCTCATTTCACAGATGATAAAATTGAGGCTCAGATGACTCAAATAACTTGTTCAAGGTAATACAGCTTATAAATAGCACAGCATTGACTTTAACACACAAAGTCTGAGATCAGAGCCTGTACTTTTAACCACGATGGTTTCCTTCATGACAGCGTAGATAGGTCCATCTGCCCCAGACCTGATTTCATGAGAAAAACAGCCAGGAACTACCAAAGGTCATATCAGGGACCAACCTCAAAAAACTGCAGCCAGCATGAGTGGCTGGAAGCTGGTATGACTGGCCGTGAGCCGCCATGAGCTGCTGTGAGTGGCCGTCCAATGGCCAGCGACCGATCTGCCTCAGCCGGGAAGAGCGCAATGATCACAATACCAACATGGGCCAGTGAAGCGACGTCCTCCACAACTAGACTGAAGAACAAAAGGAGAGCAACTTGTCTGTTCCCCTTCCCCGAGTCCCCAACGCTGTTCCCTCCCCCAATTCCCCAATAAAATCTTAAGAAAAAAAAAAGAAAACTGCAGCCATGAGAGTAGAAACTGAAGAGGGGATTTACACATTCTTTATTGCAGGGCACACAATGAAAAAGTCAATGGGCCGGCATTTGGTGCCTATGGGAAACTAGAGATGAAATTACAGACTCCTATACACAGCAACATCTGTGATGGTCAACACCGGATGCACCCTACAAATTCAAAGGCAGTCCTACCTAAAGGCTTAGGCTTCAGGCTCTCATCTGTAAAACTGGAATAATAACCACCTCTCTTAAATACACAGGGTGGCAATCCTGTGGGTTAAATGAACTCAATAAAATATGTCCAGACAAAAGGTGGCTTCTTAAAATGCTGTGTTTGCTGGGGACCCAGAGATCCAAAGAGCACACGGTCTGAGATGAACCCCCTCATCCCGTCTGAGTTCCTCAGAGTGTAGCACCTTCAGCTGCTGGGTCCCCAAGATGGAATCAGTGACGGCAACACCTAGGAGCTCAACTTTTGTTCCATGACAAGTGAGGGTCCTCCACTAGGAACTGCCCTCTTCTAAGACTGGGATAGCTAAGACTTATGTAGGAGGAAGATGGGGCATTTTCTTAGGAAGAGAGCCCCTCTCCCTCACACCTCTTACTGCCATAAAAATCTTCTAACATTCAACATCACATGATGCTGTAGAACCTGGACTCTGACATGAGTCAACTACAAGTGTGACTGTGGCCAAGACCCTGCACCTCCATAAAACCAATTATCTTATCTCATATATGCGATTGTCACGCCTGCTTTACAGGATCATTAATTGAGAATTAAATGAAGTCTTACAACTCCCCCGAAGGAATTCTCATTGAAAATTCTGAAGGAAGGTTTTCTACCCAGGAATTTCGAATAGGGCCTCAATGTTTCCCCTAAGGATGGATTTAGTACAGTATCCGGAGCAAGGTAAACGAGAGAGAGCAGAAAGTAGTGGCTAAGAACAGATTCCAGCCTCAGTTGCTCGGGTGTGAGTCCTGGCTCTACCACTCACTAGCCACTTGCTACTTAACCACTCTGTTCCTTGTTTTTGATGACAAGTGTACCCGTATCGTAGGACTGTTATGAAGGCTCTATAAGTGACAATTAGCAAAGCCTTTGAAAAATGTCTGGCTCATTATAACTATGTAAAGTATACAACAATGTTAGTGTTTGCTTTCTGGTAGTCATCTTCTCTCCTGTATTTATTCCCCTGGTGTTCGGTTTGAATCCTTTGTGCTCTGCAGATATACGCAGATGCACCTGTGATGTTCATAACTTTAGAATCTGGTTCCCTATAATGATTCCCCTCTCATCCATCATTTCACCAAATGACTTGCATCTCCTTATATTTTCTACTTTCCATTCCAACAGGAGCCAAATGCTCTTCTCTTCTGCATACCCTTTTGGGTTTATAAATCTTCATCCCAGGAGAATGAAAATTCCTCCTATCTTATTCTAATCTGGACTGTGCTACCTGGAGTCACTTGTTTGAAAGGAACAATCCTGGATACAGATTCTATTTGTTTCATCTCCTAGAACTGGGAATTTCACAACTTATTCCTTTTGAACAAGCAAACTATGGGCGGTGTCAAATAACAAAACTGATTAATCAGAAAAGGGTAGATTTTCAATATATCTAACTTCTATCAAAGATCTCAAATGATCTAATTTTCAGGGGGGGCAGGGACTCCAATCCTAAAGTCAGAGATTAGAGCTCCAGCCCTTAAGAAGCACAGGAGTCATTTCACAGGTGGGAAAACTTTCCCCAGGTTCACAGTATCTCCAAACATTGAAAAGATTGTGCAATATTATTTCCCTGGGTCAAATGTGCCTTTTTTGAGCCTTAAGGAAACTCAGGCCCAAAGGCTGTCCCATGATAGAATCTCTGCAATTTCTCCATGGAGGTCCCGGGAGAGAAAAGGGGGTGTAGGAAGGGGATGAACACTGGCTAATAAGGCCCCCTCCACCAGGGCCCCAATCACTCAGGAGCAAATGTGTCCCTATACTTGTGACACAATTCTCTACTTCTCTCCTTCGAACCAGATGCAGGGATCTTAGAATCCCCCATAGGAATCATCATTACACACTTTGAAAGGATTTTCCGTATAGAGAATAAGACCTAAATTTGTTTCAAAAGAATGATTGGAGAAAACAGTACATATGTTTAAAATCTCTATCATTTGTACTTTACTAACAAATCTTAAACTCCAAGAATTTTCCTTTTTAAGAAAATAACTTAAATGTAGATATATTACAAACAGAAGTGTAATTCACACCTATGTTCTTCTCGATCAAGAATTATCACTTAATTTTAACAAATTTTCTTAAAGTATGTTCCCCTTTTCAAATGAAATAGACTATTATAGGCCCTTTATCTACCATCTTAGTCCCATTTCTCCCCAAAACTCTTCTAAGGAGTGTAGACTTCCATTCTGCTTTTTATACTGACATAAACATACATGGTTTGATTATTAATACATATTTCATTATTGTAGCCATAAAATTGACTTTTTTCTTCCTACAGAAGATGTGGTCTAGCAGATGCTGTTTTTGGTTCGTGACCCAGAAGAGCCTAATATTTGTAAATACCCCTTAATTGATGCTCAAATTTTTAGCATAAGACCTTCCAAGTTGCTGACATAAAAGGGCAGCAGCATAGTAAAAATTTGGGCTACCTCTGTGTACAAGCAGGATTCTGCCAGTGTGGAAGACATCACTTGCAACTATGCACCCCTTTAGGGAACTAAGAAGCCAAAAAAAGGTCATACCAAGACCTACCACACATGCTCCTTCTCTGTGTAGTCACCTCACTTCCACCATGTCCTGTGTCTTTAGCTACATAAATCAGGAATTTATGGAAGCTTGGGAGCACATACAAGGTCTCTGCCAGATCATCTTTAATGCATAAGAAACTATGCCACTGGTGTCATAAGTGGGATAGGCATGAGTGAGGGATCCAAATGCCAAAGTAGGGAACAACGAGTAAAACATGCCTGAACCATGAGAAGTTTTGTGGGAGGAGCTGAGTCAAGTGGAACGCATCCACTGTTCCTCTCCTGCCAACCATTTGGACCGAACATAGAATAAAAGATGGCCGAGCCAAGGGTAATGAGCCCGCAGCAAACTCCTGGAATCTTCTCTGTGAGCCAATACAGTGACTCAGACTAAGGCTCTCCAAAGGAGGTGGAGACCCCAAAAGAAGGAAATGTCTGAGGTTTGACCCAAAATCTATGAATCACAAAAGGATGCCCCCAAATCAGACATCTGAAAGGATAACCTGGCGTGGGGGAGGTCCCAAGGGCCCCTGGGGCTCCAGGTGGAACAGGTGGTCAGCAACTTTCCAGGAACACAGGATAGCTGGTGAGGTTTTGGAGGTGAGAGGAAATGTGAATGGAACTAAGAAATGCTTCAGAGCTCGCCAACCCAATTCTCAGGTAAAAATAATAACAATATGCTTTTGCACACAAGTGAGTTGAAATGTATGCTAAATGGTTTTTTTATGTCGAAAGAGGTAAAGATAATAAAGGTAAGAAAGCTCTGACTTTCTTCAACCTTCACCAAAAAAGTGACCAATAAGAAGAGTGGTCCCAAATTAAACTAAGACACTCTGTTTAAACATATGTGTACATCTTTTACAGACAATGGCGACCTTTGAACTCTAGGATTTGTTCAGGTTATTTGCACTCCTCCATGAAAAATGGTGTTCAGAAGGTCAAGTTCCAGAAATAATGTTCTACTTGGAACATACATGCTCTGTGTGGAAAACTTTAAAGACTTAATTGAGATGGAAATTTTGCATTGATAAATATACCAAAAAAAAAAAGTTTCTTAAACTTCTCTTTGAAGCAGAGGTGGTAGAGTACTCGGGTTAAACTAATGCGTCTGCATGTTTGAGCTGAGCATCATAATAGTTGAAAACTATAAGTTTCCTCTTTTCCAGGGGGTTCCACACTTCCTCCAAAAAACCTAATGTAAATGGTCTCAAGACAATACAACCCAAATGTTAGAGAGCTGGCCTCTGCTTGGTTCCAGACAATTTTGTTTAGGGGAAGATAACCATCCTGAACTGCTGAGATGTGCTGAGATGTGGGGAAGAGGCAGACAATGCTCCACAGCTGATCACTCCTCCCACCCCACCCCTGCTTTGGGACAGGTGAGAATCTCAGCTTAGAGTCTTGGTTTCTAAAGTTTTTTAAAACCACCCCCCACATCCTCCCTCCCCTGACACACACACAGCCCCAATGCACATATACTATAACAAAAGGTGAAAAAATAATGCAAAAGGTGAAGAGATAGTAAATGGACAATATTCAGCAGAGGAAAGAGTCACTGAATAAAAGAAAAAATAATAACAGTGAAAAGATCAGGAGCTCAGGCTCTGGATGTAGGTGAGTGACTGGACATGGAAATGGCTTTGAACTCAATCAAGTACAGCGGAGCAGGCTGAGGTCCTTGACCCAGTCCTATATGTGCAGTTTCCACACAGCCACCCACAGCAGCCCTGACCTAGGAAATAATGTCCCCAGGAGAGGTGCCTGGCACCCAACCTTGCAGAGTCTGACTCAGCAGGACTGAAGATGACAGTTAATGAATAAGAAACTACTCAAAAATCCAAGCTCCTAAAAGTGGGGGCCAAACAAACACTTCTCCAGGGCAGATAAAGGGCCAACTCAAGGTGTCTTGGCTCCTCCTTCCCCAGGGTCACCTCATGGAAATGACTCCAAAAGGGCCTGGGGTTGGGACCATCATAAATAGGTGACCCTCCTGCTTAAATACACATAATGCTTAAATAAGCACAACTGGGGACTTTGGGCACCATGATGACAACTACCACTACTCCCAAAGCAAATAGGTAAATTCCTGGAGTGGGTCCCCACCAGGAAGTCCAATGTCTGGTCCACCCATTTGGATTTTGACAAAATCATCCTTTACTGGAAGATCTCATGGGCCCCAACCTGAAAAAATATTGTAACTGGCTTTCTTCTGTAATGACCATACTATTGTGACAGCAATTGAAACTAAGAGTATAGGCAGGGCATATTTTGATCCATTTCATAATCTGTATATTTACATTAAAACTTTTAATCACCGTAACTTATTAAATCCTCAATGTTAGCTTTATGTGACAATTAAACACCCCTGAAATGGGTCAAAAAAGGTCTAAAATAAGTACTAGTTTTTAAAACTGGGATGTCTAAATGTAATGAAAATATTCAATGTCAGCTAAATTATGTTATAGCCCTAATCTATTGGTGTTTTTTTATAAATCGGTCCTTGTGGAAACTAGGTACTAGTGTGAAAGTTTTATAGCCTTATAAAAAGAGTATGTCAAATTTCAGGATAAAGTTTAAAAAGTTTTCTGATGGATCTTTCTATTAATTCATCTTTACTTTCTGACACTCCTAATTAACTTTAAGACTTGGACCAAGTCAATTCTGAGACAATACATCTCTCTTTTCAAAGGCCTTTCAAGAGTAAAAGCTTGACACTGAACTGACACTCATGCCCAAAATAATTAAAAGAAGTAAAAGACTTGAACGCACTTTAAAAGTTACATTTGCATTTTTCTCCAAGATACAAGGTTTCCTCTGCTTGTCTATTATTTGAGGTTCCACAGTAGGGAGCTGCTGACTGGTTCCCAGGGATCCCTACTTCCTGGTATTCAAGACCTTGTGTGGTTCCCTCCCATTGAGTGTGGGCTGGACCTAGTGGCTTCCTGCTGATAAACAGAATATGGCAAACATGAAGGGATGTCACTTCCAAACTTCAGTTACAAAGGACCGACTTCTGTCTTGCTCACACTCTCTCCTGCCCTTTCAGTTGTTCACTTTGATGCAGCCAGCTACCACCGGTGTGATGGAGGGGCCCAGGTGACAAGGAACCCAGGGCAGCCTCTAGCCAATAGCTCATGAGGAACTGAATCCTCCCAACAACCATGTGAGAGACCCTGGAAGCAGATCCTTCCCCACTCGAGCTGTGTTGGCTACAGCCCCAGCTGACACCATGCTTGCATCCTGTGAGCCATTCATAGCCAGAGAACCCAGCTATGGCCATACCCAGATTCCTGACCCAAAGAAGTGATGAGAAAATAAAGCCACTATGTTTGCAGGGGAGAACATGTTACATAGCAATAGACAACTTGCTTAGAGTGAGACCGGGATTTTGTTTCTTTTTTCTTTTCAGAAAGTTGATGCCCAAGAAACACGGACAGATGAGACTCACCTGGACCCATGCACTTAGGGGCCAATTCCATGATGCTTAGGGAAAAAAGAAATGGTGACTTCAACTTCTAGGCTATACTCCAATTTAAGCACATAAGTATGACAATGTCAAAATTATTTTTAATCAGACTAATAAGTTCTCATGCTCAAATCAACTTTAAAAAAATCAAAGAAATAAATGGTCTTTAATGCATGCTGTTTAAATTCACTTTCTTTTTCCGTCACTGACATTACCAGCAGTCCCTGCTTTATTCTGCTCTCTTTCAGCGTTCAAATAAAACACCATAATGTGCATCTCAGATTCTGATGTCTCCACAAAAAGGGATCAGGGCTCTTTAAAACAGAAAATAACTGACTACATGTTTGGGAGAAAAAAACCTAGAGGTGAGCCTGAAGATCCTTGTTGTCACAGAAAAATAAGGACGTTCTCAAATATGTCTGATAGTGGTAAAAAAAGCATCTGGTTTGACTAACCTGTGATCATTTGAGCAGCAAAAATAAGCCATAATTATAGTCAGTTAGAGCAAGTCTAGACCTTCCAGGGCCACTCGTTCATGATAATCAAACGTTAAGTGCTCTTTAAAAAGTTCTCCTTGCTGACGTGAACCCATTATCTCATGCTTGGTTCCACAGATACAAATGCAGGACAAATAGATAAGGATGAATATATTACCACCACCACCACCACCACCCCCTATGAGTCATGGAAGGACCAAGAAAAATAGGTCTGTGATCCCATGGTTGGTTTCAGAACCACTAAGATAAAAGGGGAGTAAAGCAAAATTGGGGTGATTTGAAAGGACACAGGTTTTCCAGGGTCCTGGGAAGCTGGAGCTGGGAATGTGGGTGACAGCACAGTGTCCTCATCTAGATGAAATGAGTCTCATAATACTGAGAAAGTTTGAGGTTAGTAAACATCTTGTTAAGAACAGCACATGGATTATCATTGCAAAGTTCTTCTGTGTTGTGGATGGAAACCCCCCTATAAAGGCTGAAAAAAAAAACAGGTATGGAGTGCTCAGTTCTCACCTCTGGCAGCTGTTCACCCTGTTTATAAACTAAGCGGCCAGAAACACGTTGCATCTGCCCCTGAGCAGGAGTGCTTCTTCTCTCCTGTTAAATGTCTACATCCTTGGCTTAATGAGAAAGAAAATGAATGAATGGTCTAGTCTCTCCACCCACCAACCCATAACCTACTGAAACACTCCAGGAGCAAGGTATTCACGTCCTCAATTTCAATAGACACTGCCATTTTAGCACTCAAAAATAGCTGTTTCAATATCTACTATTCAACAATGAACAGGGATTTCCGGTCAGGATGGTAGGGTAGGTAAACACTGTGCTTACCTCCTCTCAGGACCATATCAAAATTACAACTAAACTATAGGACAACGATCACTGAGAATCGCCTGACGTCTAGCTGAATGGAAGTCCTACAACTAAGGACATACAGAAGAAACCATCTCAAGACTAGAAGGAAGGGCATAAATGCAGAACGGTCTTGTCCCACACCTACATGTGACCATTAAATATCAGGAGGGCTATCTCAGCTGAACAGGTCCCCACCCAAGGAGCAAGGACTCCCAGCCCCACACCAGGCTCCCCAGCCCAGTGTTCCAGCACCAGGGAGAGAAGTCCCCATAACTTCTGGCTGCGAAAACCAGGAGAGATTGTGGCTGAGTAAGGATGGAGGGCAACTACAGTCCCAGGTGTTCCTTTTAAAGGGACTGTGCACAAGCTTCCTAGCTGATAGACTCACTCTCTCTGACCTCCAGGACTTGGGCAACAGCTCGAAAGGCACCAGGGACTTACAGGGAGGAACTGAATTGTCTGGCTTCAAGATGATGGCTGGAGGGCCAGCTTTCTCCCAGGTGAGGAGTTGGTGGGAGCCACTGTTTCTTTGTTGAGCCCTTCCCCATCCCAGTGTGCGGATGCAGGCAGACACCATATCTGAGCCTCCATCAACCTGGCTAACACCATTCATTCACCCTGATTCCCTGAGACCCTGCCCCACCCAAGTTTGGGGCCCACCCACGCTGTTTCCAGTGGCTTTTCTGTATAAGCTGCCTGTCTTGGCTCATGCTACGGACTTTCCTAAAATCTCTCAAAGGTTCACAAAACCTAAACAAGCAGCTTCGGTGTATCTCACACTTTTGGCTGAGCAGCCCTAAGCCCAGCATTAGTGACAGCCAGGCTTGGTTCGCGACTTGGCCTCTCAAGACACCTCCAAGCCCAGCGTGGGTGGCAGACATCTCTGGATTGCTTTGTGGCTCATGCCAGCTGACCCCAGGCAGGGCAGAGATTGTGGTTTAATTTGGCCTTCAGAGGGTTCCCTTCTGGGAGGCTCTGGGGCTGGCACACCCAGTGCCCAGCTTAGGACAGAGCCAGAGTATCACCCAGCCACCCCTAAGGATGACACACCCAAAGGGCAGATGGGGCAGGCACCAGGACTCTGCTAAAGCAAACCCTGCTCCATAGGGTCAGCCCCTGCATAACAGCTCCTCCACTGTAGTCACAGCCAGGCCTCACAACCAATCAGCCCAAGGATCAAATCCCTCCCATTGATGTGCAAACAGCAACCAAGGCTCACCTACAACATGAGGGCACACACAACCCACAAAAGGGACATACTTAAAGGACCTGGCTAAGCTGACCAGGGAGACTGAACCACTGGGTCCCACAGCACACCTACTATATAAGGCCACTCTACTAAGACCAGGAGACATAGCAGCTCTACCTAATGCATAGAAACAAACATAAGGAGGCAGCCAAAATGGGGAGACAAAGAAACATGCCCCAAATGAAAGAACAAAGCTCCAGAAAAACAACTGAAAAATATGGAGACAAGCAATCTACCAGACTCAGAGTTCCAAACACTGGTTATAAGGATGCTCAATGATCTCAGGGAGAACTTCAACAGAGAGGTAGAAAACATAAAAAAATGGAGACAGAAAACATAAAAAAGAACCAGTCAGAAATAAAGACTACAATAACCAAAATAAAGAATACATTAGAGGGAATCAACAGTAGATTAGATGAAACAGAGGATTGAATCAGCGATTTAGAAGATAAGGTAGCAGAAAACACCCAAACAAAACAGCAAAAAGAAAGAAGAATCCAATAAATGAGGACAGTTTAAGGGGCCTCTGGAATAACATCAACCATACCAACATTCGCATCATAGGGGTACCAGAAGGAGAAGCGAGAGAGCAAGGCATTGAAAACCTATTTGAAGAAATAATGACAAAAAACTTTCCTAACCTGGTGAAGGAAATGGATATTCAAGCCCAAGAAGTGCAGGGAGTCCCAAACAAGATGAACCCATAAAGGCCCACTCCAAGGCACATCATAATTAAAATGCCAATGGCCGGTCAAATGGATCAGTTGGTTAAGAGCATGAGCTCTGAGCAACAGGGTCGCCAGTTTGACTTCCACATGGGTCAGTGAGCTGTGCCGGAGCTGAGCTCCCACTGAGCTGACAACAGGTGGCAGAATGGCTCAGCTAGTGAGAGCACGGGCTCTTAACAATAAGGTTCCCAGTTCACTCCCACATGGGATGGTGGGCTACGCTCACCTGCAACTAAGATTGAACACAGCACCTTGAGCTGAGCGGCCACGAGCTGCCAATGGGCAGCCAGATGGCGATTGGACTTGGAGCTGAGCTAGCTACGCCCTCCACAACTAAGATTGAGGGACAATAACTTGGCTGTTCCCTATCCCCAACTCCCCAATAAAAAAAAAATCTTTTAAAAAAATGTCAAAAATTAAAGACAAAGAAAGAATCCTAAAAGCAGCAAGAGAAAAGCAGTTAGTTACCTACAAGTGAGTTCTCATAAGACAATCAGCTGATTTCTCAACAGAAACTTTGCAAGCCAGAGAAACTGGCAAGAAATATTCAAAGTGATGAAAAGCAAAGACCTACAACCAAGACTACTCTACCCAGCAAAGCTATCATTTAGAATCGAAGGACAGATAGAGACCTTCCCAGACAAGAAAAAGCTAAGGGAGTTCATCACCACCAAACCAGCATTACAAGGAATCTTAGAGGGACTTCTTTAAAAAAAAAAAAAAGTCAAAAATATGAAAAATAAAATGGCAATAACTACATATCTATCAATAATTACTTTCAATGTAAATGGATTAAAACTCCAATCAAAAGATAGGGTGGCTGAATGGATAAGAAAACAAGACCCTTACATATGTTGTCTACAAGAGACTCACTTCAGATCAAACGACACACACAGACTGACAGTAAGAGATGGGAAAATGTATTTCATGAAAACGGAAACAAGCAAAAAATAAATAAATAAACAAAATAAAAGCTGGGGTAGCAATACTTATACCAGACAAAATAGACTTTAAAACAAAGGCTATAACAAGAGACAAAGAAGGACCCAGTAATCCCACTTGTGGGTATTTACCCAAAGAAACCCAAAACACTACTTTGATAGGATGTGTGCATCCCTGTGTTCACTACAGCATTGTTTACAATGGCCAAGATATGAAGGCAACCTGGTGTCCCTGAATGGATGAATGGATAAAGAGGAGGTGGTACATATATGCAATAGACTATTACTCAGCCATAAAAAATAATGAAATCTTGCCATCTGCAACAACATGAATGGACCTAGAGGTATTGTGCTGAGTGTAGTAAGTCAGACAGCCAAAGACAAATGTCATATGATTTCACATAAGTGGAATCTAAAGAAGAAAATAAACAAACAAATGAGACAGAAACAAACTTATAGATACAGAAAACATTTTGATGGTTGCCAGACTGGAGGGGGTTTAGAGGTAGATGAAAAAGGGGACGGGATTAAGAAGTACCCATTGGTTGTTACACAGCACTCATAGGTTGTAGGGTACAGCATAAGGAATATAGTCAATAATATTGTAATAACTATGTATGGTGTCAGATGGGTACTAGATTTGTTGGGGTGATAGGTGGAAGGAGTTGGGGGCCAAATGAAAAAGATAAAGGGATTAAGAAGTACCAATTGGTAGTTACAAAATAGTCATGGGGATGTAAACTAAAGCATAGGGAATATAGTCAATAGCATGGTAATAATTATGTATAGTGCCAGGTGGGTACTAGACTAGTCAGGGGGATCACTTCATAAACTATATAAATGTCTAACCACTATGCTGTACACCTGAAATATAAAATAATATTGAATGTCGATTGTAATTGAAAATTGAAAGGGGAGGGAAGGTGAAGGGGAATAAGAGATCTAAATGTCCAGGTATATAACAAATAAGTCATGGGGATGTAATGTACAGCATAGAGAATATAGCCAATGATATTGTGATAGCGTGGGACAGTCTCAGATGGTTGCTGGACTTATGGTGGTCACTTCTTTAGGTATATAAATATTGAATAGTTACGGTGTACACCTGAAACTAATATAATACTGTATGTTAGCTATATTTTAATAAAAATCTTAAAAATATTTTTTTCAATGAACGAAGCCACCTAATTGCTCAGATCTTCAGCAAAACTTAACAGTCTTGCATTTTTTTTCATTTTTGCCAGTCTGATGAGCGGGAAGAAATGTTAGCTCGTTGATTTAATTCACAGAGCAAAGAGCCTAAAAAGAGAGAGAAAAAATAAAAAATAATGCCTTGCAAATAACTAATGCAACAAACTATCTTGGAAACTGACAAATGATACATAATAGCAATGCCACTTCCTGGGTGCCCGTTTTGTGCCAGGAAGCGATCTGGACAACTTAATGGGAATTCTCTCTGGCTCTCACAAACACCTTAGCACTGGTGTGCCCACTTGACAGATGCAGAAATAAAGGTTCAGAACAGTGAAGTAACTAACCAAGGACACACGAGCTGGGAGCCAGGATTTATATAATTACACAGCCACTTTCCAGTTTTCAAATCGTTCCAGCGCTCCAAAATAGTTTCTCTATCAATCTCTGCTCCTATGCCCAGCCCCAGGCAACCACAGCTCTGCTTTCTACCTCTATCGATTTGCCTTTTCTGAATATTTCACATAATACATAGCCTTCTGCGTCTGGCTTCTTTTGCTTCGCATAATGTTTTCTGTTGTTCATCCATGGTGTAGCATGTACGTAAAGTTCGTTCCTTTTTAATGTGAGTTGTATCCATTGGATGGAGTCACCCGTTGAAGGTCATTTGGACCCTCCAGTTTGGGGTGCTACGTTGAAAAATAGGGGCTGTGAACATTCACACATGTGTCTTTGTGTGGACATACATTTTCAATTTCTGTTGGGTACATTCCTAGAAGTGGAACTGCAGCATCCTGGGGCATGTACGTTTACCTTTTTAAAGAAACTGTCAAACTGTTTACCAAAGTGACATCACCATTTTTTTATTCCCTCCAGCATCAAATAAAAATTTTAAGCTGAATGTTCAAGAGATGGGAAAGACTTGATATCTATTCCACTCATGTACCAGTTGGAATTGTGTATGTCTGACTCCAATGTGGAAAAAAAAATGTCTGTAACACTGTGGACTCATGTCAATTTATTAGTTATCCACCAGCCGGATGGAGCTTCTGAGCATCCATTATCTGTGTAAATACCTAGGATGGGCCAAGAGAAATAATGCTGACGTTTTGGGATAAAACAGGCCAAGTGATCAGCATTTCTCAGTGGATCCTTACCTTTCACCACTCTGCCTTTCTGACACATTTTTCACAGTTGACTTCTTATAGGTCCCTTGGGATCTATTCCTAGAATCCTCACTGGGTCCTTCTGTATCTTCCTTAGTACCTGAAACTCTTACTAATAGATGATAAATAAATGGCATTATCATGTTCATTTCCCCCTTTGCCAGGCAAATGAAAGTATCCATAGAAAGCCCACACCAAATCCTGAATCCAAGGACCTCAGCGGGTCACCCTGGCCCACCTGGACACAACACTCGCAATGACCACTGTCCCTGTGTCTGCATCTGAATGCTATTAAGCCATAAAAAAAAATCCATAGCTTTCTTCCTCTCCATGCTCATTTGACTCCATTTTATAAGATTTCATGAGACACTCCAACTGCTTTCTAATATCCACATGGTGTTGCCTCCTAGCCCCAATTCTGTAATGTGCTTGCAAATGTTATTACACTTGTCGGACATGGTTTATTTTCAATAACCTCATAGCTCTTTTTCTTTATTTATTGGAATGCCACAGACCTCTATATGTTTACTTATTCTTTGCTGGTGTATCTTTCCCCTCACTGCCCCAGAGGGTCACGCACTTGATTTCTAGGAAAGGGATGGAAATGAAGCAGGAAGCAGAGCCCTGAGGCAAGGAAGACCATAAGAGGAAGGGTGGTAGGAAAGGATACACCCAAATACTTTCCTGTTACAATGGGCAACCATTCAGTTTTTTATCAGTTCCCGTGTAGAAAGGTAGAATGTACTTTAAAACAAAACATCCCCCATCTAAACCCTCGAGTGGCCACGTGTATTAGGATCACCTGTTAGAAAATTTCATTTTAAATCTCTGTCTAAAAGTGGTTGCAGAGAATCAAGCCTCCAAAAAGAAGAAAAACTAAATACCACCACCCAAACCCAGCCGTCTAATTGGCAATTCACAACTGAGCTTAGCGCCCGTGCTCCCTTGGCCTGGGGTACAGGCACCGATGCCAAGGCAAGTGATGGACAGGCTCCCGGTAGGATCAAGTCCTACTCCGCACCAGTCTCCTGCTCACTCTGCATCCATCATCCTATTTAGTCTTCATGAAACCCAGTGAGGCCGCTATCATTTTCCTCTCTTTACAGGTGGGGATCCAAGGAGGTAAAAAACTTGCCCAAGCTGCCATAGCTAGAAAGAGGCCGTGGCAGGATTGAAATTGAGGACTTCAGGCTCCAAAGCTCATCCTCATTGCTCTGAATCAGGCTGCCTCTCGAGCTAAACTCCTCTGTCTCTCACCATGGTTGCCAGGAGGCTCTACTATCTCTTCATCATCATCAATAAATATTTATCAAGGGCCCACCGCCTGCGTGGCATTGCTCTTGTTTCCACAGCAACACACCGTCAGAGTCATGGGACTATCCTGTGCTTAAAAGAACAATGCTGTAATGCCCTGTGATCATGGCTCTGAAAGGTGACAGTTACACTACTACAGCGGATGCCTCTCAGCTGGCAGCCAGGAGCCTGCAGGAGCTGTGCAGGGGGTAAGCAAGAAGAAATGAAGTGGGGGGAGAAAGACAGGTTGTAACCCGAGAAGATGGGCTGCTTTCACCACGCAGGTGTTTGCAATCGTTGCTGAAACAGAAGCCAAGCCAGGTTTACACAATAATTGTTCTTCTATTAGGAGACAAATCAAACAATCCAGGACAGAAAGTAAAATTTGACTGTACTGCTAACAGTTCCACAGAGGTATCTGGCAATGATTATCGAGCTAAATAACTACATCGCTAGCGATTGCAATCTCAAGTCAGCCCCCTTTAGGATCCATTTTTGCTCTCAATGTACAGATGCTGAAACCCACTAGGAAATAGACCAGTAGCTCCTTATCCGTTTGTTTAGCTGTTTCCCTCCACTCCCATCCAAAATCATGTTTTGCCATACTCTTAACAGGCCGGTTTTAAATGTTTTTTACTATCATTCCTTACAAAAATCATCCTGGCTCATGAAACACACCTCAGAGTAAGGAAGAAGGAAATTGCCTTTTGATGACAAGCTTACACCACTGACGCCTGGACACCGTGACCAACATGTCACAGCAAAAAATATCACCCTAACTATGCACTAAGATGTATGCTTACAAATTTGAAATCGCTTTCCAGACTGGGAATCTTCGGATTAAAAAAATATGGTGATCACATCACAGTGTTAAAATGTATTATTTACCCAAACTTGCCAAAAGTTTTAGATAAGATGCTTCATAGGAAATCGAGCTATTGTCATATTTATACTATTTAGATTTGAAGTCCAACAATGTCTACATTTAGAAAAAAAAATAAGCCCATTTTAAAGTCAAAATTTGCAGCAGTCCTGCATCTACAAATGCAGACGTTCATGAAGGAATTCCTTTTAAAAATTAACTTAAATGGTCTAGTTAGCATTAAACCAGAAAGGAGGGAATAGATATACACAGAAAATCCCCATGAGTGAGGCTTACAATGCACCAAATCTCCAACATAAGCTAATTCCCCACGTTTAAGGAGCCCCTGGAACAAACGCAGTCACTTGATAAGTATATGCTTTAGTACGTTTGCAAAAACCTCTCAGCTCAGGTAGAACCAAAAGAAACATATGGAGATTTAACAGTAGATTTCTTCCCAAACTGTACTCCAGAATTGCTTTTCTTTCCTATGTGTTCCAAAGAGCAAACAAAGAAAAGGTGCTTGCTCCTCACACTTCTCTAAATGTTTTAACAAAAGGCTGCTGAATAAACACATTACTCATTTAAAAATTGAAAAGAAGTTCTATTCCTGAGATGAAAGCAACTAGATTTGCATTTTAACAGTTGTGGGCGAGCGCCACCTGGCGGGAGCATCCGGAACTGGAGTGCTTTTAGCATCAGACAGGTTTCCAGGCCCGTATGGTTTTACCGCATGCTACCCAAGAACGGTTAGAGGCCCGTGGCGGAATATTTTTAATGCTGTTTTTGCCGCGGGAACGTAAGTACTATTAATGTGTGTGGCAGGTCGCCCAGGCGTTGGAGGATAGTAAAATTAAGTCACGAATCATGCCAGGGTCCCCTGGACTACCACAACATCCTCCTGTCCCCTCCTTAGCACACCTAATACAGACCCAAAACGAGGAAAACAAGACTTCTACTCCATCTTTAGAACGGTGTCGTGGTTGTCCCTCTTCTCTCCCTTGCTAATCCGACCTTTCAGCTTCACACACCTCAAAAGAAGTGTCCTAGCCGCCTAACTTCTCAGCCACGGACACAAGCTGTCCCTTCACAAAAGTCCTGTATTCAGTTCCCATTTGGGGTTGGAGCAAGGGAGATCCCAGTGCATTTCCAATATAATGTCACTCCGTAGGTCCTTAAGCTCAGAAGCAGCCTGTTTAAAGAGGTTACATGCCCCCAAAGCCCCTTTTCTCTCTCTCTCTCTCTCTCTCTCTCTCTCTCTCTCTCTCTCTCTCTCCTCTCTCTCCTCTCTCTCTCTCCCCCCTCCCCTGCCCACCCCGTGATAATCTATGGACACCGCTGGTATTCAGCAAATCCAAAACGAGCCTTTCCTGAGTCCCACTTGTTTATGTCAGCCTGACCCTGTGATCCCAGCAACCTCTGCTCAGTGTGGCCACACCAAAGCCAATCGGTGCTAAGAAACTTCAAGGTGATTTTGAACTTGGAAGCGTGCCTGCACCCTTCCTTCCTTCTCTCCTTCCCGCCACTGCTCTTTGGAGGCTCCGGGCTGGGAGCTGCCTGCGGTGGAGTTTGGTGATGTGTAAGCCCTGGAGCGTGGGAGTCTGCTGTGCATGCCAACTTACCATCAGAAACATACCAGGGCCAACCCTCCACATTGGGAACTGCCCCTGCTCACCTCCTCTCCATGGTCACCCCCAAATAGGAGTCCCCCAAACTTTTCAAGAGCAGACAGCCTCATAGGTCAAAGCCACTCCACTTGAAGGGCCTTAACAGGGGTGCCCATTTGCTCCGGATAAAAACCACGGGGTAGGGAGGAGGCATTGCTGTCTCAACCGTTAACACATAACACCTGCACGGGTGCCATCGGCAGCTCGCTTAAGGTCAAGCTGAGGGGCGCAGCGTGTTTAGAGCAAGTCTGCAGCTTCCTGTATCTCCCGGGAGGAAAGAAAAGCCACTGCCCTGGCAGCCTCGGCCTGCTGCCGACCAGTCCGCCCCAGGAAAAGCGCGCGCTGCCCGAGAAGCTACCGGCGCGAACGCTCCACCCCGGGCGTCGCTGCCGCTTCTCTTCTCATCTCGCCGCCCCAAACACTCAAGTGACAGATTCCGACAAGTGGGAGGCAGCAAGTGGAAATATTCGCAACAACCGCGGAAAGTTACTCCAGCCCGAGGGGCGGCGGCAAAGTACAGCTGAGAACTTCGCCAAACGCGGGCTGCCGCGGGACGCGAGGGGCCGGTCCCCGTGGCCCGGGCGCGCTTGGCCGCAGCTGCAGGCGTCTGGAGGCAGGGACCTGGGCTCTGGCCACCGGGCCCCGCGAGCCCGCCCAACTTTCTCCTCCGAGGACCCTGCGGCGGGTGCCCGGGCGTCCCGGAAAGGAGCGGGGAGCCGGGCGGGCGCACTCACCTGCGGCGCTCTGCGCCCAGGCTCCGGGCAGCGGCGGCAGCTGAAGACTCAGGAGCAGGCTGAGGGCGAGCGCGACAAGGCTCGCCATCCGGGCGGCGGCAGGCGACTCAGCCCCTTCCCGCGGGGGCCCGGGCCGGGACTGGGGCGGGCGCGGGACGGCCCCGCATCGCCGGCGCCGCCGCGGGCTGTGCGCGCCCTGGGCGCCGGGCTGGCTCCGCTGGGCTCTAGGAGCCGGCGCAGCTGCGCTCGAAGCTGAGGCGCCGCGCTAACTGAGAAGGGAGGCTGGGCGGGGGCGGGACGAGGGGGCGGAGGGCGGTGTCCCCGGAGTCCTAACGCCGCCGCCGCCGCCCGCCGGGGTGCTTCGCCTTGGCAGCACGCACAGCCTGGAGCGCACGCCCGCGCCTGGCACACGCCCGCGGCTAGCACACGCTGGCTCCCCCGCGCACCCTCAGCGGGACTGGCCGGCTCGGGGCCGCTGGCACAGTCACGCGCCTACACACATCCCCCGCACCCACAAGCCCCACAGTGTCCTCGCCTCTTCGCGCCGCGCCACGCAGCTAAGCATCGTCTGCCCAGCTTGGGCGCAGGTACCAGGGGAGGTGGGGGAGGAGGGAGAGAGGGCGCAATCGTTTGAACTCGAGTGGGAAAACAGGTGAGTGGTGGGGGCGGAGTGAGAGAGGGGCAGCTGTCTTAAATAGAGATGACGGGGCCAGATGAATGGGGGAAGGGGTGGGGCGTCTGTCCTAAACTGGGGCAGGCGTCTGCTGGAGAGGGTCTCAGGCATGCCTGGAGATGAGAATTTCATCTAAGAGTCGACACCCCCACCGCGCGCGCGCGCACACACACACACACACACACACACACACACACACACACACAAACACACAAACATACACATACACCAAGCGCGCGCTCGAGCGCGTGCTCACACACACACACTCTTCTGGGCGCATAGCTGACCGCGATGCTGTCATCCCCCACACACACACCTCATCAGCCGCCCAGGCACCCCTCTTATTCACCTACATCTTTCCCTTGTCCCCACCCCCACTCTGGAAGGGCAAAGACGGCAAGAGGCGCCCCCCTGTCTCTTGCTGCCTTCCCCTCTTCCCTTTCTCGGGAGACAGAACCGTGTAGCTTTTTCCTTTTTCTTCCCGGTCTGAACAAAGACCTGGTTGGGGCTTAAAACCGTAGATCAGAGTCAGAGCTCTCCCTTGCAGCCACAGGCTGGAACTCTGCTCTCCTGGGAGCCGAAATCTCATGGAGGAGACCCGATGCCGCTTGGGTCCTGGCTGTGGGCAATGCCCAAGGGATTCACACTTGTGAACCTGGCCAAAGCCCCCCTCTTTCTGTTCCAGCACACAGCCTCCCCACCCTCATCCTTTTTGGGATTCCAAGGATGGATTGGACAGACTTTGGGGGAGAAATAGAAAAGTCAGGCACAGCCAATGTTTCCAGGAGTGGGGAGCCTCAGGCTCTGGGTTGAGTTGCTATGGCAGAGAACACAGGGCATGTCTCCCCCAGTTCCCACTAGGTGGAGTGGAACAGTTCCCTTAAATGGAGACCCATTACCTGTCCCCACCCTGCACTTGTAATCCTAGGCACATGCTGTCAGCCCTATCTGGCTCCCCACCACCACCACCTTCAAAAGGTGAAGGACTTGGGCTAGCCTGTTGGACTAGCCAGCGTGCCCCACGCAAAAGAACTGTCAGGGAGTTTTCCCAAAGTCCTGCTTCCCAGACCCCTGTCTGGGGAGAGTGGGATTCCACAGGTGGGGGAGGGGGGCCGCAAGTGGGACCTTTCACAAGCTGCCGCAGAGATTCTTAATAATTCTACAAACACTTACGGAGCACTTAACCCTGTGCCCTACCCTGTGCTCGTCTCTGGGGATGCAGAGATGAATGGCCTTTGGGGCATCTGGAATGGGGGAATCCCTTCTGCTCAGAGGTAAACTGCTGGCTGTCCTAACCCTCACCCAAGGCCTGAGGAGAGGCTTGACCCAGGCCCATGACCTGTGACCCTAGCCATGGCCGATCCCAGGGGCCAACCCAGGGGAGCAGGAGGTTTCTAAGTCACTAAAGACCTGGGTGTCACACTTCTAACTTGGCTCCTATTCATTCTGTGTCTCAAGCTTTCTGAAAAAGTATACACTAGCACTTCTCATCATGACTTCAGAGCCCCTGTCATCCGGCACCCTCCTGTGCCTTCCCATTATACTACATGTCATATCGCTGCCCGCAAAGCTCCCAGGTCTGATTGGGGTTCATGTGGCCCTGAAAAAAAAAAGGCTCCATGTCAAAGGTCACCAAGCTGAGGGAGCAGGACCAGTGCCAGACCCCAGCGCCAGGCTGTCGCTGCCCGGGGTGAACCATGGCCCTCTATACTGTCCCAGCTGCCCTCCACACCCAGGAACTGCCCTCTGTATTCCTTCGGGAGCGCCATGCTCTCACCTGCTGTCCAACAGGGCTCTGGCACACAGCCACACCACCGAGCTTTAGCACCTGCTGTTCCCTTTGCCTGGAAGGCCCTCCCCTGCATCATCTCTCTGGGAAACTGACACTGCTCCTTCAGGCTTCCTGTGAAACTTTGGCTGAGAGGCACTTCCTGCCCAAGGCCTGTTGCCAAGGCCCCCTGGGCCGGCTGCCGTGGTGATGCTTTTCCCGCTGTAGGGCTGTGGTTCCCCTCCCTGGTCGGTCCCACAAGCCTGAGTTCTTAAAGGGCACCTGGGCACTTAACACAGGCCTGTGGGTGACAGGAGGGAGAGGGCTGGCTCAGGACCACAGAGGCCTCAAGCCAGGCCCCCTCTGAGCTGGTTTCTCAGGGGAGGGGACAGTGACAGCAGCATCTCCCACCCTCCTTCACCAGAGCCCAGTATTGATTAGAAAAGAAGAACTGCTTTCCTGTCTGCCCCCCATCAGCCTGGGGAGCTGGGGGAACATGCCCATGTGTTTGTCCCTGGCTCAGGGTTGGGCTCAGGGTCAGTACTGGAGCAAGGGGGCTGGGGCCAGGTGTGAGCTTTGTGATGGCTGGATAGGGTGGCATAGTCCTCTGCCCTACAGTCCCTTTTAATCCTGCTCAAGAAGGCGGCCTCTTGTCCTCAGGATGACTGCCCTTAACCCCGTGGGACCTTTGGCAAGACCGCCCTGGGCCTCAGTTTCCCTATCTGCATAGTGGCTCCCCTTCCAGCTCTGGTGGGGGCCAAGACAAGAGCGTTCAGATGTTTTACCTGTGGATCTCCTAATCCGAGCACAGTTTTAGGGGAAGACTGAAACTTAGAGCATCCTTTCAACAAGTGAGCTGGCTGGCTGCCATGTGCCAGGGATGGCAGCTTGAACAATAGATGTAGTCTTTGACCTCATGGAGTTTACAGTCTGGTGGTGAAGACTGGACAAGGAGAAGGGAGGTAAAGGACAGAGAGAGGCAGAGATGGCCTCCACCTCCCCAGCCCCTGCCCTGCCTCCAGGGATAGTCAGACTTCCAATGGGGAGCAAAGGGAGGGGGTAGAGGGGAGGGGGACACATTGGGCCAAGGCCCCTCACTTCCCCATGGGGAAAGCCCAGTGATATAGCTACTGTTTTACCCCTATCTTACCCCTAAAGAAACAGAGGCTCCAAGACGACAAAGAGCCCATGGAAGTAGGTGACCGAGCAGTGTCCACTCCATGAGAGCCTTCTAGCTTCTTAATGTGAAGCAGGGCACCACTAGCCATTTAAATGTAAAATTTAGAAATTCCATTTTTAGACGCACGAACCACATGTCAAGTGTTCAGTAGCCACATGTGGCTCATGGCTGCCATATTGGACAGCACAGATAGAGAACAGATAGAGAACATTTGCAACATCACAGAAAATTCCATCAGACAGCGCTGCTCTGACGCAGAGGTCAGCAAACTACCACCAGTGGTGGCCCACCTCCTGTTTTTATAAATAAAGTTTTATTGGAACACATCCTGCATGTTTGTTCACATATTGCCTACGGCTGCTCTCCGCACTGCGCAGGCAGAGGTGAATAACTGTGACGGAGTCCATCTGGCCCACACTGCTGAAAATATTTACCATCCTGCCTTTGACAGAACACGTTTGCCGGCCCCTCCTCTACAGGCAGTCTCACAGCCCAGCCTGACAATCACTGGCCTCAAACCAGTTCCCAAAGTGTGGTCCTTAGACCAATAGCATCAGCATCACCTGGGAACCTGTTAGAAAGGCAAATTCTCAGGCCCCACCCCTGACCTACTGAATCAGAAATGCGGGAGGTGGGACCCAGGAATCTGTGTTTAAACAAGCCTCCCAGGGGATTCTGACACAGGTTCAAGTTGAAAACCACTGATCCAAAACACCCGTGGAGGAACTGCCAATGAGTGCCTGGCACAGCGAAGGTGCTAATGGACTCCCGTGGGAACAGAAGTGTTTGGAAAGATGTCAGACTAATAGCCTCTTGGTTGCCTGGCCCCTCTGCAGCAAAGCCTTTGAGAGCCCTTGGACGAGGCCATGCCAGCCGGGAGAGGACCCCCTCACCAGCCGCCTGTGCCTATGCCCAGGCCCTCCTGCCTGGCAGCCCTGCCCCCCCCTACGGAGTTGTCAGCACATTTGGAGCTGTCTCCACACATAAATTCAGGGACCAGCTGTCTCTTTTAATCTGGTTGCAAGATGAAACCATTAATAGATGTCAGACACATTGGCAATGATCTCTTCATTAATTATTTCCTCCTTTCTGAGGAAAAAAATTAGTAACAAGCAACCATCAATAATTCAAAAATACAAGTTAACCTTTCATTAGCAGAGTGGCTTCTGCACATACCCTGGTCTCTTTCAGAGCCAGTCGTTCTGGCTTGAAGAATGTTTTTATGGCAGGAATATTAATATGCATTAATGCTGTCTGTCAAGACACACGATTATAAATAACCCAAATGCAACTTAGAAACCGTAAGTATTTTCCAAGTGTAACCTCATGAGGCAACCGTTTTGTTCTGTAAAAACATGTATTATTTAATGATATTGCTTTGTCCGTAAGCAGGACTTGACGAGGGAATTATTTTCAGGTGGAGGCCCTTGTGGTTAGAAAGACTTCCCTTGTGCTGAACCAATGCTGCCACACTGTAGTCTCCTCCCTTCAAAATTGGCTTCTCTCTCTGGGGACACAAAGAAAGCGCCCGGACACACTTCCAGGTGCCGGGTGTGGCTGTTGGTGTGGACTTGGTGGGCATTCTCCTTACACCCTTCCTGGTCCTCTTCTTAGATGATTTTCAGACTCCCAACACCTCGCTCCTCTTCTAAAACACGCTACGTTTTGACAACACCCCTCTTCCAGGTGAGGCTTTGCACCTGCCCACATTCTCCCCACCTCCATTCCCCACCCAGGTGACCACGAACACGTCACTCTCCCTCTCCAGACCTGTTTCCCCATCTGTGAAATTGGGGTGATTATTCCCACCTCACTGAGCTGAGCGGGAATTAAGTGAGTTAGTGGATGTGAAAACACATAGAACAGGGCCTGGCCTACTCAAGAGATCGTATCCTTTCTTTTCTACTTCCACATCTTCGATTCCTGATACAAACACCCACCCCCACCCCAGCCTGACCGCAGGACCACAGCACAGTGTGGAGAGCCGGCCGCTTCGTCCTGGGGCCAGAACCCCGGCACATGTTCCAAGCTATTGGCAAGTAGACCTTGGTGCCTGAGATGTCCTGGAGTTAAACTAGACAGCACCTTGCCTTGCCTCAGTGCGCTCTGCCAAGCAACTGTTTCTTTCAATTACACACACACACACCCCCCAAAACTAAGTGATGCGTGCCAAGCACTCTCCAAGGATGTTTGTGGCTCTAACCTGTACCTAGCATCATGCTGAGCAGTGGGGATAAAGTGACCCCATCCACAGGAGGTCCCACCAGCACACCAGCGACAGGGTGGTGTTAGTGTCAGGGTTTGGATAGTGCTCATCAAACCTGACTGAGATATGGCCCCAGCCTTTACTTCTTTCTTCCAGCAAAGTGGTTCTCTAATGAAGCAGGAGAAAGCCACTGTTCTCGTGGCGGCCTGGTGGCCTGGAGTTGGACACGGGCCGTTTCAGAGCATGAGGTTCCCCCCGGACTCTCAGCCCCTCTCCTTGTCCCTAACTCCGTACCTGGAAACAGGAGGGTCCCAGGTAACAGGTGGACTCACCAATCGGACACGGGGTGAACCCGTTGCTTTCTGCATCACCCCGCAGTGAGCTCAGCTCAAACTTCAGCCCCTCTCTGTCTTGAGTCTTACTCCCCCCAAGCCCTCTACACACAGCAGCCAGAGGGCTTGGTTGAGAAGGCCGTCACTCTGCAACCTTGTCACTGGCCAGCTTAAAACCCTTCACAAATGCCCCGTTGCCCTCAGAATAAAGTCCACACCTCTTAACATGGCCAACAAGACTCTCCACTGGCTGGGTCCCAACCTGCCTTTCTAAGAGTCGTTGCCAAGTAGAGAAGGAAAGAAAGGCATTCCAGGTGGCTGGAACAGCTAGGTAAATGCTCAGAGATGTGAGAGAGTCTGACCATTCAAATAGGATGCATGTGGACAGTATTCTCCACATGGGTCCATGGCACATGGCCACTGCAGAACCCCTCGGGGTGCTTGTTCATGTTGCATGCAACGGAATCAGAATCTTTAGTGATGGAGGCTCAGGAGTCTGATTTTTTTGCACTTGCACACAGGTGATTCTTAGGCACATGTACGGTTGTGAGTGGCTGGTGGTCAGGAACAAGGGAAGCTGAGAGCCTCCAGGGACAACTCAGCCCGCTGAGATCAGCCAGGTCTGCATTGTGACCATTTTTGTGTCTCTGACACCTGTAAGGGCTTAGAGATGAACGCTGAGCCTGGAACATGTACACACATTGCATTTTAGGCAAGGCTCTTTTTCTTACAAAGGACAGACATCCAATTCAAACAAACACGTGAAAAGAGGAATCCAGTGGCTTATTTAGCTGAGCATTTCATGAGCACCTTCAGGCAAAGCTGGAACAAGGTACTCAATTGCCATTCTCTCCTCTCTCTCTCTGTCTCTCCCTCTCTCTCTCTCTCTCTCTCTCTCTCTCTCTCTCTCTCTCTCTCCATATCTTAGTTGTGCTTCTCTTAGTGGGTAGTCAGGGAAATTGAACAATGACAGCTCCATCTATACTTCTCTTAGCTTATATTTAATAGTACCCTCAGTAAAAAAAAAAAAAAAATGAGACCTCCTGCAACACTCTTGCCAAACTTTAGTGATTGGCTGATAAGGGTCACATTCCATTTCCTGAAACAATCAGTTTGACCACGGAAGTGGTGGGGAGGGCAGTATATGAATTGGCAGCCTCAGTCATTTGTCCACCCCTCCATAGTGAAGATGGCCACCATCACTGACAGCCCCATGACAACCAACTGGAGTGTGGAAGGAGTGTTTCTTCCAAAGTACCTTGGGCAGTCAGGTAACACCTCACTTTTGAATCAAAATGTTCATAAACCCCTTTAAAATGTGATCACAGACCTAACCACTTACCTAGGGTCTGCCCTCTACTTGCCGACTCCCCCTCTGATCCAACGCCCCATTCAATTCCCCATACCCACACAGACCCTCTGATGTTTACACAGCCTCCCCTTCCTCTGTACCAAAGCAGCAGTGTTTTCCTGAAAACGCTGTCAACCAGCCAGCTACTCCTTAGCCAATCCAGTGAAATAAATACTAATTCAATTTCAGAGAACGGTATCTGTTTTAAAAATACTTCACTACACTGCACAGAAAGACAATTCACCCGACATGACAGCAGTGCACTTCAACCCCCAGAACACCTTCACCCCTCCTGGAGCCAAGCAGAATGCTGGCAGAGGACGCCCAGGCACACAGAGATTGTTCACGGACACAACAGACCAGACCGCACACGTTTATCCAAGCCATTCTCACATCAAGGAAAACGTTGATAAATCATTATTTCTACAAGCTAAAAAAAAAAATGCTAATACCTCAAGGCAGAATGAAAGTGGGTTTGTTGAAACAAACGTGAAGAATGGAGGGTACAGTCTTGGAATGTAAAACCGTAGCACATACCACCTGGGAACACGGGCATCATCTGTCTTATCTGGAAGGCTGTCACCAGAGTGGCAAATGTAGGGATTGGTTAGAGGACAGAGTGGGCTCTGTGTTCCGGGGAGGGGACTGAATGTCAAGGAGGCCGAGATGTTGCTTTACCCAAAAACACTGTTCATCAGAAGCTTAAAGATGGATAATCTTAGGGATATTTTTTCCCTTTGATTTTGCCTCTGCTTTTCTGACATCTTTGAACCTGAGTTTACTGTGAGCTAGACACGCCTCAAAGAGCTTCAGATGTACGATCCACCCTACAGCTCTCTTCTTATCCCATGTACCGGTGAGGAAACTGAGGCACAAGGAGGTTTGGTGACTGACAGTGGTTTTAGGTTTTGCTTTCCTCTCAACATCTGTCATCGGCGTCCCCCAGCCACACACCAAGGATGTTAGAATTAGCAGGAAACTTCAAGCCTGACTGTCTCAAAACCCTTTCCAGTTTGCAAACATTTCAATAGAGCTTTGCTAGTAAACAAAAATAAAGAACTTCCGTGTACCCAGAAGCCAGATCCCTATAATAAGTTCTGGGCTACATCTCCCCAAAGCAGGACAATGTGCAGTTACAGTTGGGGCTGGTTTTGTGTCTTTGAGGCTTTGCTTTCTAAATTGCTCAGGCCTTATCTATCCCGGGAAAAACTGAGATATGATACCAGAGACCATGGAGCCCCCCAAAAGTCCCCAAATTAACAAAGGCAGGTGCTCCCCAGTGCTCAGTTGGGGGTCAGAGCCCCTGCTGTCAGATCCTCAGCCTCTGTATAATTGTTTCCTGTGAGAAGGACATTAAGAGCTTGTGAATGTTTAAAAAATATAAATGCATGGAATTTTGCAACCACTCAATAATCAGGTTTCTCCATTCTGATAGGAGTCAAAAAAAAAGAAAATCAGGAATTGGCACACGTTAAATATTTCCTTACTGCTAGTAATGCTTTCCCCTCCTTCCCTTTTTTTCTCCTCCTATAACTCTTCTAACATGAATTTATTTTCCATTTGAAAGCCAGTCTCACTGGTTATTAGATATTCTCCCTGCTGTCACTATCAGTAAATTATTAAACAGCTGACCAAGCTTTGTTTTAAAATGATTCTCTTATGAAGCTCAGTGATATATTTGCCATGAATACTGAATGGTGCCGGGGTCTCTAAGGACACGTGAATGATTCCTATTTACTACCTTTAGCAGAATGTGTGTGCAATTAGCAATAAGAACTTGACTTGAATCACCGTCACCAGCGATGTCGGTACCTCATTTACAGGGTGCTCTCTTGACTCATTTTTACACTCCTAACTGGGCAAAGCATGTTAAGCTTCTGGACTGCGTCGTGAAATAGCATATAGACCTGCTTTTTGTCATTCCTCCCCTCCTTTCTTGTCCTCCTACCCCTGAGCCTCAATATACCCATAGGGATCCCTTCCTTTTTAAAATATTTTTACTGGGGAATTGGGGAGGGGAACAGTGTGGGGGAATTGAGGAAGGGGAGCTTGTGTTTTTCCAGGACCCATCAGCTCCAAGTCAAGTTGTTGTCCTTCGATCTTAGCTGTGGAGGGCGCAGCTCAGCTCCAAGTCCAGTCGCTGCTTTCAATCTATATAGTTACTGGAGGAACGGGGGGGAGATGTAGTCCACCATTGCATGAGAAAGTCGAACCAGCAACCTTAATGATAAGAGCACGTGGTCCCACCAGTTCAGCGGCAGCTCAGCTCAGGCGCAGCTCACTGGCCCATGTGGGAATCGAACCAGTGACCCTGTTGCTCAGAGCTCGTGCTGTTAACCAACTGAGCCCCTCGGCTGGCCCTTTCTCATTTAAAGAAGCAGGTGATTTTGAATAAACATGCTGGTTCTGAATGTATTTCCATGTAAAGAAAATAGACCTTAATGGGATAAAATTACTTAAACTGTTTGTGTCTCCACTTTTTCATCTGCAAAATGGAGCTCATAATTCCTGCCTCATGGATTCTATAATGAAAACAAAGTGTTGAGCACCGTATCTGACATAACAGTTAAAGCTCAGGAGCTGGTAGCTACGTTTTTCCCCTATGGACTCCTGCACGAGTCCAGAATCTCTAGGTTGTAAGTGACAGAGACCCATCTCCAATTCCCTTAAACCTAAGAGGACATGCATTGGCTTACCTACCAAACAGAGGTTAGTCAGTCGAGATCTAACCAGAAAAACAGAAACTGCTGCAAGTATTTACAACAGAGGGAATTTAATTCAGGAACTTGGCTATAGAGGCGATGAGAGAGCTGAGAGCCCAGAGAGGGTTAGGAAGGGAACTCAGAAATACACAAGAGCAAGAAGCTACTCCCAGCCTTACAATGGAGAGGCAAAGACCAGCGCAGGCAGCTTTATTTTGTGAAACAAGGAAATAAAGGCTTACTTCCCTTAAAAAAAAGAGGGGGAAAAGATGGAGGGATGACGCATGGAAGGCATGAGGCAATGCATGGAAGTTGGAACTAGGACACGTGTCCAGCCAGGGGTAGCTGAGAAGTTGAGGAGGGCTGCTGGAGAAACCACCCAAAGCAGAGAGAGGAGAAGGAATTCCTCGCATCTCCTTTTCCCCTGACCTTCAGCCTCTAGTCTGTTCCTCCCGTTTGGAAGCTGGAAGCCAACAGAAACAAGAGTCTGGGAAAACAATCTGGAGATTGTCTGCGTTCAGAGCATGTGTTCTTAACCACTACAAAATAATGTCACCTTTATACAACCCCATGAACAGCACCCCTTGATGATACCTGCGTGATGGTTCCCTCCCCGGGTGCTGGGATCAGCCCTGTCCCTGGTCATGAGGGATTTAAGGGGCCCCGTTTGGGGAGTTGGCACCTCTACTGCGTTGCACTTCCTGGAAATGTCCACCAGGTTTCTCTAAAGCACTCTGAATCCAGCAGGAAGTTGTCAGCCTTGAGCACCCTGGATCTGGGTTTCAAAACACCCATTGGGAGGCATGACGAAGAAGTAGCGGGACTCCAGGACAGAATGGGACATCTTAGGGCCCAGCCCCAGGTGTTGGCTGGGTGGGGAAAGACCAGGCGTGTGAAAAGCAAACACTTTCACTCGCTTTGCTCCCACAGAGCTTTTTCCCGAAAAGTGGGTGTCTGTCGAATTTGGAAATGAGGCTCCGCAAGGCCCAAATGCAGAATCTGGTCCGAATAATCAATCCAATATTTTAATTAATGATCATAGTTTGCAGCAGGCTCTGAAAGCAAAGAATGAGATATGCTGTATCGTGTTAGGAAATCTCACTGTATGAATGAGTGGAGGTTCTGTGGAGATTGTGGAGTCAATTGATGCTGTTCATCTTCAAAGGGACTGGCTAATACAACAAACACCCCTCCCTCAACGTCCGAATCCAGAAGCCACAAGTGAAAATGCCTCTTATCTGTTGGGAAAGTATTCTAGTCTGTGGAATCAGCCTCTCGATAAGGCAGTAATTACTGGAGCCATTTTCGCAGATACAAAGGCATTTTTTCATAATTTTAATTATTCAAAAGCCTGGTTAATTATCTAACCCATGGATCAGAGGCCAAAAAGGGATAAAGCTATATGGAAATGGTTACCATGACAAGGGGAGGGGAGAACCCAGCTGCCTTCAAACAGAGGGTGCTCCCTGTGACTTTATAGTTGCATTTTAGGGCTCTGCAGTGCTCAGAGAGGTCGGCCCACCGGACTGGGCCTTAGGAGATGTGGGTTCTATGCCTGCTGCCACCACTGAGCACTGCATCCTTAGCTAATTCTCTCCCCCTTATCAGGATTCTGTAAAATTAGTGTGGGCAAAGATAGAGGGGCTACAATAGATAGTCTTTGGGCCTCTGTCAAGTGCTGACATTCTATAGCACTATGGAACTTTTTTTTAAGTATAGATATCATTGAAATTTTTTCTGGGACCATGAAAACCCAGGGAAAGTTTATGAGTATGGAAGGGCTTTGATCAGATTTGGGGTTGAGAAGACAGTAGGACACCTGTGTGGGGTAGCTTAGTGTAAGGAGAGACATGTCAGGAAGATGGGTGTGTCCCTAAGTAAATGCCTGCTTCGGGATAGAAAAAAGTCACCCCCCACTCACCGAGCATTAATTGAGCACCTCACATATACCTGTGGCCCTGAGGGAGGAACTGTGGAGACACAGGCTCTGCCTTTAAGGGTTTGCTAGGGCAAGGATGCCTTGCTCAGATGGGAGCCCACTGAGGGGGTCTGTTTGGATTATGACATCAGAATATTCTAGAAGCAGAGACATTGCCCACTTTACTGACATGGAAAGTCATGCCCCACGCCTCTGTATGTGCCCTTGCTGTAGATGCAGTGATGGGACCATCTCCCCAGCAAGTGCCTTATGTGGGCTTGATGGCTTTCCTCAGGGAGTCGTTGCCTCACCTCCAGCATAGCTCTCAACATTCACCCCTACTTTCAGTCCAGGGTTCAGTGTTGGCAATCCCATAATGCTTCTCTCATGATAAATTTTCAATCAATCTTGGGACAGTTGACAATGAGCTTTCAATTTGTCCTTTTGGTGGTTCCTCCCACAACCCACAGCATGTTCCTTCTTAGCTGCCCCCTAGAACATAGAACAGCGGTTAAGAGCAGGAACCCTGAGGCTAGATTATCTGGTTTGAATCCTTGCTTTCCTGCTCCTTGGTTGTGTGACCTTGGACAAGTCACATAAGTTCTATGTGCCTCAGTTTCCCTGTATATAAAAAATGTATTGTTATAAAGATTAAAGTGAAGTGTTTACACATAGTAGATGTGATATAAATGATAAATGGCTGTTGCTTCCTACAATTTCCTTCAGTTCTATAAAATTCAGTTATTCGGTTATATCTAAAACGGGACAGGAATCTTTATGTATTTATTCAAAAAGTATTTACTGAGGTCCAATTAAGTGACAGTCACTGTTGTGGGCGCTTAAGACACTATGCTAAATAAAACAAGATCCCTGTCCTCATAGAGTTTGCATTTTCATGGGTAGAGGAGGCAGTCGGAACAACCAAATAAATATGTGATATGGAAAAAATATACAACAGATTAATGTGGTGCTATGTATGCTTTTTAAGGCACATTGGTCAAGGGAGGGCTTTCTGAGGTGATAACATCTGAACAGTGATCTGAGACGATGGAACAAGTGACCTGGAGGCAGAAAGTGGACTGAAGTCACAGGGAACAGCAGGTGCAAAGGGCCTGAGGCAGAACCATGCATGACACATGCAAGGAGCAGCTATGACACCACCATGGCTGGAGAAGGTAAGTGAGACACCCAGGGTGAGACTCAGGCACAAGAGCACACAAAGTCTCAACGGCCAAGTCAGGACATGGCGAGTGTCCTAAATGTGCTTGGAAGCCATCAGAGGTATTTGAAGGAAGGGTGACAAGGCCTGACATGTACACCAATTACCATACTGCAAAGCAGAATGTCACGCACTGTGGAGAAACACAAAGTGTTCAAGAAATTAGAGGAGACGAGTTATTTCAGACTCAGGAGAGCAAGAAAAGCTTCAAGGAGCTGAGCAGAAGTTAAATGGAAGGAAGCCAGTATTTCAAATGAAGGTAAATCTGCAAACATCATCATTTTAGGATCCATTCGTGGATTTGTTCATTCATTCACTTATCGTTGTCCCCTCTTTGCACTGTGTCCTGTACTAGGTGCTAAGGATATAGTGGTGACAAAAAGCCAGCCCAGTGTCCACCTTCAATGAGCTCCCAGAGCCGGCCAGCTGGAGGGAAGAGATTAGACTGGTATTAATTCCTGTTAAGTCACAGATCTGGGCTTCTTTGTCAGTGCAGGGGAGCAGAGCTAGGTTGTGACCTCCAGTATTGAATGCGGTGCCGATCATATACCGGCTCCTTGCGTGGATAGGCAGGTGCTTGTCACACACGTCACCAGGACATAATGATATTCCCTCGGATGGAGACAGCTCCCTCAGTAAACCCTCTTCACATTTACACCGTCATCCTCAGGAAAATCTGCCATGTCTTTGGCCACTGTTTCAGTCCCATGCTCCTCGTGATGGTTTATTGTCCCCAAAGGGAAAAAATGGAAAACAAAACTACGGAAAAGCCATCCTAAGATGAAAAGTCCTCCGAAGAGGAGCAGTCTAGCTTCTGCGCTAATCAAGCACTTTGAGGAGTGCTTACCCTGTGCTGGGGCTTGGCTAAGTGTTTCACAATAATTAACGCGTTTAATCTTCAAAAGAGCCTGTCGTCACCCCTTCACGGTGCTTGCTTGCTTCCTCCGTGTGCACAGTCTGACTTCCCACTGCCAGCGTGCGCCCGGCTCCGCCTGAGGACTTTCTCTTCCTGACAGTGCCCCGTTTACAGCTGGCAGGGCAAGCCAGAAGTGTCAGGGAACCAACACCCCCTCCTGCATGTGCACACGCACACAAGAGATGCCCACAGCAAAGGACAGACGGGTTGGGGGGTGAATACGCCAGCCCCTGCACCCCTCGGGTGCATGTTTTTCCTCTGTGGCGCATGGTCTCAGTGTCCCAGGCTCCCCGGTGGGATTAAGTGCTAGTCACCCAAAGCAGTGATGTGCTCAGTAACTCACTATTGGTTGACCGTTCTCTTTCCTGTCTCCCTTTACCTTTCACCTACCTCCACCTCCCAAGTAATTTCTTCCTGTGAAATCCACGTGTCAGGGTCTGCTCCTGAAGGACACAGATTAGGACACAGCCCTGGGTGGCAGGGGGGTACCATATTACCATCCTTATTTGGCAGCCGAGAAAACTGAAACAGAGAGGTTGAATAACCCTCCCCAAGTCCCAGGGCTGGTAAGCAACAGATCCTGGCTCAAACCCAGCCCCTGGGCTCCAAACCCTGTGCTACCGGCATGACTTAACCATGTCTTCTGCCTCTGGCTGGGAGAACAGCCCAGACCACTGAGCACCAGCCTCATTTAATCAGCTTTCTGAGACACTATGCTTGGTGACACGCCACACGGATTCATCTATACCCTCATCTTTGGAGATCCAGCTTGTAACACAGAAGTGTGTTTGAGAAGGTATTTGATGTGATTTTCAATGCAGGGGTAGCCACACAGTGATCCATCAACCGGCTCTCTTTGACAGAGAATTGATCTCCCAGGTCAGGAAGCAAACCTCAATTTACGTGGGATGCACTTGGAATGTGCCCTCTTAGTAGCACACGGAAGATAAAGCAGAGTCAATGACAGCTCTTGTCAATGAGTTTGTTATGGCAAGAGGGGATATACGAGGCTCTCTGGGCTGAGTGCTAGGGCTGACACTTCAGATGTACGCTTTTTTTTTTGTATGATAAACACTTTGCCAGCATCTTTTAGCCCTACCTGTCAATTCCTTGACACTTCCAAGTCCTCTTTTGATCCAAGCATCTTCATCCAATAGCACAAAAGCAAGATGAGTATTTACTTGGTTCCCAGGCCATCCACCATTCTCTTTCTTTCAAACTAGATCTCTCTGATTTTTCAATTTTGTTTCGTGTCTGGATGAGTAATTTCAGAACCAGGAGGTTGGTGAAGTCAGAGCTTTCTCACTCAGGATTTCTTACCTTCGCACAAAAAGAAAAGTCCATTGTAGCAAATTGTCTGTATGATTCATTCGTTGCGGGCGCGGATGGAAAAAAAATTTTTTTCCTTAAAGACATTTCAAAGATCTCAGACCATTTATAGTAGGAAATAAACCCCAGAAAGTGAGACAAGCAAGGCGCACAAATTTAATATTAGATTTATTTTGTCATTAGAAAAGCTTATCCCTTTTGCTTTGGGGGTGATATTTGAGATACAAACGGTGAGAAATTGAAGAATGGAAGATCTGATCAAAACTGCCTCTGCTGGCTGGAAGATTAATGTTTTCAAAATACAAATTTATTTTTCTTAGGGCAAGATTTTCTGTTCTTTCTCCATACCTTAAAGAAGTTAAAAATCATGTGGCTGGTTTCTTCCTGCGTCTCATACAAGCTTTTCTTGCTCAACCAATAGATAGAACTAAGTTAAAAGAAAGAGGGAGGATGGTAGAAGGGAGAAAAATGCTAGAGGTGTAGAGAAGAAAGGAAAACACAGTCCCACAAGAGGGGGAAACCCCAAATATTTGGTGAGCAGCTAATGCCAGTGACACACACAATTTTTGACATGGAGGAGTCCACTGCCTTTTAAAGATGGCAATGCCAGAAAAATTTTTTAGCACTTCCCGGGGAAAGGAGCAAACTAAATGTCACCAGTTCAAAGAAATCTGGGGAGCTGAGCTTTAGAAAATGAGCAGGAGTTTTGCAGGTGGACGTGAGAAATCGGGATTTTTAGGTGTGTAGAAGAGCAGAGCAGAGGTGAGAGAGCCAGAATGTGTGAATTCTGTTGCAGAAAAAGAGTGGTTTGTTTTGCCATAGCAGAATGTGTATTTAGGAGTTCATGAGATCTAAGAAAGAGGGTGAAGTGAGCTCCTGGAACATTTGCGCACCAGGGTTGGGAGGTTGGACTTCCTTCTGCACAGTGGTCCATCATTCATTCATTCATTCATTCATTCAGTAAATATATACAAGTGCCATACTAGGCTCTGAGGATGGAGCAGCAAGGTAATGAGAATGGAACAAAGGGAATGACTTTGAAAAAGATTTTGAAAGGAAAATTGAAAGAATTGGGTGAATTTATGAAGGGTGACCTGAGAGGGTGGGAACTAAGACCAAAGGTGACCCTGGAGGTAGAGGAGCCAAGCACCCAGAGGGCACAGGAAAAATAAGAGTGGGGAGGGAGTGGCTGTGGGCCACAGGATGACTGGGTTTGAGGAGCCATGCAGGGAGTATGTCCGTCCAGCCACATTTCTGTTCATTCATCGGGCATGTGGGGAGCCCTCTAGTGGACACTTTTGGTCATCAGCCTGATCCCCTCGGAGCTGTTTCCAGGAGCCTCCCCTAGCCTTGGCCGCTGGCAGCCCACATCTGCAGCCCTCTGGAAGACTGTCTTTGGGCTCCTGGAGCCATGTCCGCCTGCACACACATATGCGGATGTTGATAGCTCCCTGGCATTTTTCCCCACCCCCTTTACTGGTTTCTCCTGCGAGCAATGCCTTGATAAATTACTTGCAAACAAACCCCCATCTCAGGGTCTGCTTCTGGGGAATCCAACCTACATCCCGCAACCGCCATGGGCCAGGCACCTTTGAATCAGACACAGTCTGCATTTTCAAGGCTTCCTGGAGGAGGCAACCTTTAGACTGGATCTCAAAGGGTGAACAAGAGTTTGACGATTTTGCTAAGGAAAAGGTACGGAATGGCAATATAGGCAGAGAGAACAGTAAACCGAAGTCAGCAGGGATGCAAGAACTGGGGAGGTGGGGCGTGGGGGAGCTCCAAGTAGTCCTCTATTGCTAAAAGAAACACTAGAAGTGATGGGCAGAGAGCACAGAGGACCTGGGGGCCATGGGAGCCACCTGAGGGGGAGGGTTTAAGCAGGAGGTGCCAGTCTGACCCAGGAAGAAGCAGTCAAGGAGGAAAGACACATGGCCTTTAACCTGTACCCCAACCCACGGTGGCCTCCTCAGGGCAGCCCTCACCAAGCCTGGATCCCTATCCCAGAGACCCGCAACGGCACTCATGAACTTCCTCTCCCCAACTGATACTGTGACCTACAGAAGAGGCTTTGAGGGACAAACAAGGGATAAGCAGACACTGCCTGGAGCTTATCTGGGAAACTTTTCTTTGAGTTTCTTCAGATACCAACTCTGAGACAAGGATTTGAGCAGCTAGCATGTATTTGGGAGATACAGGAGAATTCCTGTAGAGAAGCGGGAAAGGGAGGCAGGAGAGAGAAGGCAGCCCACACAGGTTACCACTGGGGGTGACAGGAGCCTGATTCCAGGAGACCTCTGGGAAAGGGTGTGGCACACACACACCTAAGTTTTCCTACCCCAGGGACAGGGTAGCTGGGGTATTTGTACCCCAACACCCATCAATCTTTGCTTGAAGGCTGTTCCAGGGGGTGTGACCTCCCTGGAAGGCGGCAAAGTGCCAGCAGGCAATGAAATACAGGTGCAGACAGTTGGAGGTCAGGCCTCCGTGCCCGGAAGTGGTAAGGACGAGGGGATTTGAGCAGGACGCCACAGCGGGATGCTGTACTTGGTGCTTCTTGCTTTCCCACCCCCGCTGTGGAGGAGAAGCACCACAAAAGCCCTGAGTTTCTTCCTGTCTCCTCCATGTGAAGGATGAAAAAACAGTCCGAAAGGGCATTCCCTTTCAAATTCCCAATCAAAAGGGGAGGGGGCCCATATCAATCCAGAAACCATTCCAGTTTCATTGTCCCTAACCTGTTTGGGGCCAGCGTGTCCGCCAATTGGCACTGATTCATTTCCTCACTCCATAAAGCAAGTGAGCAAAAGAGAAAGGCAGCTCATAACAATCCTTCTACAAAGTCGAAGCAGAATTTGATCTGGGGGTTATAAAGAATCTCCCGGTTCTTGTCACTTAAAACGCTGAAGTTGCTTTTAATACGCCACTTTCTGCTAAAGCAAAAATGTGTACACATTTTCGAATATCACAGCCATAAGAAACAGAGTTTGGTTTTTTGTTTTTTTTTTAAGTCCAGCAGTTTGCAAACTGCTCTGGGGCCTCGGAGCTCTGCAGAGGTGTTCCAGGAGGTAAGGAAGCTGGGAGGGAGAGGTTTTTTTCCTGCTCTGAGCCCCTGTTTTAGTTTGGTTCCCCTTCCAAAAGTTGACTCTGAGACAAGGATTTAAGTGCAAGTCCTATAGTATTTAAGAGGTAATTCCAGGGCTCACCCATCAGGGAGTGAGGACTAAGTGAGAAAGGGCAGGGGAGGCAGCCAATAAAGGGTGTGTTAGCAATGCAGGCACCACGTCGTGGGCACCCGAGGAACTCTGGGAGTCAGTCTCGATCGCACGCCTGGGGATAGCCCACCCAAGGCACAAGGGAACTGAGGTGTAAGTACCCCCAGCTCCCATCAGCCATTGGGTGAGGGCTGCTTGTGGGGCTAATTCCCCAGTACCTCCAGTCCGCAGGTAGGTAGCAAAACGGACTCTGGAAGCCAGAGCAAACCTTTGGGGGAAAAAGGAAGAGCAAAAAAAGCATGTGGTAGCATTTGGAATTCAGTGGAATGAACTGAAATTTTAAGAGCAAGGAAATATGGAGGCACCAATAGCACGGGTTACAGTCCCTACTCGTAATCTATAAGAGACGCTTATATCTTACCTGGTCTACATGCCTGGGTGTTGGGTTATAGCATAGAGATATGCTAACAAAACAAACAAACAAACAAAAAAACAGGTTTAAAATCTCTGGCCTGATCCAATGCATGTGTTTTATAAGCAAGGACACAGAGGCCCAGGAAAAGGAGTGTATGGCTCTCCGTAGCAGAGCAGGACCGGAACTGAGGTCCCCTGAGCCGCAGACCAGGCCTGTTCCCACTCTGTTCTTATTTCAGCCTAAGCCTATTTTTGCTGCTATTCCATTTTTTTCCAATTCCATTTCTTCACATTATCCTCGCTCTCCATGAATGCCCCTGCGACCTTAGCTGACTGTTTCTGAGGATTAAACACTGTGAGATCTCCACTAGTCACATGAAATGCCACTGTCTCTCCGTCTTCCTCCAGCACCTTGGACAAAACTGTTCATACACTTATTTGCAAACAGTGACCAAAAGTATGCAAACCAGAGGATGGATGTTGGCGCAGCCACTTTGGAATGAAATATAAATACTCCATTTCACTTGGGTGTCATGGTAGGCTGACAAAACAGCTTCTGCAAACTTAGTATCAGGGGATCCGTTTCTAATACAGATGCCTATTGTCTTGTGTTTGAAGATTATTCAAAAGCCTTTGGGTTGCTTTATACATTAACACAAAGGCGTCTTAATTTATAAAACCATTAATCTCTGCATCCTCAGTACTAGAACTCTTTCTAGCACACAGTAATTGCTCAATAAATGTTTGCAAAGCAAAAAAAAAAAACAAAAAGAAAACAACATGGGCTCTGTCCTCTATGTCTCACCCTCAAACTGAAATTGAAGGCCAGCTGCAAGAATTTTCATGTGTATACTGAGGTTCGATGACGTTCTATTAAAGATTGGTCATGACTTCTTTGCCAAAGATTTTTCTTGAACTCTACTGACAAAAATATAATAAGCTCATTTGTTTATTAAATAAACATTTATTCAGTGCTAACTATATGTTGGGTACTGGGATACAATGGTAAGAAAAGGAGGGGGAAAGAGGCTCTTATTTGACTCGTGTAGCCTGGATGGATATTAATCAAGTAATCACACAGATGAAAGGTAAAACTACAGCTGGGATAAGTGACTGGGGAGGTTTTAAAGATATGTCCACAAATTCTGTGATGTTTTTAAGAGGTGCAATTACTTCCCCTTCCTTTGCATGTGGGCTGGACTTAGTGACTCACTTCCAGGGAGTGGAAGTGATGGGATGTCATTTCTAATACTAGGTTATAAAAAGACTGGGGCCCCCATCTTAGGCGCTCGCTCTCTCTCTCTCGCTCTCTCTCTCTCTCTCTCTCCCTCCCTCCCTCTCTCCACTGCTCTGACAGAGGCCAGTTGCCATGTTGTGAGGATGCTCAGGAAACTGATGGGATCGGGGGATACCATTTAGTGAAAAACTGAAGCTTTCCAGCAACCATGTGAGTGATCTTGGAAGCACAGGCTCTATCTCTGGTTGAGCCTTCAGATGACCACAGCCCTGGTCAGCCTGACGAACAAACTCATGCGAGACCCCTGAGCCAAAACCACACAGCCAAGCCATTCCCATATGCTTGGCCCCCCCAAAAAACCATGAGATAGTAAATGTTTGTTGTTTTATGCTGCCAAATTTAGGGTAATTTATTACACAGTAATAGGTAACAAACATGAAGGAGAAATACAAGATTTATATAATGTGAAGTAGAATGCGCTGATGTAATCTGGGGAAGTCAGAAAGAACTTCTCTAAAGAAGCAGTTGAGTAATAGAGGAACAAGAAGGCTGGGAAGCATAACGGGGGGAAAGAAAATGATATGTGCAAAGGCCCTGGGGCAGGAAGGAATATAATAAGTGGGAAATACTGAAAGAGACCAGTGTGGTTGCAGCATGGAGATCAAATGGGAGAGTGAGTTTTAGTGAAGCTAGCATGGTTTGGCCGGAAAGGCGCGAGGGAGAGGTCCCACCCATGGAGGGCCTTGAGACATTGTCAAGAACTTTGGTCTTTATCAGGAAAGCAGTAGAAAGCCTTTGAATGGTTTTAAAGAGGGAGATGACTTGATCAAACTTGTGTTTATTTCATGTTCTTTCAACTATTACTTCTTATCAGGAGGTTCAGCTGACAACTGCCTCTCACTGGGCACGTTTTGATTTCCACATAGCCTTTCTGCAAATAATGGAAATTACACGAGCTAAAAAAGAAAAAAAACCTGCTCATAATTTACGGTGCTGACTTCCTGCTAACCCTCATCCCATCCCAGTGGCTGCCAGTCACTGGCTATCTGCTCTGAGAAGGTGAGACAGACAAGGTCTGGGAAACACAGGATGAAGGCAGGGGCTCCCTTCTAGGGCAATCCCAAAAATCACTGCCAGTGTTGGTGTGTAGGTGCATGTGCGCTTTTTTCAGGGAGAGTTTTTATCCTGTTCTCAAGGGGATCTGGGTTCCCTAGAAAAGAGCCTGAGACAAGAATTCAGGATCATGTGAGTTATTGAGCAAGAGCTCTCAGGGGAAACTTGTAAGGCGAGAGAAGGGAAAAGAGCCCAGCAAAGATGTGATCTCGGGTCACACGTAGCTCTGGCCTGATCCACGGGAATGGAGGGGACTCTGGGCCATAAACTGTGCCACAGAGTTGTCCCCATCCTATGACATGGGGGTCAGCTTTTGGAGCCCCATATCCATCCAACAATGGCTGTAGGTTGCTCCCATCAATCAAAGACAGTTCTTTGGAGAAGAGGTGGAGTTGCCAGAGAAAATAAAATGTTTTTATTTGCTAAATATGCCAAGAAGGGGGCAGCTGTGAGGCATCAGCAGCCAACACTCACAGCAGCTGGGAAATGAGTAAGTGAAGGAACCTTGGCAGGCCACCAAAACAGTGTCTCCCACAATCTGTAACCCTGCAAACGTTCAGAGCCCTGCATCTGTGGGATGGAAATGGCTGGGTGGTCAGTAACACCCTGGGAAACCATGATAAATTCTCACATTTAGGAGCGAGGATGGGGCCCCTGGGAAGCCAAGACAGAGCTTTGTACAGTTGTGCTTGCACATCCAACCGACAACTTTCCCAGTGAATTCAACCCAAACCCAGAACTTGCAACTTATCACAGCACAGGAGGGAGCCACACGGCTAAAACTAACCAAAGCATCACTAACTCCAGTTGCACACAAGTTCCCCAGAGGGACCCCTGGAAGAACAGGTCCCCCATGTTACTGTGAGTGTAGGTGGGGCAAGGTGGTAATTAAAAGCAACGATTCTGGGGGCTGGCCGAGTGACTCAGTTGGTTAAGAGTGTGAGCTCTGAGCAACAGGGTCATCGGTTTGACTCCCACATGGGCCAGTGAGCTGCGCCTAAGCTGAGCTGCCACTGAGCTGCCAACAGGTGGCAGGATGGCTCAGCTGGTGAGAGCATGTGCTCCTAACAACAAGGTTGCCAGTTTGACTTCTGCATGGGATGGTGGGCTATGCCCACCCGCAACTAAGATTGAACACGGCACCTTGAGCTGAGCGGCCACAAGCTGCCAATGGGTGGCCGGATGGCGACTGGACTTGGAGCTGAGCTAGCTGTGCCCTCCACACCTAAAATTGAAGGACAACAACTTGGCTGTTCCCCTTCCCCAATTGCCCAATAAAATCTTTAAAAAAAAAAAAAGCCATCCCCCCACTTACCAACTGTGTGACTCTGGGCAAGTTCCATGACCTCTCTGGGACTCAGTTTCTTATCTGTAAAATGGGGGTAATAATAACAGTTTATACTTATAGGGTCCATACCAGTATAGGATCAACTGAGTTAATTCATGTAAACTGTTTAAAACGGTACCAGCCTCAGAGTAAGCATCAATACATGTAAATGGTTAATGGGAGTATTTAGCTATCAAAAAGAGGGGCAGAGACTTTTAACTTGAAGAGTCCCAAATTGGCTTCACCCACGGTCCTGAAACATCCTTCGTACAGGACATACTCACCTGTGCAGGGTCACTTGGTTACCTGCCCGATGCTTGGCCGTGAGCTTCCCGGGTCCCAGGTATGCGTCATTTATACCTTCACACGCTGCTATGGGCACACCGATGGATCTAATAAATATTTGATCAGTAGATTTTGCCACTGCCAGAAATTTCACAAGGAGGCTTGCTGTCCTTAGGGTCCTACCCAGGCCCTTACCCTGCACCCGCCTATAGCCCATGGCAGGCGGGACTGTATGTTCAAAAGGTCTGATGAGTCCCTCTCTGAGCCTTGGTTTTTCAGGTATGCAATGAGAAATGGGTCTAGAGAACATCTCTGGCCACCATTTTGGGGATCTGCCCTCTGTGCCAGGCACTGTACTAAACACCTCAGAGGCACTGCCTCCTGTGACCATCTCAACAACGGCTATTGTCTGAATGTTTGTGTATCCCCCATACTCATATGTTGAAGCCTAATCCCCAGTGTGAAGGGGTTAGGAGGTGTGTTCTTTGGGAGGTGATTAGGGCATGGGGATGGAGCCCTCGTGAATTGGATCAGTGCTCTTATAAGAGACCCCACAGAGATCCATTACTCCCTCCCCCCTTCCACCAGGTAAAGACACAGCAAGAAGTCAGCCTTCTGTGACCCGGGATAGGGCCCTCACCTGAAGTTGGCACCCCGATCTTGGACTCTCACCTTCCAGAACCGGGAGAAATAAATATCTGTTGTTCCTAAGCCACCCAGTCTGTGGTATTTTGTTATAGTAGCCCAACAGACTAAGACACAACCCTATTGTACAGAGAGGAAACTGAGGCTTAGCTATCTGCCCTAGGGCAGGCAGCTAGAAGATTCTCTTACTCCCAGGTCTGAGCTGTGCCCAGCAGGAGAGACACACCCTTGCCAATGCTGGCTGAGCTCCCTGAGATTTGGGGAACTATTTGGTAGGCAGGTGCTGAAGCCAAGCTAGGGAAGTGGGTGCTGCTCTCGGCCAGCCCCCTCCAGCTCACGGCCAGAGCTCCTGCTCTGCAAAGCTGGGCCCAGACAAGACAGGGGACAGGACATCCCCTGGATGTCACAAGGATGCTGCAGAGCCAGGGTGGTAGCAGAAGTAATAATAGTCCAACAGGAAAGAATTCTCACTGAGCACTTGCGCAACGCCAGGCCCTGTGCTGAGCCCCTGTCTTGGTTGAGTTCCCCCAAAGCAGACCCTGAGTCAAGGACTTGGGTGCAGGTAGTTTATTTGCAAGGTGATCCCAGGAAGCAATGTGAGAGAGTGAGGAAAGGAGACCGGGAAGGGAGGAAAGCCAACGAAACATGCAATAATGCGTAGGTGACCTCTAACACCTCTGATGGCAACGGGGACTTGGTCCTCACTGGGGACATTTTGGGAAACTCTGTGTTACACATTTAAGACTGATTCCACCGAATGTGAGGTTTCTCCACCAACCCCCACTCCTCACTGGTTGAGAGTCCCTCCTGAGACAGTAACTTCCTGGCCGTGTGGGGGCTTCACACCCTCGTGTGGCCAGAGAAGCTCTTGGGCAGAGGGAATGGCGGTGCTCGAGGCAGGAAGGAGGTCGTGGGCATGTACGGGAACCGGCCGGCAAGGCTGCACGTGACAACAGGGTCAAGAGCATAGCATAAGGGCCCTCGCACATCTGCTACAGCGCCTTTCATGGACTGTCTCACCAGCCAAATGGTGTGCCCATTTTATAGTTGAGACTCAGCAACGGGAAAGACTTGACTGGACGTCACAGAGCTGACAAGCTGGGACTGAGTCCAGGCAGCCCGTTCCAGAGCCCATGGTCTGGGGCATGGTGCAACACTGCCTCCTTGCCTGTGGACTCCCCAGACAGTGCTCTTTTGACTCTCCCCAGCGGGAAGCACCCCCACCCCTCACCACCCCGCCGAATGCATGGCGTTCCAGCCTCCATTAGCTCCAAGTCCTGCTTCTCTTCCACCTACCGCTCAGCCCACATGGCCAAGCTCAACGTCACCAAGGCCAAGAGCGGCACAGCTCCCAGGGAGGTGTGTGGGAAGTGAGTATTTGTGGAACAATAACCACACTCCTGAAGTGTATTCCACACGCACGGTTGGGATGTTTGGGGAGGAGCAGAGAGGAGTGCATAACAGTAGCTCCTGCAGAAGCAGTTTCGCCAATAACATTTGCTGTCACCAGTGAATCACTTTGCCAGGCGCATCTGCAGCATGCAACCACAGGGGTCTGCGTCCCTTTTCTAGCACATGCTCTGTAGCTCTGTGACCTTGGTCAACTAGCTTCATCTCCCCGAGCTCCAGTTTTCTCATCTGCAAAATGGAAATAATGGTGGCACGTGCCTCTGGGGGCTCTTGTGGGGACAAACTGAAATCATGGCGCTCTCAGCTCTGTGCCTAGGACGTAAAATAAAAATAATCATTCCTCCCCCCTCTCAAGGTGCCTTCCCCAGGACCCGCGTACAGCAATAATGGGGAACTCTAGGCGGGTGTGCCTTGAAATGATGTTTGTGATGACGGATCCAACAAGGCAATAATTGAGAGTAGCCTGTGATGTGTGTGTGTGTGTGTGTGTGTGTGTCATTTGCTGCTTTCAAACCCACCCCTGCTCCCTCCCCCACGGGCTCTCCACAGTGATTACAAGTGATTCTGAAGAATCCATTCAAACACATTACAAGCCTTGATTACAAAGAAAAAATGATTTTCCTAAAGAGGATCTTCCATCTGCTGGAAGTAGCCAGGCCCCAGTGACAAGGGAGATAAGCCATGCTGCAGAGAAACCCCTGGAGCTCAGCAAACTCCTCCAGCACGAAGCATGCTCCCTCCCCCAGGAAGCCTGATTGACAAGGCCCAACAAAACCCAAGGAAAACCCAGCCACTGGGCCAAGCCGCGCCCAGGCCTAGCTCCAACGGCAGCTGCCCACACAGCAGCCTTGGAAATGGACGATAAATGGAGCTTTTTTATTTATGAGCACTTTTCCTCTACGGGCAGAATGCCCCCGCTCTCTCTCCATTTGTACATAAACATCTCAAAATAGGATTACTTGAAAAGGACCTTGGGCCACAATGCTGCCGTTTGTGAGCGTGGCTGATGCTCGCTCACGTTTGAGTGGGCTGCTCTCCTCCTTTCCGAGACCACTCAACAGTCATTCCAGGCAGAGAAAAGAACTTGCTCAGAAGCCCATCCCAGCCTAGAAGCCCAGCGGGGCGGCTTCAGAGCCACGTACCACTTGATGGTGGTCCCGTGTTCAGTCCCGTGATCAGTGAGCTGGGGACCCAGGGCCACTTTGCCCAGGATAATGATTTGCAGTTTGGGGGAAGACACGTATTTCCAAACCCCTGGTCACTGGCTTTAAGCTCATTTAATCCCCACACACGCTTGAGTTAGTTGTTATGGTCCTTCAGCTGAGAAAACTTAGATCCTGAGGTGTTAAATGCCTTCGCCGCCACCCCAGAAGAACGGGCAGAGGTGACGTCACGTTCAAGGCTGGGTTCTCTGACTTCACGCCCATGACTCGTTCTGCTACTCACCCGTTCCCTGATCACTAAGGCAGGGAAGGGGTGCTATGAACACCAGACTCAGAACCAAGGGTTCCCAGCCCAGAGCAGGACTTCCAGAAACTTCCTTCCTCTCTTTGGGCCTCCATTTCTTTGGGTGCTTCCTCAGTTTGGGCTGCCCCAGAAACAGACCTGAGTCAAAGATTCGAGCGCAAGTTGTTTATTTGGGAAGTGAAGAAGCTACCAGTAGGAAAGTAAGGAAGAGAAGTAGTACATTTTATCTATTTCATGATGACAGATTGCCCCCAAACGTAGCAGCTTAAAAATAACGAACGTTTGTTATCTTCCAGTTTCTAGAGATCAGAAATCCAGGCTCAGCATAGCTGGGTGCCTTCAGGCCTGGGGTGGGAAGAGCTCCCCACACTTGCTAGCTGACTGACGGGTGCTGTACTATCTCTTGTGGGTTCCTCAAAACTCTCCCACCCCCTTGTAAACAGCCCATTGATTAAACTCTCCTTAGTTAAATGTGTCTTGTGGAAGGTGGCAACTTCTTAGATCTCAAACACATCTCCCAGAGTCACTCTGTTCAGAAAGCAAAGGTTCTTCAAAGTTTTTGTTTTTTTTTTTTTGCAATTCCTGCCCTTTCTCTTCCCTTCATACCCTCAGAGGGTTAAGTTCTGGTTCTCTTGGCTCATCCTTCACTTTTCTTTCACAATTAAAAAGAGAGCTAGCTCCTTCTCTTTCACACTGCCTTCTCCACACTCTCCAAATCCCGAATCTTGGTGATCCCATCTTTTTTGTGTGTGGTTTAGTATTTTTTCATTTGTAATTTTTAGAAAGGCCGGGGCATTATAATATCTTTATGACTTCAGGAAATGGCCTGACACCAGTTCATCCTAATTTCTTACAAAAGCTAAACAGGCGTTCATGTCTGAAAGAAGAAAGAAAGCAAAGAAAGAAAAAGTTAAGGCTCGGCCACCCACTTGGGTCCAAGTTCAGAAGCCAGGTGGTTACTTGGCAATCAATGCTCTGGGAGGGGAACCTGACAAAGCAAACAAATTTTACTTTGCGTGTCTCTTGGATTTCAACTCATCATCTACCAGTGCATGGAAACAGCCTTGTAATTAAGTAACCATGGTCCCAAGGAGAAGTGCTAGTAGAAATATTAAATAGCAAATCCGGCATGTGCAGGGGCCATCAGAACAGACGCCAGGAGATGAGCTGGACCAGAGAAACGAGGTGAATATCAACCTTGGGTCTGGATCACGTGTGTCCTACAGTCCCCGGACCTCCCTATGAACGGCAAGTGCTGGGCAATTTCTCTTCTCCACTGGAAAAGCATCTATTAGTATCTTTGTGGAACACTCCATGATCTATGCAGAATTGTTTTCCCACAGCTGGGGAGTCAGTCTCTTGTTTCCTTCTTGGTTATAAGTAAATTGGGTTATCTAGCCCAACATGATTTATTCTGCAGTTATCTTGTCACAAGTGTTAGGGTTAATAATTCATTAGCAAATCTGTCTGAAATCACTACCCTTGTATGTGCTACAATTCTGATGTGGTTACAGAGCTCTCCCCATCATCAGCCCATTGCTTTGCGGGGAAAATTTCCTCAAGAGTGAGGTTTTGGATCTTTAGGCCCAGGGCAAAAGGCATGGGCCAATTCCCAGGAGGTAAAAATGATAGCACTTTTCCCAGTCTTGGCAGAGGGTAAAGTGATTTGGGTTCTCGTGATCTACATTGAAAGGCCAAGTATAATCTATAGTCTACTTAGCAAACCTTTACATGTCACCTATTATGTCTAGTATTATTCCAAATGCATTCCAAACCTTAACTCGTTTAACCTTCACAACCCCTTATGGGGTAGATCCTCTTATTATCCCCAGTTTGTACAATAGATGGGAAACTGAGTATCAGAAAACTTGAGCAGCTTGCTTAAGGCCACACAGTTAGTATGTAGAAGAGGTAGCATTTGACCCTAGCCTGATTCCAGAGTCTGTACTTTCTTAACCACTACGCCATACTCTTAAATGTGATGTTCTTATCATTCAGGTGATGGGGGGTGGCCACTTGCTTACAAGTGAAGCATCATCTAGTTTATGGATGCAGGAAGCAGCAACATTGAATGAGCACCCACAATACACCAGGCTCTATTCCAAGAGCTTCGATAAGCCATTTTATTACCTCTCAACAGTCTTGGGAGACAGACGCTGTCATCCCCCGTTTACAAGTGAATTAATTGAGGCTAACTAAAAGCATAAAATAGAATAGGAATCCTAGCATCATGGCTGGCATATGGTGGTCACTCAACAAACATGAATCTAATATATTAATTAATGTCTGAACATAGACTCAGAGTCACATTTAGTGTGCAGTGGAGTCTAAATATGAGCTCAGGCCACCCTTTCAACTGAAAACTATCCCTAACAGGATAATTAGAAGGGTATGGACAATAGTTCATTTATTATAAAAGTATAAATAAGAATGTAAATATAGACATACTAAGTTATAAATATAAATAGTAATTAAAATAGCAGCTTAACTATTAACTGATTTCTAATTATTGAGTATAAACAATATATATTTTTTCCATCATTGCTTCATCTAAACTTAATTCACTTTGCTTTAAAGAGAATATGCTACTTTCTATCTTTATTTGTTGCTTAGGGATATGTAATCCACATGGAGTTTATTTTGGTATATGGTATGAATTATGTTTTTAATAAGTAAAACACATATAATACATACATATAATAAAAATTATATATTTCTACAAATGGTTAGCTAGTTTTCCCACCATCATTGACTGAATAGTCCATCATTTCCCCCACTTTGCTCAATAAAAAATAGTAACCTATTTTTTAGGTTTCAATTTGAAATAATTTTAAACTTTCAGGAAATTTGCAAAAGTAGAATTGAGAGTTCCCGTACACGCTTCACCCGGCTTCCCCTAATGTTAAGAGCTTATATAACCACAGCGTAATTATTGATACCAAAAAATTAACATTGATACAATACTGTCCTATAGTCTACGGACCTTATTTGATTTTCACCAGTTTTCTATTAATGTTCTTTTTGTGGTCCAGGATCCAACTCAGGATCCTACATTGCATTTATGGGGTTGTCGGAAAAGTCATGACGCATTTTTGCAACGAAAAACATAGAAAACAAATACGTCATGACTTTTCCGACAACCCAGTAGTTATGTCCTCCTCAGTGTCCTTCAATCTGACAGCTCCTCAGCCTTTCCTTATCTTTCATGACCTTGACATTGTTGAAGTACTGACCAGCTGTTTGGAGTGTGCCCCTCCATTTGACTTTGATGTTTTCTCATGACTAGATTGCAATTGTCTGTTTTTGACATAGAAGTGATGTCATGCCCCTTTCAACCCATCATATCAGGCGGTACATGATATTGGTGTGTCTCATTGCATGTGATGTTAACTTTGACCACCTGGGTAAGGTGGGGTCTGCCTGGTTCCCTCACCGTAACGCTACTCTTTTTCCTCCTAGTAATTAATAAACAGTTTGTGGGGGAAATACTTCAGGATCATGCAAATATCTCATTCCTCATCAGACTTCCACCCACTAATTTCAGCATTGATTGACGGTGCTTGTCTGCAACAATTAGCACTGTAGTGTTTACCTAATACGCTTTTCCATTTCCTTCTACATTTATTAATTGAAATTCCTCTGCAAGGAAGAGCTGTCCCTTCTCCCCCAATAAATATAATTATTTGTATCTGTATGGACTCATTAATATTTATTTTATTTCATGGCTCATAATCTAATTCTTACAGTTAATTCTAATGAATTATTTTTTTCTCTTCCTGGATTCACTATTGTATTTCATTGATATTTTGGTATATTCCTGCCCCAGTAATATATTATCTTCATCATTACATCTTTATAATACATATTAGAATCTGGACATTAAATTGAAGTCTCATTTTTATTATTTTTCCAAAAATCCCTGGTCCATTTCTCTCTATTTATCATTCTCCATGAGCTTTTGAATAATTTTGTCAAGTTACACAATAAATTCCTAAGGGCACTGGGTTGAAATTGCATTCAATTTATGGACCATTTTGGGGGAAATTGTTTTCTTTACAATATTCTTTCCCATCCAAAAATATGACATGCCTCTTTATTTATTTAAGCTGGCTTTCATATGCCTCTATGACGTTTTGCCATTTATTTCATACAGGTACTGTACCTTCTGGTTATGAAAATTCCTAGGGTTTTTATTTTCCAGGGTTTTTTCGTAACCAGACACCTTACTGAACTCTTATTGCTTCTAAATTTTTAGTTTATTTATTTTTCAACAATTATTTACTGAGCACCTGCCACATCCCTGTTGTAAAAATTTGGGAGTTCACTTAATTCTGGCCCTCACAGAGCTTAAATTCTAGCAGGTCAGGCAGAGAAGTAACAGAGAAACAAGTAAATATTTACAAATAGTATTGTTGTTTGTAATAAAGCAGTGTCAAATGCCCTTTACAAAACTAAAGCAGCATAAGGAAATACAAAATGAAAGGGTAGGGGCATTATTTTAGATATGACAGTTGGGAAAGCCTCACAGGCCTGAATAAAATGGAAAAGTGAGCCAAGAAACGATCTGTGCAAAGAGCATTCCTGATGGTGAAAATCACCTGTGCAAAGGTCCTGTGGCAGGAAGGAGTTTGGCAGATTTTAGGCATAGCAACACCAGAATGTCCAGAACAGAGCAGAGAGTATAGAGTGGTCGAGTATGAGGTTGATGAGGTAGGCAGAGGTCAAGTCCGGCCAGATCTTGGGGCCCTGATAAGGAATTCGTATTGTATTCTACATTTGATAAGCACCGAAGCAGGGATTCTAAATAGCAAGGATTCCACAGAAGTCATCTGAGAGAAGACAGCTGCTGGGAGCAGAGCAGGAATTGTGGAATGGTCAGAGGCAGTCAGATTTTCGATACTTTTTAAAGGTAGCCCTGGCAGGACTGCTAACAGATGGAAAATGGGGGTTGAGGAAAAGCAAGAGTAATAGAAATACACCAAATTACACAGGTGGGGATCAGTTTTATGCAGCTCACACTTATCCTCAAAGATCCAGACTCAGCCAACACCTTATAACATGTATATGGTCAATGCATAAAGTTTTAGCTAATTTTCTTTGTCATTAAAAAAAAAAAATCTGTCTTATAGATCCTGTCGTTGGCCATAAAATAAATCCACACACTCCCAGACATGATCAATACAGCAACTGAATTATGTCAAATATACTATGGTGTAATAGAGAGAACATAGATCTAGGAGACAGATGCTCTGGGCAAAGTTAAGCACATCCCTCAACTTCCCTGGGCTCAGGCTCCTCACATAAAAAAATGTAAGGGCTTAATCAGAGCCCCCTGGTGGTTTATTCCAGCTCTGGCATTCCAGAATCTCCATAAACTGCATATCATGAGGACCTGAGTCAAGGACAAGTTAGAATGGACAAGCGAGAGAGTGAAGGCTGGTTCCCACTGTTTGCCTAAAGATGGAACCCCCACCCCATAGAGAAGGAGGTTGGGAGGACTGAATGAGACGATACCTGTGAAGTTCTTAGCATCACCCCTGGCACAGGGTAAGACCTCACTGCACCAGAGCTGCCGTCATTCTTCTAGTTAACAGAGAGTTAACGGGTACGTGTAGAACACCAATTTCCAACTCTATTATGCTTGTCAACCGAAACTTTCCTGAGCACATTATATTTTATTGATGACTCAAGTACCCTTCAGGCTCAAGGAGGAGCCTGAAGGTCATGATCATCATCTCTAATTAGCTTTTTTCTGGATCTGTGTGGGAGGGCTGGTTAACCAGAAGTTTCAGGTACATGAGTTCCGGATAAAGAATTGCTGCCTCAATGGATTAAGAACAGATTTTCTTCATTTATTGAAGTACTTGTTAATTGTGAATAATTACTGGAGGGTGTACTTTAGCCATCACCTACACACATAAATAACCATTTGTACCATGACTGCAGGCTATTAATACACTCCCAGGGCCATTCTGATACAATGCCAGGAGGAGTGCCGGGCTCACATCTTCTATGAGAATTTTTGTGTGGCCTGACTTCAGAGGATGCCAAGAGGATTTTAAAAAAAAAAAACTCCACTGGAATCTATGTTAACCTGAATTAGTCAAGGTTTGAGCACCTAGCATCCATAATGAACATTGCTTAAGGAAAGGATATTTTCGGAAGCCCCCCACAAAGGATTATAAAAGAATTAAACTCTGTGGTGATGCCTCCGATTCAAAGCACAGCCCCCAGCTGTCTCCAAAGATGTTTCTGCCTCCTCCGTAAGAAGAAAGGAAGAGGGTGGTTCTGGTGTTTACCAACCATCGCCCACCCTGCCTTCTCTGTCAAATGTTCTGTTTGAAGGGTTCAGAGCGAGTGAATGATGCAGAGACAACGAGCACAGACAGAGAGAGGGCAGCTCAGACCCAACTGTTTCATCAAACGGCAGGTGATATAATACATGTCCCTCCACGAAAGTGATGTCAGCCCCATTTATCCCTTGGACCCTGCTCCATTATCCCTGCCCCGGTGACCACTCTTGGCTTCCCACCATCACTTCTGCACATGCCGAAAAGTCCTCCATCTGTGCATGTCAGCTTCCATTCTAATTACATGCTCTTGCTTAACCAAGCCATGTGTTGCTGTGTGAATTGTGTCCCCAAAAAAGTTATGGTGAAGTACCAGCCCCAGGTAGCTGTGAATGTGACCTTAATTGCAGACATAATTAGTTAAGATAAGGTCATACCAGATGAAGGTGGGTCCTAAATTCAATATGACTGGTGCCCTTAATCAGGAGAAGGTACACACACCAGGTGACGACAGAGAGATTGGAGTGACGCGTTTACAAGCCAATGGGTGCTGGCAACCACCAGAAGCTAGGAAAAGGCAAGAAAGACTCCCCTAGAGGCCCTCAGAGGGAGCCTGGACCTGGCCACACCTCAATTTCAGACTTCTAGCTTCGAGAACTGTGAACGAATAAGTTTCTATTGTTTTAAGCTACTCAGAAATGAATACGGTATATAGTAGTACAGACATGTTCAAACTCCTCTATTTAGCCACCTTTTTTCAAATATAACTTTACAAGGGAGCCCAATAAGATACTGGAAGAGCTCTGATTCATGTGTAGAAGGGATGGGTGCACAGGGTATCAGGCCTCCTCTGCGGTACCATACTCCCCTGCAGCTAGGGAGCTGGGGAGTGGGGGAGGCTTGCCTGACATCCCCTGAGGCTCCATAAAGCACAGTTTGACATGAGAGATTCACAGGAAAGGCAGAGCACAGGCCTCCCCTGGATTTGAAAGTCAGCTGTTCCTCTCTACTAGCTGTGCCATCTCTGACAGATAACCTCTCGGAGCCTCAAGTTTCTTAATCAGTAAGAGGCAGATAAAACTACCTACCCAATTTAATCACTGTGCAGCTGAAAGGAGATGCTGTTTGCAAAGCCCCCACGCTAAGCCTGTGTTAGGGGCTGAACTGCATCACCCCCAAATTCCTCTGTTGAAGTCCTAAGCCCCAGAACCTCAGAATGTGACTGTATTTGGAGGTAAGGTTTTTTAAAGGCGATGAAGTTAAAATGAGGTCATTAGGATGAACCCTAACCCAAGATGACTGGTGTCTTTGTAAGTGGAGATTAGGACACAGACACACACAGACGGAAGACCATGTGAGGACACAAGGAGAAGATGGCCATCCACAAGCCCAAAAGAGGCCTCAGAAGGAACCAACCCAGCTGACACCTTGAACTCCTACTTCCAGTCTCCAGAACTGTGAGAAAATAAGTTTCTGGTGCTTAAGCCGCCCAGCCTGTGGTGTTGGTGCTGGCAGCCTGAGCCTAACTAATACAGCTGGTACGCAGAGGGCACAATGTTAATTTCCTCTCTATTCTTATGCTGCAGACTCACTGCCAAGTGTTTCACATTAATCACATTTGATTAATTATAGATGCGCCTTCTTTTTCCATTTTAACATCTCTGAAATGGGATGTGTCTGGCGGCCTCTGGCAGCTAGGCCAGGCAGGCACGGTGACACAGTCATGGCTGTGCATGAGCAAGCTTGCTGGGGATTCCTGGCGCACAAGGGCAAGCTGCACATTTCAATCAACAAGCTACGTACAGACTGAGCTGGTTAATTTTATGTCAACTTGACTGGGCTAAGAGGTGCTGGGGGAGCAGGTCAGATATGATTTCTGAGTGTGCCTGTGAGGGTGTCTCCAGCAGAGATTAGCATGTGAACCAGTGCAGGTGGGCATCATCCATCCAATCGGCTGAGGGGCTGAAGAGAACAAAAAGGTGCAGGAAGAGTGAGTGTGCTCTGTTTGAACAAAGACAACCATCTCCTGCCCTTGGACATGCGTGCTCTTGGTTCTCGGGTCTCTAGACCAGGGGTCAGCAAACTGCGGCTCGCGAGCCACATGCGGCTCTTTGGGGACGTTCCGTCTCAAAAGTTTGCTGACCCCTGGAAGAGCCAATCCTGTCCCTCACCATAATTTAAAAATAATTCGAGAGCCATAAATATAGTTTTACATAACCACCATTATGTGGTGAATAATTATGAATAATACCCTTTAAATTTCTTATAAGTGAAACTATGATGGTTTTATTTTCATTTTCGATTTTACTTCAGAGCCACATGTACGTACCCAAAGAGCCGCATGTGGCTTGCGAGCTGCAGTTTGCTGACCCCTGGCAGCTCTTCCGTCTGTCTCAACAGTTTGCCGACCCCTGCTCTGGACTCAGACTGGGCCTTACACCATCAACCCACTGATTCTCAGGCCTCTGGACTTAGACTGAATTTCTGGGTCTCCAGCCTGCAAATGGCAGATTGTGGGACTTCTTCGCCTCCATAACCACAGGAGCATATAGAGCCATTAGAGGAAGGAGCACAAGTCCTAGTTGTTGCTTGCAAACCTTCCCTTGAACACCTCCTGGTAAATTCTAAAAATTCCAGCATCAAAATTTACAGAATGGGCAGCTTGGGAAAAAACTTCTGGGGGCGAGAGTTGAGAACACTCTTTCAAGAACTGCTGCATCATGAGCCCCCTGGGTAGCACAAAGGACAAGACGATATGGAAAAATACAGACATGAGTAACTGAGCCAGGAAGTGATTCAGAGAAACTGAACTTTGAATGCGGAAAAGTTTTAGGAGTACCTCCACCAATTTATCGTGCTTGCACTTTCCTCTTAATGTATGCAAATGCGTGATCTATGACAGAATCTATGTCTAAATGAATTTAAAAGAGCACTTTCAATAAGCATAAAATAAACATTCTAAGTGATAAAAAGCATGGAATCTAGCTTAGCTGGCAACACTTTTTTTTCTTTCTTAGTGATGCATAAAATAGAAGGCATCTTATAGTTAGTGGTCGGTGGCTTTGGTTTGATGAAATACGGCAGTATTTTAATTGCCACAGTACTTCTAGGCAGTAGCTATGATCAGCCCCATTTTACGGGTGAGAAACTGAGGCTGAGAGAGGTTAGACTTGCCTCGTTACACCACCAGCCACACCAGGCCAGGACTGGAACCCAGCCTCGTACCTCCAGACCCTTAGCACCTGGCCGCAGGTTGACCCCCTCAAGCTCATCTTAGCTGCCCCCACCTAAACCTAAGTTCCAAACCGGAGTCCAGCCTCAGGCAGGAAGTTATTGCCAGGGAGTTAAAAGAGTTGCTTTTTCACGCATATATACTGAACTCTTAGTAATAAATAAGCTTTTATGGGTGGCAGATTTATCCATTTTTATGGTGCAAAAGTAAATCCCGCCTGTGTATCTATTTCTAACAGGTGCTGTCCCTCACACCTGCATATGTAAATCACAGTGGCGTGAGATGGCAGTCTGGAGGACCTGAAAGCTTGGTTTAGAAGACTGACAATACTTACAGCCTCAAGAAGCCTGCAGCACACGTGGGCAGAATCTGCGAGGAGCACTGGGATGCAGTTTGCTGCATGCAGGACAGCTGTTGTGTGGTCATCAAGATGGTGTTTCAGGGGTTAGTGTCGCCTACAGGACACCAGGTGTGCAGTGTCTAGCACACGGAGCATGCTGCTGAGAGAGGGACAAGGGGAAGAAGCCGTTTCCAGGAGAGCATGCAGAGCAGGTGTCCCCAGCGCCCTCTGGAAGGAGGTGAAGCTTTGAAGACCAGCGCTTCGCAGCGGAATCACTGGGAGAACTTGCGAAAACACAGAGTGCTGAACTCCATCCTGTCAACCAATAGTCCTTGAAGCCAATTCGACACCAACGGGAATCCCCAACTTGGGGTGCAGCAAAGAAGGAAACTTTGTTGAGTGCAAATAGCTCAATTATGATGCAGCATGGCTGTGGAACAGTAGGGATGTGAGGACCTGAGTGCGAGGCAGCCCCTCAGGTGAGGAGGCCCCTGGAATGAGGCGGCCCTCTCCAGCTAAGCAGCTCTGGCCTTCCCTGCTCTGGTCTGCCCTGAACCACACCCTTCCGCCTCCAGTGGAAAACGAAAATGGGCTTTCGTAGCCTGAGGGGAGCTGACTTATATAGAGAAAAGTCCCTGATTGGTCCGTCCTCATGTAAATGAGGACTCCAAAACCCTGCAGTTTGATTGGTCCGAAAAGCACTGTCCTGATTGGTCAAGATGGAGCTGCTCTGATTGGTTGGTGAAGACACTAATGATGGGGAGATGTATCTGCGTAGCCTCTGTTGAATGGGGCAAGTCCTATTAACTGAAATATGATTCCAGGAACTCCTTTATAAGGGTTGGCTCTGATGGCCGGGACACATTACAGTTAGGCAGTTCAGTACAGGCAGCGAGCAGCTTAACGCAGAGTTCTCCCAAAGCGTGGCCTGGGCCTGAGAGGCCCCTGTTTAAAAACGGCTACTAGGCTCTGTTTTAAGATTTGAGACCAGTTAGCCACCAGGAGTCCTTCTTGGTAGGTATCTTCTTTCTCAGGGTGGACAACCCCCAGAAATTCTGATTCAGGAGGTCTGGACTGGGGCCTGAGAGTCTGCATTTGTCCCAGGGGGCGTGGAAACTGCATTTGTGGATCATACTTTGAGTATCAGTGTCTAGATTATATTTTGAGCAAAGGCACAAATATGTCACATATTACTCAGCATCCTGAAATAATCAGCAGCATTCCCAGGAATGTAGGTGGCACCGTATTCCCAGTTCTAAAAAGCCAGCCCCAGGAAGCATGGCAGTTGAGCATGGACTCTACAGTCCAGCTATCTGGACAACTCTAGAAAAGTTGCTTAACCTCCCAGGCCTCAGTTTCCTCATCTGCAAAATGGGATGATGATAGTACCTATAGGATAAAGTTGTTACAATGACCGAGATAGGATAGGCAGGGTATTCTCTCAGTAATTGTGAAGCTGAGTGATGGGTTGAAGGGAGTTTATGGTCCTATTATTTTCATGTTCTGTGTACATTTTTCCATAATAAAAAGTTTTTTTAAAGGCAATAATGATACCTGCACCCAACTCAGAGAATAAGCAATTCTATTCTTTGTATCCCCACACCAGCAACCTCCCTAAAAAGAAGTGTGGAAACAGCATCTCTAGAAACAAATACACTTAAGAGAAGTTGGAACGGACCAACGTAACAGACACGCTGCAGTAACTGCTTGTTTTACTTGCATTTAATTTTATTTGCTTCAAAAATAAAGACTAGGAGTGGTGGGGAGATTTGAAAATAGACCAGACCACTCAGAGCTCTTGCTGCTTCTCTCACTATCTCTTGAGATCTGTGATGCTTCTCTCCCTCACTCCCTCCTCCTCTCCTTTTCTTTCTCCTTCATCTTTTTCTCTCCTTCTCTCCCTCTCTCTCTCTCTCTCTCTCTCTCTCTCTCTCTCTCTCTCTCTCTCTGTCCCTCATCCCCTCATATTTTCAGCACATGTGTATCTGTGTGCCTGTGGAGGAAATCAAAAGCATTTTCAGAACAGCAATTCCAGTTTTTGCCTCTCAGTCAGCACATCACTCCCAACTTTGTGTGTGTGCTTATTATTTCAGTGGATTCATCTTGGATGGTAGTGGGAGAGCCCCAGTTTGGGATCAGATGCAGCTGGGTTCGGATCCTGGCTCAGCCTCTCACCAGCCTTGTGGCCTTGGGCAAATAATCTCTCAGAACCTCAGTCTCCACATGTGGAGACTATTTGGGTCCCCTGAACGTGGGCCTGAGACAAGGACTTGGGGGCAAGTGCTCCCTGGAGAGGTGACTTAGGGAGCAGGAGAGCAAGACATGGAGGAGAGGAAACCATTCAAGGATGTGTTTCCAGGTCAGGGCTGGAGACCACGGGGCTCAGCTCTGCAAGGGACTCTAGAAGGGTGTGGGACAGCTCCCAGCATGGTCCCTCATATTCATCTCCCAGTTTCCAGTCCCCGCTGGCTGGCAGTCCCCCAGAGGTGTTAGCTCCCCACACTCAGAGCTGCACCTGTGTGCTGAGTGATTGTACGGCAGAGGCGGGAAAGGGGAGGCGAAGGGACGTGTGACCTAGACACCAAAGTGTCCGCTGCAGCACTTATCAATTGCAAGAGTGAATAAGAATGACATAAGCTAAGACATGTGACGCAGCTGACCCATGGGAGGTCCCCTTCCTTCTCCCTCTCAACCTGCTAGACTGGGGGCCTGGACCCCTCACGTCCACCTTCCCCTGACTCTCAATTGAGGCTTATATTTCTCCCTCCGGTGGTGTAAGGTTTGAAAAACGCCTTCTCTCCTCAGGAGGCCTTTGACCATTCATTTATTCATTCAAACATATGTGGGACTACTACCAGACACCCAGTGCTAGTCTGCGATATTGAACTTATAATGTGTTCAACGACTAAAATATGGGGACTTGTTTGTTATAGCAGCAAGCATAATCCAACCAAACTTCCCTGCCCAGGAAGAGCTCCCTGACTTGTAAGAGAGAAGAGATATATCCCCAAGCATCTTAGCAGAGGGATGATTTACGGGAACATCAGACCCTGGAGGACAATTTCTCACGGCGATAGCACGCAGTTCCGACACGTTATATGACTGCAGGAGGCACCAGAAGTCCCCGGATTTGTGGGACCTGTCACTTGGGTATCAGGGCAGGGTTCCCAGAGGAGTAGGCATCCTTGCTGACCCGCAAAAGGGCGAGCAATGGGAAAAGGCTTTGTCGCTGGATCAGACAAAAGGAACAAAGCTACAGTGGATGGAAAGTTAGAGGTGTGAGTGGAGCAGCGAGCGCCACCAGTGTTTCCTGAGCAGGAGCTATAGGCTCATCGATGTGCTAAACTCTTCACACGTATTAGTTCCCTTGATCCCGCAACACCTCCACGAGAAAGCTCATTCTATGATCTCATTCTATTATCTCGTCCTATGAATGAGGAACTGAAGCGCAGACATGTGCAGTAACTTGCCCACGTCACAGAGTTAGAAAGTGGCAGAGCCAGGATGCAAATGCAGAAAGCCTGACTCCAAAGCCTGTGCTGTAAACCGCCCATGGACCCTGTCATGGCAACAGCAGATGTTCCCATTTTACAGATGAAGGAATAGCACTAAAGGCCTTGTGACTCATCAAGGTCACACAGAGTAAGGAGAGAGGCCGAGCCTGGAACCCCATCCTCCAGCCCCTGACAGAGGATGCCGCAGCCAGGAGTCTGCACAGCAGCCTCTCCTTGCTCTACACCCGAGGTGAGGCATCTATATTTAGATCATTACAAGGAGCTGCTGAGAGAATGTCCTCAGGCTACGAATTCAGCCTTCCACGCATCCACTGTGGATCCAGGAGAGGGCCCGGAATAAACAGGTTGGGAGAAGGTCCTTGATTCCAAACAGAAATGGAGCTGATCAAACACAGACCGAGCTCAAACAGGGGCCGCAAGAGGGAAAGCAGCTTTATCTCAAACCCTGTGTACCCAATGTTTTGCTGAGTCCTTATCTCCTCGGTCCAATGCCACACAGGCTGTTGGGTTGGAAACAGCTCAGCCCCATTCAGACCATGGCAGGGGCTGAGTTGTAGCAAGGACAACTGCTTGTGGGCAGAGCAAAGACATGATCCCACTCCCAGCTGCACTCACCGAGGCCTCTCTCTGCTGGGCCCCTCTGGCAGAGCTGGCCTGCTCTTAATCAAAATGCATGTTCCCCTTCTGTGGCACAGAGCTCTCTCTGAGGCACACAGCCCAGCCAGGAACTACATTTCCCAGCTACCCTTGCACCTAAGTGAGGCCACCACTAAGTAATATTCACCAACCGAATATGAGCAGAAGTGATTTGGATGTCTCCTGGACAAGACAGTAAAAAAGCAGATGTGCTTTCTCCACATTCTTTCTCTTCTTCTGCCTGGATGCAGACCTTGGGAAATGGTGGAGCCACAAGATGGAAGGAACCTGGGTCTTCATAAGAAGAAAACAACTTGTATTAGATTACTAAAATGACGGAGGTCATTTGTTATAGCAGCAAGAATAACCTGTATGAATGTGTGTCCCTTCCTGACCTTGGGCACCCTCAGCTCCCCATGCAGGGAGGGTTGAAATCCCACTTGCTCTCTGAGGCAAGCTGTAATCTTCCATTGCTCCGTATGGTGTGCTGGCCTGACCCTCACAGCTAGGTTCCTGCCTCAGTTTCCCTGAAGGAAACAGCAGGTTCCCCTCAAGACAGGACTGACTCTGATCCAGGTCCTTTTGCAACTGCCCACTCAGGCTTGGTCACCATCCCCCCCCCACCCTAGTTCTGCACTGAGACCTGTTCAAAGTGGACTCTGACCTCAAATGTCATAGGTGATACCCACCTACCCCCCAATTCATGTGACCACTGCCCATTGACCCCGGGGAATGGGCCCCTTTGATATCGGCACGGGCTGGGTTTAAGCCCACTGGTGTCTTGGGGGAAGAATGGTGTGAGAGGCAGAGTGAAGCATGGACTCAGAAGAACCTCTAACCAAACCCCTACTTTTCAGGATAAGGTTTATCTTCTTTCATTAGTCCACGGGGCCCTCCATGAGCTGCACTGGTTCATTCTCAATCCTTCCCATCTGCTCCCTCCCAAACTGCATCCTCCCAAAACTCCTCCTCTCGTCCACCTAGCTCACTTCTGCTCCCCTAAATGTATGGGGCTACTTAGCACCCTACAGCCCTGCACGTGCTGTCCCCTCCATCCAGACTGCCCTTTGGCATGTCCCCCCTCTGTGGGTCTCAATTTCTCCATCTGTGGGTTGAGAGGGTTGGAGTGAGGTGATTACCGAAGGCCTTCAGGCTCCGTCACTCAACATTTCTTTAAAAAAACTACAACAACAAAAAGGGAATGCCCTTCAGACTTAAAACAGGAGTTCAGAGGAGCCCAGCAAGGGATCGCTGCTGTTTTTTGCCTATTCAGTATCTCTCCCTCTTCTAGAAATATAAACCTATTATGGGGAGCCTTATCCATGAGGCTTATTTAGAGCCAAACCCCACCACCATCTCCACCAGAGGGGTGAGCATGAAAATGGCTGGGCTCATTCAGGAAACTTAATATTTGGAAACCAGGAAAGATCAGGCCTCTTTTCTTCATAAGCTGGCTGGAGACATAAGCTTAGGGCCTTCAGTGATCATCTTGGCCCCATTCTATTTGAGAATGGAGCCGAGAAGCAGGCCTCAGAAAAGAGGTGAGAGGTGAAGCCTTGAGTCATCGCTTGAGCCCCCTGATGGAGATAACCTGGTGCCTCACCCAGCCACCCTCTACCACACCAATGCTCTTGTCTGTAAGTGTTGACTCTTCTTTAGAACATTGCCCTCCGTCAAAGACAGCCACCTGGCCCAGAAATGCCAAGGAGGTTATGCCCCCCATTCCAGAGGCAGCTCATAGCCAATGCCTAACTAATCTGGGAGTACGAATGGCCAGGTCTCTTGCCTTAGAGTGGGACAGCTCTGTGATATTATTCACATGCCAGGGCTCCCAGTGGCATATGAATCCAGCTAAAACCCATTCTTCCTCAGCTCATTCTCCTGCCCTATCTTGCTTCTAGATTCGCTCCCTTGTGATTCCTTCTAAGAGCACTCCCTTAATAAATTACTTGCTCAAGACTCCCCATTTGTAAGCTCTGCTTCTAGAGAAGCCAACCTAAGCTGCACCTAGATCAAGCCATACCTGAAGCCAGGTGCATGGACTTCCTAGCCTCCAAAGCCCATAAATTCTCTCTTTTATTTAACTCGGTTGGAATTGAGGTTTTGACCATTGTATTTGACCTTGGAGACCTCTAAATTCAGTGAAAAATACACATTCAAGTGGAATTCCTTCTCATCACCCAGAGTGAGGTAAGCCTGCAGCCCGCTGGCTCCCTGGAGAGCCATGTGCCTAGCTCACGCCAGCAGACACCCCCACACCCAACACCCCCTTGCTACAAACAGAAACCGTCACACCTCTCCACACATCTTGGGAACTTTATTCAGTGTGTGATTCTAAAAAAAGGGTTGTCAGATTGGGCCAGATTTCAACTGCAATAAAAAGGACCAACTGCTTAGCCTCTCCCCAGTCTGTGCTGAATGCAGATAATGCTTGCATTTGTAATAACAGTGTAGAGAAAAACTGCTTCAGTTCTCAGCTTTAGAACGCTGCATGCCTTTCAAGCCTTCTTGCATCGGACTGTTGTAACGCGGAGACTGCTGGCTATTAAGATCTGTCCTGAAATCCTCCAAGATGCTGGCACCATATAATATTAGAAAATGATGGTGTTTTTGCTGTGTCGCCACAACAACAAAGGGAAGATTAAACACAAAGCAGCGTTTAATAAATAAAGTTGAAGGTTGCTGAGCAGCACGAGGGAGCCCACTCTTCATTCCTATGGCCAGTGCCTTGAAAAGCCCGGATGAATTACACATACCCCAAACTCCAGGCCTATCCATCCCCAGCGTTTTCAGGCCCCTTGTCTCTTCAAGCTGGGCTGGTACCAGTGACGTCGTTTTGTGGATTTCAATTGACATTAAGCATAAACTCGGACTTCTCATTCAATCAATGTATGTGCATTAAAGTTACAGTTTATTGAGACTCCCTCACCAAATTCCTATAAAGTAGTTAAACCATTATTATCATTCCCATTATATACAAGTTAGGTGACAGAGCTGAGATTTGAACGGAGGCCTCTCTGAATCCACAGGCCTGTGATCATGGAGTTATACTGCCTCGTGTGTCAACTAATACAATGTGGGTTTATCCTTTCTTTTCCTTAGCGGTTTGAGAACTTTATGGGACACTGTGAATGAAGCTGACTTTGTAGTAAAGATTTCTTTCTAAAATGAACCTTTCAAAGTCATGGTGGCCACAGGTCTCCAGGGCTGGAATCCTCTTCACCGTGGTTCCCGGACAGGAGGTATGCTCAGGGTCCCCTACACAGCGTGTGCTCGGAGATGCAGTCCCCGCCACCGTATGACATCCCTCTCTAAGCCCCTGCTTCCTCATCTGTAAAATGGGGATCATCATGATTCCCCAAGGGTCTGTTTTGAGAATTAAACAACATCATGAAAGTACAAGACCTTAGCGCAGGGTCTGGTGTGTGAAAGCTGCTGTTATGTTTGTTTCTGAATTTAAATGGGTCCAACACATCCATTTTACAGATGAGAACACTGAGGTCCAGAAAAGGGGTAGGGGCTTACCAAGACCACACAGTGAGTCTGGCTAGAAGCCCTGCTGTCTCTAAGCCCAGGGTTTCCTCCCCGTCGTCTTATGCCCTCCATTCCGAATCTGGGCCAGAGTGGCTCTGTCTCTACCTGGCCGCACTACCGGGCATGTCAATACCTCCCTGGGAAGGCGATGCATGCACAGGCCTTCTGCAGCTGACCTGCGGCTGAGGAAGATACCCAGCACAGTGGGGCAGCAGGCAGGGGGCAGGGACCTCCGCTGGCAAGAATCTCCCTGCCCTCTTTCCTCTGGATGAGAGGCTCTCACTGCCTCTAGCCATGTAACCAACCTTACCTGCCCCCTTCAACCTGAGATGAGGGCGGGCACCTGGCTGGGTGTGGGAGACAGGCGCAGAGTGCACATTGAGTGACAGGGGGAGATAGTGGCAGGCCAGCTTCTGCCAGGGCTAGGGCCAGTCCACAGAAACTAAACAGGTCACTTCTCTCAGAAGCCCCAGATGTCCCATGAAGCATACAGCTGCCCCCCACCCCCACCCCACCCCAACCCCACACACACACATACACTCGTCTCACAAATCGCTTTTCAAAGCAGCTTGTCTGTGGGTCTGAGCCCAAGAGGAGCCCCAACCCTCAGCCCCTGCTCCGTTGAGGCCGCTGGAGTGGGGTTCGCCAAATACACGCCTTGCTGCTCCACCCCCACCGCCCTCCCTGATCAAACCTAATGGCATTCCTGATTCAACTCTCTCCCTTCCATTTGTAATTGTGCAGAGATGTGAGTTTTGAAGTCCCCTATAAATATGTGCTTTAGAATTAAACTGGTTCAGCAATTCTTGACAATGATTTCTCAGAAATTAAGCCCAGACGATTTGTTTGGCTGGAGCAGAACATCTGAAACACGCATGATGGAAAGGCGTGAACATACCCGGAGCCCCAGCCCAAGCCGCTTCTTCGTGTGGTAAACACCCGCTGCTCCGAGGGCTCGCAGGCTCCGCGGGGACATGCTGCCCCCTGGCCGCGCTCGGGGTTAGTGCCAGCCTGGGACGCGGAATGTCACACATCCTCCAAGTGAACAACGCGGCTGTAACTCGTGGGCCCATTCTAGGCGCCAGCCCCGCC
>NW_017731381.1:3170980-3183568 GCF_001890085.2 Hipposideros armiger
CACCCACCCCCACGCCGGGGCGCACTTCCCTTCACTCGGAGTGGACCCTGCAGCTCCGACAGGTGGAAGTCAATTTGTGAAAGGGGAAGGGGGTGGAATTGGTTTTTATCTGTGCATCTGTTGCAGCAGGCTCTGTGTACAAAATAGCACGGGATAAAAAAGGAACAAAGTACTGATACATGCTACAACAGGGATGAACCTCGAAAACATCATGCTAAATGAAAGAAGCCAGACACAAAAGGCCATCTATGGGTGAGTCCTTCCATATGAAGTGTCCGGACGAGGCAAATCCCTAGAGACAGGAAGCAGATTAGTGGTTGCCAGCGGCTGGGAGGGACGAGGAGGGAGAATGGGGAGTGAATACTAATGGGCTTCCATTTGGGGGGATGAAAACGTTTTTGTAAATAGATAGTGGTGATGGTTGTACAATATTGTGAATGTACTTAAAGCCACCAAATTGTACACATTAGAATGATCAATTTTACTTTATGTGTATTTTCCCACAATACCAAAAAAAAAAAAAGATCACAAAAGCATTTCAACTCTTGTATCTCTGCCTGACTCCCTGCTGCTCCGCTCTTGGGCCCCGGCCACCTCCAAGCTCTCCTGAACATCTCTGAACATCTCCGAGCATCACCAGCGGGTGTTCTTTGCTGCCCTGCAGTGTCTGCTAATCCCCTCTTCTGAGACCGGGCTGGCTGTGGCCGTGCCATCTGCACCTGCCAAGAACTTCCACGGCTCCACCTGGTTCTATGGGGCATGTGACGTGGGGAGGGGGCTGGCGTCTGCACAGAGAGCATCATCTCCTCTCCCCTGTAGGAGCTATTGGCATGAAAGCTGCTGACTCCTGGTGCCCCAGTCCGTAGGATTTCCTGGTGGTCTTAGAACAGCTACTTTTCCAGAAAGCTTAAGAATGGCCCGTGAGTGAGCTGGGGCCTGTTGGGTGACAGACCCTGCACTGGGCTCAGAAGCTCCTCTGGCTTGACCCACCATCTCCAAGTCCAAGCCAGACTTGTGGATCTGGAAAACATCTCCGCAGGGGCTTCTAGAAGCCTTGTGTATACAGAACCCTGGCAGGCCTGCCCCACCCCATATTCTCTGAACACATTGTATCCCAGATGCTCGCTTGTTTAGCTCAAGTACATCATTTAACCCTCACGCATATATGAAACACAGATTATTATTTCCATTTCGTTGCTGGTGAAATGGAGGCTCAAGTAACAAGAGCCATACAGGAAGTCAATAGCTGGCCTGTCCAACTTGTCCCCAGACCCTGGCTGCACCTAGGGACTGGGTTCCTACAACACGAGAGGGTATCAGAGTCAGGGAGAGCTCTGAGAGACTTCTCAAGTTCCTCTTCCACCAGCCTTAGTGCTCCGAGAGGACAGGCAGAGGGCAGGCAGTGGGTCTTTGGTGCCAAGGCCAAGCACGGAGCCCCTGAGGTAGAAACAGCAGTGAGTGTTGGCTCAGGCCCCACCGGGCACAGTCCCCACTGAGGCTGAGATGACAGAATTGGCCTTGAAAATGACAACTGACCTGAATCTTTGCTCACAACTTGAGGAAAATGATGGAGGTTGGGCATCTTACCTGCTTCGTATCTCTCTCTGCTTCTCTTTCTTCTCTTAGGCTTTAGTTCTGTATCATACACACACATGTAAATCCAGCCTCAGCTTTCCAGAAAATCGTTACAGAATGAGGCATTGACCTCGATAGTTCCCTGTGTGCTCCCCACCCACCCTAACCTTGAGCAGTCAAACTGTGCTAAAAGGGGCTGAAGAGTTGCTCAAAAACCTGGGATTCAGCCTTAAAGTGTTAGGATTCATTTTCTCCCACACTCATTGAATGACAGAATCAGGTTTCAGGAATAGGCTGCCAGGTTGAGGTGGTGGGCCAAATCTAACAATGGAATTCAGAAAGGGCAAATAAATACGAACCCACACTCAGTTTAAAAATGATTCATGTTTCAAATGGATGAAATGTGACATTCAAGTGGGTCCACGGTGTGACTTGAATGCCCAAAGTGTCTAATTTTATATCGGGCCACATAAACACAAGTATAGTGCTAGGACAAGGGAGGTGAGAGGGTCCGTCTCCCACAAGCTGCTCAGAGCATGCTGGGGACCCGTGGACAAAACTCTGCACTCCCCTCTCAGACGAGCAAACTGGAATCTTTCCAGAGGGGTCAGTCGCTTACTTTCTCCCTCTAATGAACCTGCGTCTTCTTTGACCCCCTCCTCATTTGCTGGCATCATCGTATCCTCAAACTCCCAGGAGAGAAACACCGAAAGGACCCTGGCCTTGACCTTCTCCTTCACTTTCCACGCTGGTATAACCGAGTTCTCTCAGTTCTACCTCCTGAACACCTTCCATGCCCTCTTCTCTTTCCAGCCCACCTAGTGCATCCAGCAGCCTCCTCCCTGGTCCCCCGGCATGCCCTCAATTTCTCATTGTTTGTTCTTCCTGTAGTGCTTAACTCTCTTATCCCAACCCCCTAAAGGTCACCTCTGGCACAGGATAAAAATCCAAACAGCCTAGCACGACACTCTGCTGCCCGTCCTCCTAGCTCTTGTCTCTCTCTCTCTCTCTGCCTCACCATGCCCTCATCTCATGCTGAAGAATCCATCTCTCTTCTTTGCCATTTCCTCTGGCGAAAGCATCACTGACTCCCGGTTCCCGCCTGCAAAACTCCTACTCAACCTTCAAGGTCAGACTCAGCCATCCCTTTCTCTGGGAAGACACAGGCAGCATGGTCCCTCTGTCTTCCAGGCTCATGGAACTCCCTGAGTTACCCTATCACACTGCTCTGGACCTGGGAATGTGGCTGTCTCCTCCCCTAGACTGTGAGATCCTTCAGGACAGGCTCTGAGCCCTATTCGTCTCATAACCCCGGGTGCCTAGCACTGAGCCTTGTGCACAGGACTCACCTGTGAGCGAGCTTAGGAGGAGGAGATACATGGATGGAGGCATGGATGCATGATGGATGGATGGATGGATGCATGCATGCATGCATGATGCAGGGTGGATGCACGATGGAGGGTGGACACATGGTGGAGGCATGGATGCATGGATAGATGATGATCATGTCTGCAACCAGCTTCCACATGGCTTCAGACCACCTCTGTCAAACTTCTGTTCAGTGAGCACAGGCTCCAGAGTGGGCATGGGTTGGGGGCATGAATCTGCTTTTCCCTTGGTTGGTCTCCATTCCCTTGAGCCTTTCGGGGTGTGGGCATCTCTCTGCATTGGTGAGTGGTCCAGGGTTTGAGGGTCCATGTTTCTTCATACAAGGCCCCTGAACCAGTGAGTTGTCCCAGTGCTGGAGGAAGAGAGGCTGTGCTGGACTTACCCAGAGGCATTCGGTTAGTCTACACCAAGAGACCTTCCTATCAGGAGGTAGCAGGTTGGGTGCCCCAGGGTGCAGAATCTGAGAAGAGACTAGCAAATGCTCCTGGGATCTCTCCCTGGGGAAGGCAGCAGGGTTGGGCAGACAGAGAAGCAGGACTCTATGAAAACCTCCGCTGACTCCACAGGGTGCTCTGAAGTTGGCTCTTCAGAGCTGTCCCGAGTTGGGGACAGGCTGGGCTTCCATATACACATGTCTATACAGGCTGCTTTAGGCAAGTGACATGACCTAGAGAGAGGTGAGTCTTCAGCCAATGCAATTCTGCCGAGGACCAACAGCTGAGAGCTGACGGCCAGAAGCAGCCCCAGCAGCCAGGGAAACAAGTCCTTCAGTCCTGCACGGGGATCTGAGCAGCATCGCAGAGCACCCCCACATCCATGTGGCTTTCTTCATGCTTCTAGAAGCCCTGCTAATCTAATCCTGTCATGTCCCAGGAGAGCGCTCCCAACTCAATAAACTCTGTTACCCAGCTCTAAATATCTCTCTCTCCCCCCTCTCTCCCACCCAACACCTCACCCCCAACCCCCGCCCCAGCTCTCTCAGAACTCGCACTTGCCGGGCTCCCCAACACTTATAGACTAGATCCTGCACTGGGCACCTCTGGGGCATATACATCTGTTTTCTTCCTCACCAGTCGTAGCACCTCCCCGCTGGGGGCAGTGCTAGTGGCCACTTCTGCAGGCTCAGAGGTTTAGGGGAATCTGGGGATTCAAGAGTTTGGGGGTACATCAACTCAAATGTCCCTGTCCCATATGTCCCTGTCCCATTATTTCCCAGCCAGGGCTTTCACCGTGGCATAGCCAAGAGGATTAGGTTGGAAATCTACCTTCTGCCGCTCTCATGACGACGCCCTGGGCCTGGGCCTCAGCTTTCTCTGCCCTCAAGTTTGAGGAGATGAGAGTTCCGTTCCCGTTGCCAGCGAGGGCCTCACACTTCGCTTTTAATTGCCCATTAATCACTCAACGTCTTACCTTATCTTTCCCAATATGTCAGCTGAGTTTAGCGATAGCCATCCAATTCCTCTGAGTTTATAGATACCATCTGCCCCCATTTCTCAAATTCCTGATACCTTGTGTCACCTGGTGCTTTTCCTTTCTTAGGATACCACCTACCACCAGGAATTCGACCCTCATCACCAGCGAGGTAGCAGGCGACCTGGCTCCAAAATCCCATCTTAGCACCTGCTCTCCCAGGCCACTCCTGCTACCTACTATGCCAGTCCGGGAGCTTCAAGAAGTGGGCTCTGAGGTGGAGATTAGAACACAAGCTCTAATTCTAACGCTGTCTTGCCTGACTCCAGACCCTGGGTGTATTACCCAAGATAATAGCCTCTGTAAAATATTTATAGACAGTAGCTCACATCCAATATAAATTTATTTCTCTTCACATGAAGATGAAAGAGGTGTTTGGGATCAGCAGATGGCTCTCCTCCAAGTGGTGATTCAGGGACCCAGGCTCCTTTCAAGAGTATGGATAGAAGCCGTCTTCATCCTGTAGCTTCCAAAGACCCTCATGCTCCCTGTGGGCATAAACGGAGTAAGTGTAAAGGATACGGATGGGAGGGCTTTATGGGTCTGTCCTAGAGGGGGCGCCCATCACTCCCTTCACATTCCATCAGCTAGAGTACGTTACTGTGGCCACACTCCACTGCAGACGAGCTTGGGCAACATGATCTAGCTCTGTGCCCAGAAAGACGAGGAAATGGGCTTGGCCAACAGTCAGCCACTGTCTGTAACATTTAAGAAGCTGCAACTTTCCACTCTGACGTGAAACTAGAATAACACTGGGATCTCACTCTGACCTCTACTCAACCAGCAATGCTAAAGTCACGTGCAGTCATTTTAAAACTCTTAGTTTTTAAATCCCTGCTCCCTTCTTTGCACTCCAAACCTTGTAAAGTCCCCAATCTTCTCTTCAGCTTCCCACTAAAGCCTCCCCACACCTCCCATTAGATGCACAAGCAGCACCAACGACAAATAACATATGTGAGGTTTACCACCGACAGCAGAGGAGGAAGAAATGATTAACTTTTCGCTCGAGGCACAAGCAGCATCCTTATCTCCAGGAGAAAACCACAATAGCTTGTTTCTTTACTTCTTCATTCTCTTACAGGCGCTATGACAGTTTCTTACAAGATTTTTTTCTTTTTCAAAGATTTACACACTCTAAGGATCAGCAGTGGACAAGTTAATGAGAAATACAATTGTTGCTGTTAGAAGCAAAGAGCTGATCATGGGAAAATGTGAAGAAATTATTGCATTTATCTAGGGTTTGTCAGTTTAAGTACAGGAAGTTAATGTTGGGGAAACATAAACGGTCTTTGAACCAAGTGAATAATGCAGCTGCTTCCTCCTGCTATTTTTCATAACTGTTATTAAATTAAATACGCATAAGTTCAAATGCCCCCAAGGTAATACGTTGAGAATGCCTTTGGGGAGAATAAGTCATATTTGCATTTTGAGATATTTAAATCCCTTTCCTCAGATCTACCAATAGAAATGAATAAAGAAATCCAGAAAATTGATAAAAGGGAAGAATCTATCTCCATGATGGGAAATAAAGATGGCCACTCTCGACAAGCCAAAGTCCACGTGGAACGTCTATGGGACGGAGTGTACAAGGTGGCACCAGATTGAGGAGAATGCTGGCTCCCTCGCAATTCAAAAATAAGCAACAACAACAAAAATCCAGAAAGTAGGTAGGGCAGGTCTCTGGTAGAACCAGAGTCCCTGCTTTCTCTCCAAATGGAAATAATAAATAAATAAATATAAATAAATAAATAAAAATAAAGCTAAGAGGTTGGAGGAAAAGGTGAGCTGGGAGACATTTGGCAAGTGGCAAATTTTAACCCCATAAGACGTAATGGAGACAGCAACAGGTGTAGAGGAAGTGCAGAGCACAGGTAATGTCAGGTCCCTGCCTGGGTCATCTCAGCACGTACTTATTTCCCTGCATGACAGCCTGATGTCCAACATCTGAGATATTCTTATGCCAGCGCCTGCAACGCTTCACCTGAGGACTCTCTCTGACCTCCAGAGCCAGCTCTGTCCATGTGAGGTAGACCAGAGTACCAAGCCCCTGCGAGCAGGTGTGTAAATGCTTTAGCTCCCTTGCCTCTCAGGCAGGGTAACTCTGAGGCACGTACTCTCCACTGGTTCCCAGAGTTCCTTGGTTGGACTGAGATGCAGGTGTCCCTGGTGGTCACCTGCTTGATTATGTACCTGTATGGGCTGCCTTTCCTTCCCTGTCTCACTCCTCACTCCCCATGTCAGGTGTCCAGAGATCCCTTCTCCAATAAACTACTAGCACTTGAATTTTTAACCTTAGGATCTGGGGAAGCCCTAACTAAGCAGGGGATTAACCCCGAAGCTTCTGAAGGTGCGGGCGCTGGATCAAATAAAGTGATCACATCGACAGAGCGGGGTGCTAGAGTGGGCAGTGGAGCCTGTGAGGGGGAGGGCTGCTGTCTCAGCTAATGTCAAACTGATGTGAACATAGGAAAGGATCCACCCAACTGGGGGGCACCCCTTTAAATGCCTCCACCCTAACACACACACACACACACACACACACACACACACACACACACCTAGACTCTACTTCTCTCTCTCTTGGGCCACAGTTGAGTAGAGAGGCCCTCACAATATCTGGCAAAACCCATCTCAGTCTTGGGCAAACATAAATCTCTCAAAGAATGAGAAACATAAAGAAAAATTGCCTAAGATTTGGTGGTGACAACAACAGCTCAATACTGCAGAGCCTGCACGTGTTTTCCTGCATCAACAGTTGATAAACCTTTAGGAAATCGCTCCTCAGGATACGCAATAAGCCCCCAAAACACATCGCAAGGTGTTAACATTGGGGGGATCTGGGTGAAGGGTATATGGAAACACTCTGTAATATATTTTCCCCTTTTCTGTAAATCTAAAATTGTTTCCAAATAAAACATAGAAACAAGACAAGACTAAGCAAAACAAAACAAATACTGCATCCATGAAAGAAAAGCTCTGAAATCAGAAAATGCTTTCGGTAGGAAAAGCAAATGTGACCATCCAAGTATCTAAACACAGGGAGGCCAAACAACGAACTGGACCCACAAAAACCCAAACGAGTCATTTGGAAGTTCGGTGCGAGCAATTTCCCCCCAACTCAGAGGAAAGGCACAAAAAGACAAGTAATGATAAGAAAACAGAGGAGAAATGGGGACTAAATCCTGGTTAGCCCATTTGGAATTCTAGAAGGAGTTAGCAGGACAGATGGAGGAGAGGCAATCATGAAGGAAATAACAGAAGGAAAATTCCCTCAACTGTAAGCGGCGGACCAGCTCCCAAGGATGGTTAAGTGCTGGCATGAAAACCTGACGTGAGTGGTGCCCAGGACAGGCGCCAAAACTCAGCCCCCAGGCCTCGCCTGAGCCCCTTGGCATCTGCCCAAGGGACATGGCAGAGAAGACATGCAAAAAGCACTGGCTTGTCTGCAGTTGCGACACCACAATCGAAGCTACGGAAAAGTCCAAGATCCCTGGCGTCACTCCTGGGGACCTGAGCATCTGCCTAGGCTCAGGATATCTGAGGATAATGGAAAGGAGGCCTGCAGAGCACATCTGCACGGCTCTGATAAATGAACAAAGCTAGGGTAGCCTCGGAGGGGCTTTTGTTAGAGGTGGGATGGGGGTTAGGATTAGGTCCCAATGCCATGTTTTCTCACACCCTTCCAGTTTCCTTCCCTCCCAATGCCTGCCCCACCCCCACCCTATCCAGTGATTGCTAACAGGTACAGGGTTTCTTTGGGGGGTGGGGGGTTGGTGAATAAAAATGTCCTGGAATTACAGAGCGGTGATGTTTGCACAATCTTGTGATATACCAAAAGCCACTGAAATGTACATTTTTTTATTGTGTAAAACACATATAACCTAAAATGTACCAGTTCAACCATTTTTAAACGTACAGTTCAGAGGCACTGAGCACATTCACCCTGTTGAGAAACCATCACCTGCATCCCTCTCCAGAACTTTTTCATCTTCCCCAACTGAAACTCTGTACCCATTAAATACAATCTCCCCATTTCCCCCTCTCCCAGCCCCTGGCAACCACTATTCTACTTTCTGTCTCTTTGAATTTGACTGCTCTAGGTACCTCATAGAAGTGGAATCATACAATATTTGCCCTTTTGAGTCTGGCTTATCTCACTTAGCATAATGCCTTCAAGGTTCATCTATGTTGTAGCGTGTATCAGATTTCCTCCATTTTTAAGAATGAATAATACTCCATTGCATAGGTATAGCACATTTTGTGTATCCACTTATCTGCCGATGGTCATTTGGGTTGTTTCCATATCTTGGCTATTGTGAAAAATGCTGCTATGAACATGGGTGTACAACTATTTCTTCGAGACAGTGCTTTCAATTCTTTTGGGTATATACCCAGAATTAGAATTTCTGGATCAAGTGATAATTCTATATTTAATTTTTTGAGGACATGCTTCATTTTTAAATTTATTCACTCAAGGCATTGATTGAGCAGCTGGGCTAGGTGGGCCAGGAGGCAGTGGAGTTTGGTGGGTAAGGGAATGGACTGTAAAATCAACTTGACTGAATTCAACTCCTGGGTCTGCCACATATTAGGTTAAAATGTCAGGTAAGTCACTTAACCTCTATGAGCCTCTATCTCCTCACCTATAAAGTGTGGGTGATAATAACAGTCCCTACCTCTGAGTTGTTGTGACAATCAAATGAAGTAGGTAAAGCACTTAACCTAGAATCTGGCCTCTAGTAAGTGTTCTGTGTCATCCACTTCTGTATGCTTTAGCTGCTGATGTTGTTATCTCCAGAATTGTGAGAAAGGTGTTTGATAAATACTTGTTGGAATCATGGTGGATGAGTGGTTCAATAGATGGACAGATGGGCAGACTCTCTTGGAGGTCAGAGAGTTGGTATTAAAATCTACCCTGTTGGTCTTGGAAGGGTTAACAACCTCAGTACACGCATAGTCCCATTAGTTATAGAACCTGCCTGGGTACCCCCCCCGTCTACCCCCACAGAGTTAAAAAGATACCATTAATACATGGCCTCAGTGTACATAGCCTCCCCTCCTTGAAAATCACTTCTTAACCAAACTGAGAGAAAAATACATCTTGCTACTGCCGTGAGAATTATAGGTTGTCAGCAGCCCAGCATTAGTGCATAGCCCTAGACTTTATTCCTAATAATAAAGTTGCTGTTTGATCATGCGGGGTGGGGGCATGCCATCTTTGAATCTCCTTCCTGCAGTCTGACATGCCCTACCCCAAGCAAGCAGGCCGGCTTCAACCAGACAACACCACAAATAAATCATAATTAGCTGCCACCTTCAAAGGTGGGTGGGAAGAGCTCGGGGCTGCGAAGCCTACACCAACCTTGGGCGCAAAGACAAACCTCAGTTGATTCACTGCTAGGTAATTACTTTCTACTCGAGGAAGTTGGAGTACCCTAAAAACACCACATATTCCACTATAATCACTAAATTTCCACTGTGAATTTGTGGGTCGATCACGCATCACTCCCAAATAAAGGCATCTGCAAAGGACTTTGCTTCTTACAAATGGAACAACAACAAAAAAATGAGTTGTCTTTTCCATGATCCCTAAAAGGGAGGGAGGCAGGAAAGCAGCGTTTATTAAGCATCGACTATGCACTGCGCTAGGCATTTATGGAAATATTTCATTTCAATTGCACATCTTGTGAGGTTGGCATTACAGTTCCCTTTTTACAGATGAGGAGATTGAGGTTCAGGAGATAAATAACTTGCCTAGGTCACGAATGGGAGAATGGGGTCTGTACCTGTATTTGTACGACTCCAAAGCTGGTGTGAGCCCCCAGACACCCTCTCTGGTCATCTCAGTAGTTGGTGCACCCTGTGGCTGACACTGTCCCCCGCCTGCCACATACCTGCCCAGCTGCCCACAAACATGTCCAGTCACGTGGACACTCTGACCCAGCCAAACGGATACTCACACTGCACTGGCCTGGGTCTGCTGTCCACACACCCGATTCAGTGAGCTGGAGTCCAGGAAGCTGCCAAGATCACCTGTCTAACACACAATGTCTGTGGCCCCTTGAACCCTGTTCTGGGCTTTCACTCCAGTGTGGCTGTGGCCGGACACCGTGGCCTAATTCCTACCACCCCATATCCCCAGGGCCGCCCCAGCCCTCTCTGGGTCCCTGGCTCATGCCCACATCACCTTTCTTCTCTTCTCCCTGAAAAAGGTATTCGTTGAGTGCCTTCTGTGAACCAGGCTCAATGCCAACTGCTGAGGGGCCAGCAGGAAACAAGATGGCCACCGCCACCGCCCGCACGGAGCTCTTCGTCTGGCAGACGCAGACACTACATAATTGAAGATCAAACAGCTCCAGAATCATCCATTCAACACACCAATGTTCCCACCGGAAGTGCAACACAGCACCCAGACCGAGATGAACATCATCTCACGGATGACCTCAGGTAACCCTCCACAAGGGTCTGTGAGCCCCAGGTCACAGGTGGGAAAACTGACTCCGAGAGAAGCTAGTAAGCTCAAGAGCTTACGGTTGACACGTGGAAGAGCCGGGGTTTGAACCCAGGCAGTGTGACTCCGGAGCTCGCCCTTCAGGCTGCCCAGTGGTGTGAGGGACTATGGCAGCCGCGGGCAGCCGCTAGCCTCATTTACTTTGAAAACAAGTTTAAAAAATAATTCAGTTGGAGGCTAGCATTCTCACACTGGCCAGACATCATCTTTTAAAACAGCTTGTTTTTCACCACTCGACAGGTGTCCGGGTGGCCCCGGGGCACAAATCAGGACTCATTTCTTTGCCAGGGGGGAGAGCCATGGCTGAAGATAGAGGACAAGCCCTCCCCTGACAGTCCTTGGCAGGCCCAATCTGTCTGGCCGGCTGGTGTCCCTAGCGAGAGGCCACAGCTGACGCCTCTTCTCCTCCCAAGCCGCGCGGAGGGCGGGCCACTGTGTGCAGACAGCGAGCAATTGATTTTGGATATCTCTCTCTCTCTCCCATCCCAGGAACCCATCAATTACCCGTGCACAGGCGGCCCATTCCAAGGATGGATATTGCCTTCTGCGCTCACAGCAGAGCCGCCCGTCTTGATCCAAGCACAGATGGAAGGCAAGGGCGTGGGGTTAATTGATCAAGCAGCACCGACTCCTACGCAAAGATTGGCATAAAATGGCTCGTTTCACAGATGCACAGGCCCTTTGCTCTCCAGAGTCTCTTGTGATTAAACCAGGTCACTAATGCACTTTTGAACAAACACGCCCGAACTTACACATTCAGGTTCGTCTGGTCTCCTCCGAAGTGGTCACCTTGGAATACCCCACGCACCGTCCTCCATTCTGCAAACAGGTACTGAATACCAACCAGACACAAAGCATGGTGCTGGGGCTGGGGGCAGGTTACAACTCAATGCAGCTAAATTCATTTCAACTAACGTTTTTTGAGCACCTACTGGGTACAAGACAGAGTGGTAGACAGCTGGAATATGAAGATGGGTCTTACTGTCAGGAGTAGGACAGACAGACAAACAAAAGCGTGTCCTGCAGGGTGGCAGGGTATGAGGCGGGCAGGAGGTGGGGCAGGCAGAGCCCAGCTAGGGGGACAACACAAGATAGGTGGTACTAAATACTAGAATAATAAGGTAGTGGCTGTTAAGCTCGGAACGGCAAGAATTGTCACAGTAATTTTATTTCCTCTAATTCTATCCCAGGTCTCAGCTTATTGAGCTAGCAGGAAATGCATACGTGGGGTCCCTTCTTGACCCCCAGGATCCTATGAAGGTCCCAAGGGTCTTACCTAGAGCCCACTTGGGGCATGCCCAGTGCTTGTCGGTCCACACTGGTTGCCTTTTCTAGGACTGCTGTCCAAGCCGCCAGGGAGCCTTGTTGGCAGATGGCAACGCAGCCTCCATGCCAAGCCGGGCGCAGGAAACACTGCCCAGACTGGGAGCCTCCATGCCACGGACCCAGCCTCTTTAGAGCCCCTCACAGTTACCCGTCTGGATCCTGATACCGCCAGGAATTCCCTTCCCTTCCCGGTCTTTGGGAAGTTTCCTTCCCCTCCCCCTCTCTCTGCCTCCCCACCAAAGGCCTTTCTCCCTCCTCACTTTGCATTTGTACCCCTCCCCACCCGCCACCTCCCGCCACCAATGAGCCTAGGTTTC
>NW_017731381.1:3188838-3193251 GCF_001890085.2 Hipposideros armiger
GGAGGAGCAGGAGGCTGTTCTGCTTAGTCTGAGGCCCACTGGACCCGCTGGGGGACCTTCGGCAGGTCACCCTTTCTCTCTGGACTTTAGGGTCTTCATCTACAGAAGGAGGAGTTGGAGCAGCTGGTCTACCAGGCCCCCCCCTCCATTCAGCCAACTGGGAAGAGGATGTGAAGAGAGTGCCAGTCAGAAGGAAGGGCACTGGAAAGGTCCCAGGCAAGACGGAGAGCCTGGCAGGTCCAAGGACCGGGACCATACTGAGTGTAACAGGCAAGTGATGAGGGCAGAACAATAGGTTGTCACTAAGCCTGCTGGGCCTGGGTGCAGTGCAGAAGAGTCTGGTTTTTATGCTGAAGGCAATGAAGAGCCTTGAAGGGTTTTAAACCACAGAGTAAACACCATCCGATATGCATTTTTCGGGATGATCCGTCTGGTTGCTGTGCAGGATGGATCAGAGAGATGGAGACAAAGGCGGCCACAGGAAGAAGAGTACGCAATTGACTGGGCAAGAGATGCTAGAGGCATGGGCTAGAGGAGAGGGCAGAGGAAGTGGTGAGCGAGGGACAAATCTGAGAGCAAGTTAGTGAGGACAGTCTACAGGACTTGATGACCAGGAGATATGGGGGGCGAGAGAGGCCCAAGGGGAACTGGTGAATTCCAAGGTTCTGGCTTGTACAACAGGTGGATAGTCATGAAACTCACTGAGATGGGCAGATCAGAAGAGCAGGATTGATGGAGGAATGTGATGGTGGATTCCAGTCTAGGCCTGTTGAGTTTACGACGCCCACGGGGACTTCCGAGAGGAGGTGTCCAAGAATGAACCGAGGACGTGGGCCAGAAGGTCAGGTGACATTTGAGTTGAGGTCTTGGCAACAAGAGAAATCCAGCCATGTGAGCCTGGAGGCATGCGTTTCATGCAGAGGGCACGGCAAGTGAAAAGGCCCACGTTGGGCAGGCTGAGCACACGGGGCCTGTGGACAGACAGGTGGAGGTGTCCAGGGTAAAGCTCGGGGGCCATATTGAGAGTAGCCAATACTGCCGTCATGGCAGATGCTCTTACCAAGGGCAGCCTGGTGAAAGGGAGGGGCCAGGGCAGCCCCAGCATTCCCAGGGGTGGGCAGGAGTGGGGGTTCTTGGAGCAATGCTCAGAGGAGCAAGAAGTCAGTAAGACAAGGAGAACGTCCCTCTGAACTATGCGGTTTTGGAAACAAAGACAAGACAAACGGGCCTTTCTGTGTGATCACTCGACAGAACCTTTTACAGCCTCCCTGGATAAACAAGCTGTCATCTACCACCCAACCGTCTATCAACTGAAGCAGCTTGGGGAAATGATAACGCCGCGGGTTTGGATCCTCTCAGCTGCTGGTGCCTAATTCCTACATAAGCAAAACAAACCCAGAGAGTCGTCGGGGAAAAAAGGGGCTTGCTGGCTGCCTGGGGAGGACAGCCATCTCCCCACTCCGAGGGGAGTGAGGGAAGACAAACACCGACAAATACTGAGCTCCTACTGTGTGCCGAGCGTCATCTTATTTAACACAGTGTAAGGGGTAGCGTGCCCATTTCACAGATGAGGACAGAGACGCAGAGAGGCCTGACATGCACCCAAGTTAAAGNAGGCCATTTCATCCAACCCCTTCCAACACAGATGGGGACACTGAGGCCAGAGAGCTTGGATGTGTCCCCATGATATCTTCAGTGACAGCACGTTTGGCCTTCAGGTCAGGGGATTGGCGTGGCAGGGTGGACTTTTGAAAACAGTAAAAAGCCATTCCAAATCAGATGTAGTTAATCAGGCAAGGACCAAGGTGGCCAGTGCCACTTCCTGTTAGCGTTTTTTTATAAAAGTGACTTTAGAGGATAAAGACAAGAATGAGAGCAAATTTCTTATGCTGTTAACTACCGCTGAAGGCCAATGCCAGGGGAGTCCAAAGACCACAAACAGACTAATTGGAATATGGACACGACATCCGAAATGGTTGATATGCATTTTGGTGGTTACGTTTGGGGCCGTTTCTTTCTTTTTTGGTATTGCTCATTTTAATTGAAAATAATAATCCATGCTCACTGTGAACCACGGCAACAACAAAGAAGGGAATAGAGTAAAAAGTGAGGGCTCCCTTTAATAGCTATCTCACTCTCTCCTCCTGGAAGACAATCTTAGCAATTTAGTGTCTACCTTTCCAGATATTTGCACTTATTCGCCAATTTGTGTGCATATAAACACATTTAATGAAGGGTTTTCCTACTCGGAGGGCACTACACAGTATATTCTTCAGGGTTGCTTTTTTTTTTTCACTGAGCTTGGCATCGTGAACATCTTTTCATGTCATATAGCTTGACCTCTTTCGGTTAAACAGCTGCAAATTACATTGTGTGGGGACTCTGTAACTGATGTAAATGTTCCTTATGAATGCACATTTAAGTTATTTCCAAGTTCCTTCCCAGTATCAATAACGCCGCCATGGACACACACATTTTTGTACATATATGAGAATATTTTATAGAACAGATTCCTAGAACTGAAACGCTGATTCAGTGGGGATGCACATTTTATATTCTTGGCATCAGCACAATATGGGAGACAGATCCACTTTGTAGCCCCTCCCTAAAGAAGATATTAATGACCTTTTAAAAATGTCTGTCAATTTGATATGTGGAAAATAGTATCCCATTTTAAATTGCACTTCTTAATTATGAGGAAGGCTGAATAGCTTTTTACGTGCCATGGCACATTTATGAGAAAGCTTCGACCAGGCTAGTGGGGAGTTCCCAAGGTGGCCTAGTTCAAGAACCCCACTGTGCTCGGTCATTGACTGGGGACAGCCAAGGGGAAGCATTGCTTGGTGTGACCACCACGGTGGGTCCAACAATGCTGCAGCTTGAGGCTGTCCATCAGCTATCCTCCCCACAGGAGGTTCTCTTGAAGAGAGAGCTGAACAACGCACCTTCCATGGCCACCACTATAGTCCAGCGTGTTCTCTTCTGGGAGTTACCTGGCCACACTCTTTGCCTAGTTTCCTATTGCATCTTTGTCTTTTTCTTACAGATCTGTAGAAACTCTACATACATTTGGTATAATAGCTCTTTGCTGTATATGCTGCAAGTATTTTATCTCAGTCTTTGCTTTCTTTTAACTCTGGCTCTGTTTCACTGTTTAGAAGTCTTTTAAGTGTTTTTTTTTTAATTTTCTGTAGCTAAAATCTGTTAAATTTTTTCTTTAAGCCTTCTGTGTCTTATTTAAGAAGGTTGTCTTCTTTTCATAGAAAGAAAAAAATGGGAGGAGGGTGCCATTACTTCATCTCATAACTTCCTTGGCTGCACAGTGCCTCATGGACATAAATTGAGTATAAATGATTATGTTATGTTGAGTATATTGTTGAGTATATGGTGAGTATAAATGATCAGGGCTTGATTTTGTTTCTGATCATTTCCGGGGGCGGGGGGCTGTTTGCCATATAATTATTACAAAATACGTTACCTTTTTAAATTAGTGGCTCGATGTGTTCAAGTCAAAGCATGATTCCCCCCACAATGTCATCAATGGTTTTGTGCAGCAAGAAGACAAATCTTTGCAACAGAAGATCTGGGCACGATTCAGCACCTGAGAGAAGAATGTGACGTGGCTTCCACGGTGGGCTGGGCCTGGAGGTGTGTGAGACCCCAGCGAGCGGCAAGGTATGGAAAGGAAGCAGAGGAGCCTGTGGTGGGAGCGCCCACCTCCACCCGCAGAGCGCTGGAGAGCCAGTTCTAAGGGTGGAGCTCCACCCCACACGTGTCGGCGCCATCTCTGCTGCAGCCTCCGTTTGGTTTTCTCCACAGCAGCTCCTGCCACTGCTAATTGTTACATGTGTGGCTTGGGAGCAGGAGTTTCCTGGCACCTGCAGGGCTCACTATTAGGCCAGTGGCTGTGGGATATCTGTGGACCGCTAGTCCACTTGGAGAAGGCTCTGGGGAGAAGGTCCACCTCACGGGGGATGGGCCAGCCACAGGAAGCAGAACCTTCTACTTCCCCACACTTCACTTCACTCTGTCTTATCCTCCAATGTCATTACTGTCAGTTCCTTCCAGGAGCCTCCAAAGGGACAGCGCAGCACGGCCCTGGGTGCCGTCTGCCACACCCGCCCTCCCTTCGCTTCTCCTAAGCCCTCCAGAGGCCACAACAATCAGCCCCAGACAATTATCAGTGACATGGGGCTGTCTCGAGCTCGCATTTTTATGTCAGAATGAATTTGGATTCTAAAGTTGATCTCCTTGTTGTGAGGGCTTTAGGAGAGAAAGATTAAATCGTCCTCTGATGTGTGCTTCATTAGGCCCCAAATCCTTGAAGAGCCATCATAACACCTTCTCATTGAAATGCTCTCAGGCTCAGCTTGATGGGTATCAGCAGGAATAAGCTCTCCATGATTTGGGAGC
>NW_017731381.1:3198354-3202412 GCF_001890085.2 Hipposideros armiger
AATGGATGGATGGATGCTCAGCCTCCGGATTCCTGCCTCCACACATGCCATCTTTGTTTCACAGCAAGTTGATCCACACGTAAAACAAATCATGTCTTTGATTTCTAATACCCCACTGATAAAGTAAGAATATGGAACATTTTTTTACAAGAATGTGGAACGTCTTGTTAAAGATGTTGGAAGGCCATGGTCAGGAGATACATGTTACAAAATGACAAATGACTTAAAACTGCATGTAAGCATAGCTGCTCTTAAGGTCATTTCAGATACCGTATCACCCCAAATGGTCCCCAGCCTTCTTCCATCTTGAAGGCCCCTCTCTCCTCCTCCTTCTCCTCCTGCCTGCCCTTTTCCTCCTCAAAGATCTAAAAAATCATCTTTCTCATTTTCTAATACAGAGAAACTTAACCATCATTTTTTTTTCATTGCTTAAAGATCCCAAGCAGACCAGTATACCTCCTCTGTCTTTAAAATCTCCTGCATCTTTGAGACTTAGACGAGTTATACCTTTCTCTTGTTGTAACCTCCTGGAAATGCTCCCTCATTCAATGTAGTCCTCGGTCCCAGCTCACTGACTTCATTCTGAATGATTTCAGGAGGCAGGTCAACTGCTGATAGCCACGTGGGAGGAAGAGGTAAGAGGTGTGATGAATACGAGGAAAGCTTTAAATAATTGCTGTGAATGGTGGAGTGAACTGGCTAGAGAAACACAGGTCCAACTTCTGAAACTCCAGTTGGAGGTGATTAGAAGTTGGTCTAGGAATAGAGAATCCAATACGTGATGAGTCATCCAAACGCTTCCTTCTCCATTCTCTTAGTCACTTTGTTAGTTTCCAATTGCTGCTGTAACAGACTTAGTGATGTAAAACAACACAAATGTACTATCTTACATTTCTGGAGGTCAGAAGTCCAGATTGGCTATGTTACTTCTAGAGGCCCTAGGAAAGAATCTGTTTCCTGGCCTTTTCTACTTCTGGAGGTTATATGCCTTCCTTGTCTCATGGCCCCTTTCTCTGTCTTCAAAGCATTGTGTTCATTCTCATTCTCTCGCTCGCTCTCGGCTCTCTCTCCAGGTTGAAGGATTAGGACATGGACATCTTTGGGGGAGGGGCCATTACCCTACCAGTCCCTCACTGGGAGGATCATTTCCTGAACTTCAGCAGCATCTGAACCTGCCTCTTTGAAACCCGCTAATCGATGCTCTCTGCCTGCAGCATCCTGTCCATCCAGCTTGCAGCCGTTCGACACCAGGCCCTCCACTCCATGCATGGCTCCGCTCCTCCCATCCAGGAGCTCCTCCTGTCTTCCTCTTCCTCCCTCTGTCACTTAGATGCTACGCTCTACCATTACTGCATTGCCTCACCGCTCCATCTCTCTGTCGCATCTAGTGCCAATCCTGGATGACTCAACCATCTTCCTCCTCCATCCTGTTACTGGGGAAACACTGCTGGACAAAACCACACAACCATAACGTGGCAAACTTCCATGTCCAACACCGTCTTGACCACAGAAGCAATGCGAAGCCATTGGAGGATTTTAAGCTTGGAAGTGACCCGGTCAGATTTATGTCATAGAAAAATAATTTCCTCAGCAGTGTGGAGGATGAGAGGAAGGAGGTAGAGAAATGAAGGGGTACACCCTCTTTACCCCAACACCACCCCTTATTCTCCATGCTGTACTGGTTAGTTCACAATTAGCATCCTCCTCCACCCTCTTCTCTAGTATTCCTACAATCCATCCTATCTCTTGTATACATTTCTATCTCCTCGGCTAGACAGAGAAGTTTAGACAGAGGATCCAGCTTCAAATTTAATCTCTTCACTGACAAGCTCTGTGAACATGGACAAGTTACTTAACCTCGCTCAGCTTCCCTTTCCCGATGCATTCAGGACACTCAGCAACAACAACAACAAAATACTGAATGAATAACATCTGTGGTCAATAGCATTACGACATTCACAGCAAGTGCCTTGCAAACTGCACAGCCCCCTATAAATATTACCCATTATCATTATGCCTAGTTTATAACTCCTTTGAGAGTAGGGCTCCTATCTTATTTCTGTTTGCATCCATCCCTCCCAGTACCTCACATGTTGAAAATACTCTATAAACGCCTTAAGAGATAAGCCATCGGATACCACACTAATGAACATTTAAAGAGGGCATGAAACATTACCAAGCCTGCCCTTTTAAAACCTTCTCTCTCTCCCTCCCATGGTGATCTTTGCTCTGATTTGATTTTTTCTGTTCTGAAAGATCCACTCTGACCCATAGGCAGAAATTACTCTGTTTACAGAGAGGTGCCCACCCCCCGACGCCACAGCCTGGAAGACCAAACAACGAAGTGTTTTAAGGCTCTGGTGAAACAGTAAAATCTGAACATTTGGTTTTGATGCATTCAACAGGATAATCCAGTGCCTCAGTGTACAAAGGACTTGGTTTGTGTTGCTTTTCTGAGATTGATGTCTCTAATTACAATAGTTCCCCCCATTACCCACAGGGGATGTGTGCCAAGACCCCCAGTGGATGCTTGAAACCACAGATAGTACCAACCCCTATGTATACCATGTTTTTTCCTCCACATACATACCTTTCCACTTAAAGGAAGCACATTGCAGCTTCTCTTTGGCATATCCAAAATGTCAGCATCATTGCTCTTGTGCTTTGGGCCATTACTGAGCAAAATAAGGGTGAGTTGAACACAACACTGTGATACCTCAATAGTTGATCTGATAACCCAGACGACTAAGTGACTACCGGGCAGGAAGTGTCTACATCACGGATACTCTGGACAAAGGGATGATTCGTGTCCTGAGCAGGACAGAGCAGAACAACGTGAGATTTCATCATGCTACTCAGAACGGTGTGTAATTTAAAACTTATTATTTCTGGAATTTTCCATCTAATATTTTCAGGCCCCAGTTAAATGCGAGTCACTAAAACCATGAAAAGCAAAACCATGGAGAAACGGGGACTACTGTACTTGGAGATCCCAGAAATAGGGTTTCCTCTCAGAAACATCTGGTCACCCATGTCCCTGCAAAGAGTCCATTTTTCCAGCACGGGCAGGCGCAATCACGGCCCAGGCCACTGTCACTCACCTAGGCTCCAACACGCCTTCGGAGGACTTGTTAATGTTCAGAGACACTGAGGCAGCTGCCCAAGGAGCTGTCACAACCTGTAACAAACAGGCCCTAGGGGATGGGCTGTTGGCCCTGCTGGGGGAAGCACACAGGACTAAAGCCAGTCCCCGCCTCTGGCAGCTTTGAGGCGTGGACCTGCCAAGTGGTGCTATATCTAGAACAGGGGTCGGCCAACTTTTGAGACGGAAGAGCCGCCAGGCGTCGGCCAAGTGCGGCTTGTGAGCCACATGTGGCTCTTGGGGTACGTACATGTGGCTCTGAAGTAAAATTGAAAATGAAAATAAAACTATCATAGTTTCATTCATAAAATTTTTAAAGGATGTTATTCACATAATTGTGATTATGTAAAAATATATGTATGGCTCTCAAATAATTTTTAAATTGTTGTGAGGGACAGGATTGGCTCTTCCAGGCGTCAGCAAACTTTTGAGACGGAACGTACCCAAAGAGCCGCATGTGGCTGGCGAGCCACAGTTTGCCGATCCTGGTCTAGAAAATTCACCGCTGAGTCTCCCAGGATCGCAGTCATTGCTCAGGAGGGCAGCACAGCTGTGTTTCACTGGTTAGCTGCCAGAACAGTCCGGGGAGGGGGCACCCAGCGAGTGTAACAACCCTCATGAGAACAACCAAGGCTAGCTTCTCTCGTCCAGCGAGAGGCATCAGCAAAAACTGAAACTCTGGGGGTCCTCAAGGCCTGTACATCTCTTTGGGAATGCCCTTTGAGGTCTCATGCTTTGTATAAATGGCTTCCTTCATTGAAATATAAATCTGGAGGAGACAGACAAGGAAACTGCCAAAATATGGAGGCCCATCCCATCCCACACTGCTCCTTTTCCTCCGCTCAGGAGCTGCCTTGATTCTTATGCCTTGTTCTCCAGCACTCCTCCGTTTGAAGGGCTCCAACAGCCTCTGCTG
>NW_017731381.1:3203143-3211679 GCF_001890085.2 Hipposideros armiger
ACCTGGGAAGCAACGGGCTAGGGAGTTGAACTTGGATCTCTGGGACTCTAAACTCATACCTCTTTGAACGCGCACATTTCCATGGTACTTTGAAAGTCCTAGAGTATGCTGACATATTTTCTCTTTATGCTTCCCCAGCCTGAACTGACTTGAGCAAGCGAAGAAGGGACTACGGTCAAAGAGATGAAAGCTCATTAACAGAATGCCTACTGTAAGCCAATGACGAGGCTGGAAGCCATCACACGCGTCCTCTTGTCAAGCATTGAGCTGGGAGACTAGCGAGCACCGTTTTCCAGGTGGGGTGAAACTGACAATGGCTGAGTAACTTCACCAGGTTCACACAGTTTGGACTTGCTGAGCTGCAAGAAACAGGGAGACCTCATGCTAACCCAATCAAAGGGGGTTATTGTAAAGGAAATAGATTACCCAGAATCCTAGAGCATAAAACACAAGACCAAACCGTACGGAGCCTGAAAGTGAACGTCAGTTGAAAGCCAAGGTATCTGTCTTTGTTTCTTGGGGATCCATTTTGCCCTTGAGATGGGGATTCTAGTGCAAGTGACTTATTGAGGGAGGGAGGCCCTCAGGAGAACAGGAGAGAGAGGAGCAGGACAAGGATGGGGGAAGAAGAAAGCTAAGTAAGGATGTCATTTCAGGTGGAGAACAGCTTAAGCCTGATCCCACAGGGAGCACAGCAAATGTGAATGGCACTGCAGAGTTGGTCTCCTCTTGAGTCAAGGAGGCTGGCCTTTTGTACCCCATGTGAGTCAGTCATTGACAACTGGTTGCTGGGGGGGACCAGGGGCAGGGGCGAAGAGAGAACTAACCAACCTGGATGGGAAGCCATTAGGTCCAGGGTTTCTCTGGAGAAGGAACATATAAGGCATTAGCAGCCAACATACATGGCAGCTTGAGGGATAAGGACACCTGCCCAATGAAGGGAAAGGCACCAACTCTGCGCCCGCGCACACGTGTGTGTGTGTGTGTGTGTGTGTGTGTGTGTGTTTCCCTCTCTCAAGGACAACCTCTACTCTAGCATGAATCATCTCTGAATCTCTCTGAGCCCTGCTCCATTTCCCCCCATCTCCGAAAGCAGTCCTCCATTTGCCCACACTCATCCTCTACTGCCTTCAAATTCTGGCTTGCACATGACCCAAAGTGGCCATTCCAGCCCAACAACGCCTCTTGACCAAAAGGTTTCAGTACCCACCCTTATTATTCAAGCCTTTGAGCCAATGCCTGAGAGAGAAATCTGATTGACCATCCAAGTCATGGGTCCCAGCCAATAGATGGCACCCTGAGCCTCATGTCCACCCCCGTCCAATGAGCAGAGGCCTGGAATGACATAATGGAACATGACCAAGAGAGCTCCGGGAGGGGCCTGTTCTTAGAAAAGTTGCAGGTGGAGCAGGCTGTGGTGGAAATTTCTAGTTCTGCTCATTAGCTGGAATTCAAACTCATGCTTCTCTGACTCCTGAGTTTGTGTTTCTCCTGCATTACTTCCCTTTCACAGTGTAGTTCTTCAGATCAAAACTCTGCCTGGGTTCAAATCCCACCTCGACCACTTTCTAGTCACGAGACCTCAGGCAAGTTATTTCACTGCTCTGTGCCTGTTTCCCTCATCGAGGAGGTCATAACAGCACCTGCCTCATAGGGTTGTTGGGAGGATTAAATAAGCTGTTATTTTTAAGGTGCTTAGAACAATACCTAGCACATAGTAAGCATAATGAAAGCGGTTGCTAAATAAATGAATATAATAAGTAAATTTTTCAAACTCTCAGCAGGAGAGAGAAGGAGCTGAACAGGCGTGGCCCCGCAGGGGCTGTGGCACTTGGGGCTGCCTGAGAGAGAGCCCTGGGTGACAGACAGTAATGTCACCATCGTGGCTCAAGCAAGCAAAGACTCTGCTGTGCCCTTTCCAGGAAATCAGCGCCATGACAACTCAAGATGAGGCGGCATGGCATGTCAAAGCTCACCAGCACCCTGGTGATAACCATGACCAATACTTCTATCATATTAGTACAAATTCTATAGGTACTTGTTATGGGTTGAATTGTGTCCCCGCCCCATCCCCTAGTTCAGATGATAAAGTCCTGACCCACATGACCTCAGAATGTGACCTTATTTGCAGATAGGGTATTTACAGAGGTAGACCAGTTAAGGTGAGATCTTTCGGGTGGCTCCTAACCTGATATGACTAGTGTCCTATTAAGAAGGGGAAATCTGGACAGAAACATGCAGAGACAGAAGATGACGTGACGAGACACGGGGAGAAGCTGGCCCCCTATATGCCAAGGAAAGAGGCCTGGATCCAATCATTCCCATGCAGCTCTTAGAAGAAACCAACCCAGCCAACACTCTTATCTCGGACTTTCGGCCACCAGAACTGTGAGACAATATGTTTCTGTGGTTTAAGCCACCCAGTCTGTGGTACGTTGTTATGGCCGCCCCAGCAGGCTGAGAAAGTGTGCTAGGCACGCCACAGGTCTTAGCTCAATCTTCAGACCCATCCTGTGGGGCAGAGGTTGTACCCACTTTACAGACGAGGGAGCTGAAGCACAGAGCAGGTAAGCACGCTGTCTGAAATCACACAGTAAATGGCAGACCTCGACCTTGAACGCCTGTCGACCTGAGCAATGCCTGGCACAAAAACCCTGGTTTTTGCAGTTTTGAAATGCATGAGACCAAAGGCCAGGCTGACAGCAATCCAACTTTTCCTCATATTAAATACCACTGCAACAAATATCCTGTACATAAAACTTTGGGTATATTACTGGTTATTTGAGGACACATTTATAGAAGCAGAATTGCTGGGTCAAATAACACAAGCTTGAAAAATATATTTTTCTCTCAAGAGTATTATGTGTTTGTTATAGGAAGGTTCTTAGAAAAGAACTTCCTCCTATACAAAATTTCATTTGCATAGGTTTGCAAGAGTCACACCATGCTTATTTTTTATTACCCTCTCCCTCCCATATGTATATGAGTAGGAAGGAGTATAATTCATCATACAAACTCTGGAGTCAGATTTCCTGGGTTCATGTGTGTGTAACCTTGGGAAAAATTCCTTAACCTCTCTATGTTCAGCTTCCTCATTTTAAAAATAAGGGTTCTAGAAGGTACTATCTGAATAAAGACCTGAAGCAAATGAGGAGAAAAGCTATAACAATATTTGCAGGAATAAAAACATTTTAAGCCCAAGGAAGAGTAACACAAAGGCCACCAGGTTCAAACGACAGCAAGGAGGAGAATATGGCGGAAGCTCCGTGGTTTTGGGGAGAACGGTAGGGTGACAGCTGAGTGGTGCCATGGCAGACATAAGACAAGGGTCAGTACATTTTCATCTGTAAAGGGCCAGATAGTAAATATTTTTAGACTTGTGGGCTATACAGTCTCTATTACAACCACTTGACTCTGCTATTGTATCACAAAAGCTGCCACAGAAACTCTGTAAACAAATGGGCATGGCTGTGTTCAAGTAAATCTTTATTTATAAACTTAAAGAAAAATAAGGGTTCTAAAAGTGCCCACCTCAGGAAGACAGGAGAACTAAATGAGTTAATATGGGTAAAGCTTTCGTACCTACCATACAGGAAATGTTCACCAATCATTAGCTATTATTATTTTTATTCTTTCTAGAATTGTCTGACACTTGCTTTCCATTCAAAAATATATTCAGATTTATGTGAAGTTTAAACTGTTTCAATTCTTACTGCCCACCATAAATATCCTGAATTTTCCATCCTTAAAGTGTTTGTTTCATACCTTGATATGTGAAATGTATATTCCAGTTTTGGGTTTGTTTGTTTGTTTGTTTGTTTGTTTGTTTCTGCAGAAAAAAAATACAAGTGGAATAGTTACTATCTTTGCATACCTGAGGGTATTTTTAAATTGACCTCTTGCTTGGGCATAGAACTTTGGGGTAACATTTGCTTCAAGGCTTTGATTGATTTCTTTTCTTCATCTGTGTTTAATGTTGTGTAGAAATTTGCTGTCAAGTCAGTCTGATTCTTCTCCCTTTCTTTTTTTTTTTTTTTAAAGATTTTTATTGGTGAATTGGGGGAATGGGAACAGCACTGGGGAATTGGGGGAAGGGGGACAGGCCCTCATATGTGGGATCCGAACCGGGGCCCTCTGGCATCCCAAGCGAGTTCTTAACCATCGCGCCACTCGGCCGGCCCTCCCTTTCTTTTTAANCACCATACTCACCTATACTTGAACCGTTAGACTTCACTTGTTTCACTCTCTTCAAAACTCCTGGCGTGGTATAACGTTCAATTCAAATGAGGCTATAAATCAGCACCTTATTCAGTTTTTCACAAATAAAGACAGGTCCTTCTATGAACGAGGAATTATGAAGCTCACTGAAAGATGGCAAAAGGTTATCAGACAAAATGGGCAATATATCATTGATGGATCTTTGTTCTTTATATAAATAAATGACCTTTGAAAAACAGACAAAATACATCATGACTTTCCCGACAAGCCAATACATTAGATCTCCAGAACTTACTCATCTTGCGTAACTGAAACTCTGTATCCTTTGGCCATCTCCCCATTCCTCCCACCAGCAAGCCCTTGGCAACCACCCTGCTACTCTCTGCTTCTAGGAGTTTGGCTATTTTAGATTCCACATGAGATCATGCAGTACTTATCTTTCTGTGTCTGGTTTATTTCACTTAGCATAATGTCCTCCAGGTTCATCCATGTTGTTGTAAATGTCAGGATTTCCTTCTTTTTAAGGCTGAATAATATTCTATTGCATATATATATATATATATATATATATATATATATATATATGTGTGTGTGTGTGTGTGTGTTTTCATACATATAAAACATCTTCACTATCCATTCATCCTTCGATAAGCACTTAGGTTATTTCCATGGCTTGGCTATTGTGAATAATAATGCAATGAACCTGGGAATGCAGATCTCTCTTCCAGATTCTGATTTCAGTTCCTTGGGATAGATAGCCAGCAGTGGGATTGCTGGATCATACGGTAGTTCTATTGTTAATTTTTTAAAACTTTTTGAGGAAACTCCAGGCTGTTTTCCATAGTGGCTGCACTAATTTACATTCCCACCAACAACGCACTAGGGTTCCCTTTTTTCATATCCTTGACAACACTTACTTCTTTTCGATAAAAACCATTCTCACAGGTGTGAGGTATGTTTGTAGAAATGTCTTTTGTTTCCCTTGGGCCTGGGACAGAGGCCATTCCCCTGAAGACAGCAAGATTGGGTCACTCAGGAGGTTGAAGACCATAATGTGTGTGTGTGTGCGCGCGCGCGCGCGCGTGAGCATGCACCCATGTGCGAATACAAGTGTATGTGTGAGGTGCCCCCACTGATAAGGAAAGTGTAACACGCCCAGCTGGATTGCCAGGGTGGGAGCCATGTTTGTTCACTGCTGTATCCAGGGACCTAGCACAGTGCCTGGCACATCTAGATTTCAGCGTCCGTTAAGGAAAGGATGAATCAGTCAAGGGCCTGTTCTCTGTCCAGTTACTTCTAGGCTGTAAGTGCAAACTCCCAGATATGCCAACAGGAGATGGTTTAGCAATGAGCAGGAGACCCGCCTGCCCCTTCAGGCAAATGGTGGCCTTTCTGAGGCAATGCCTCCACTCTCTGAACCCTGAAGGAAGAAGAGGCATAAAGAGAATGTCAAAGCAGGAAAGCAGCAGCTGGAGGAAACCTAGCCCGGCTGCTGGCAGCCACGAACAAAAAACACCAGTCTCGGTTTGGGAAGGAGAATGTCTGTGAGGACTTGGCCAGGATCACAATGGAAGAAAGAAATACATCGCATGCTATGGAAATAACACAATTTTTCCCCTCATATCTGGAACTACCTGAACCTCTCGTTACAGTCACACTGTCAAAACAGGCCCTGGATCAGGGAGGGGTAGGCTGGGACTCTTAATACATTAGGAAGCCGGGAGATCCAAGGCCAAGGCCAAAAGGACATGGTGGGCTCAGGTGTGGATAGTCGGCCAGAAGGCAGGGCACCCAGACCAGAGTCCAGGCAACAGGTGGTAAGATGGCACAGCAGCCCTGCAATTCCAGGCGGTCCTTGCTTAAAGGAGCAGGGAGATGGGAAGCAGGAGATGCCCATGCAGTGATACACCTACGGCTCATCTCCTCCAAGGAGACTTCGCTGACGTCCTTTCCAGGAGCCAGTGCCCCTCGCCAGCCTCCCACACCCCCTCCAGTTAGCTCTACCTACAAAACACCACACGTAACAACTGCCTGCTTTCCTGGTTGCCTCAACCACCATCCCCTTATTGGCAAGAACCGCATCTCGCAGGATGCACAAAATGGAATGGAAAGGCAGAGCCTGCCATTCAGTTGGGCTGTTTGGGGGCGGGGGCGGGGCGAATCACTGAAACAAAAGACAGACGAGAGCTTTGTTACTCCAAGTTCTGCTGTTCGGGGACCAGCAGCGTGGGCGCGGGGAGCTCTGCTACAAAGGTGGCGTCTCCGGCTCCACCCAGACCCCCTGAATCAGAGTCTGCATGTTAACAAGATCCACAGGTGGCATATGTGATCCTTATTACCTGGGAAGCAACGGGCTAGGGAGTTGAACTTGGATCTCTGGGACTCTAAACTCATACCTCTTTGAACGCGCACATTTCCATGGTACTTTGAAAGTCCTAGAGTACGCTGACATATTTTCTCTTTATGCTTCCCCAGCCTGAACTGACTTGAGCAAGCGAAGAAGGGACTATGGTCAAAGAGACGAAAGCTCATTAACAGAATGCCTACTGTAAGCCAATGACGAGGCTGGAAGCCATCACACGCGTCCTCTTGTCAAGCATTGAGCTGGGAGACTAGCGAGCACCGTTTTCCAGGTGGGGTGAAACTGACAATGGCTGAGTAACTTCACCAGGTTCACACAGTTTGGACTTGCTGAGCTGCAAGAAACAGGGAGACCTCATGCTAACCCAATCAAAGGGGGTTATTGTAAAGGAAATAGATTACCCAGAATCCTAGAGCATAAAACACAAGACCAAACCGTACGGAGCCTGAAAGTGAACGTCAGTTGAAAGCCAAGGTATCTGTCTTTGTTTCTTGGGGATCCATTTTGCCCTTGAGATGGGGATTCTAGTGCAAGTGACTTATTGAGGGAGGGAGGCCCTCAGGAGAACAGGAGAGAGAGGAGCAGGACAAGGATGGGGGAAGAAGAAAGCTAAGTAAGGATGTCATTTCAGGTGGAGAACAGCTTAAGCCTGATCCCACAGGGAGCACAGCAAATGTGAATGGCACTGCAGAGTTGGTCTCCTCTTGAGTCAAGGAGGCTGGCCTTTTGTACCCCATGTGAGTCAGTCATTGACAACTGGTTGCTGGGGGGGACCAGGGGCAGGGGCGAAGAGAGAACTAACCAACCTGGATGGGAAGCCATTAGGTCCAGGGTTTCTCTGGAGAAGGAACATATAAGGCATTAGCAGCCAACATACATGGCAGCTTGAGGGATAAGGACACCTGCCCAATGAAGGGAAAGGCACCAACTCTGCGCCCNCTCTCTGTAATCTCACTATGCGGTCACGGGTAGATGACGTCAAAAATATAGGGGTCTCACCTCTTCAGGGGATGTGAGGACTAGGTGACAACACACATAAATTAGGGCCAGCACAGGGCCTGGCGCTTAGGGATGGCTCAATAAATGTTTGCTCACTCTTCGTCACCCCTCTCCCAGTTCTAGCAAATGAGACGGTCCCCGCATTGATTTTTCATTGCTAATGTCTGCCTTCCAGGATCCCATACTGCCTGCTTCTCTCAAGAAGCAAAACCAATATTTCCAGCCCATCAACACTTAAACATGAGGCCAATTTGCCCAATACACTGTCTATTTATTTACCAGGCTGCAAACTCTATGATGCATATTCCTGAGGCGGTTAATTTGCTCCTGAATACATCTCTTTGTGTATTGGTTACCCATTTCATTAGCTGCAGTATTGAGACTGGCTGGGACATGTGGGGGATTTTTCACTGAGTGAAAGAAGGTTTTTAATAAGCCCCATCATCGCTGGCTTTATGGTGCTATTTGATGAGCAACAAATGTATTCGTTTGGCAGCTGCATTCCTTAATCAGGTATTCACTGGGTAACAGCATATATAAATATGGAGAAACAGAATTTAGGGAGCTGAGTGCAGTCATTTTCCACAGGGATTGGAGCATTGTCTGTGTTCACCATCAGTCTTCGGGCAAGAGCCGCTTCTTACTGCTCATGGGAGTCTGTACATAAGCAAGCAGCGCCCAGATATGTCATTACCGTCTATCAAGGAGCAGCCATCCTGCACTGAGGGGCCAGGCCCTCAGAGGACGCTTGTCCCCTCTTCCATATCACATAAGTCTTGGCATTCTGGCTTCTTTGACCAATGGGACTAAAATCTTCCTTACGGCTCCCACTCAGCCCGCAAAACGGCCCCCAGATAAGAAAAACAAATTACTTAAGTACGTTAGCTCTGTTTTTCACTGTTTTCTTGAGGCATCACTGACCAATTAAAGTCGTGTATGTTTAAGGTGTACAACTTG
>NW_017731381.1:3216936-3245916 GCF_001890085.2 Hipposideros armiger
GTCAAACGTGACTTGCATTCATCTTTTGTTATCGGTATATGTTGAGCATTACAATTTTAATCGTTTTTTTCCTTTCTTAAAATGTGTATACATTTTTTCTGGCACCCTCTGTATTTCCTAAATCTGTCTACCTCGCTTCATCACAACTACCTCCATGCTAACAGGTCTTCTGCTTCTAGTCCAGCATGTCTACAATTTGCCTCCACTGAACAGAAAAAAAGAAAAGGCATCTCTTTTAAAATGAAAATGAAGTCATTCTTCTCTCAAGTAATAACATACTTCAGAGGTTTCTGGTTGCACTCAGGATAAAATCCAGTCACCTCCTGGCCTCCAACAAACTTCATGGGTTGGTACTGTGGGTTCTAAGAGATGTCCACCAGCCCATCCCCCATAGCCCATGGAGGCCGACAGCATTCTCGGATGGAAGTTGGAGTGGTAGGGACATACTAAGGAGGCAAAGTGTCTCTTCTAGAATATGCCCTAGGTACAGCTATCAAATGAGGATAAAAAGAGGTGAAGCCTCAGGAGGAATAATTGATCCCCGTTTTGAGGGGTTGGTAAGGTTCCAGGTTCTAAAAATGTTTCTAGATCAGACCAGGAAGGAAACAAAGAGCATAGTAGCATCTACTATGGGCAAATACTGTTCTATAACTAGCCCATTTCATCTTTACATCTTTATTAATTATCCCCTATTTTGATGAGGAAACTCTGAGAAGGTAAATGACTTGCCCAAGATCCCATGGCTAGCAAGACATGCGGACAAAGATAAAATTTAGGCCTGCATGATTTCAAAGATTCTGATCTTTCCCTAGATCTTCTGGCCTCTCTAAAAGGTGAGTTCCAACATGGCAGCTAGGGACAGAGCCACGCAGAAGCAGAAGGCTTTAATAGGTCCCCAGGATGGGGATCAATCACCTCCTTACTCTACTCCAGGGACCTTTAACCTTTCTATTAGAGTAGGCTAAGTTTGGCTTAAGTAATAACTAGCAGCCAAAATGTAGCAATCCAAGCAGATATTCCTGGCTGGAGGATAGCTTTTTCCATGTTCCCTCCTTGGGATGGATAGATCCACCAGCCTTGTCATCACACGTGTCCACCTAGCAGAAGGCGGTCCTTCGTAACTTGCTCTTCACAATCCTTTGAGATGTCAGATCCAAGAGATGAAAGGAGCCTGGGTTCCCTGGTCATCACACGGGAGGTATCCATCAAATGCCCAATTGCACTGCGTCCTAAGCACAACACAAAACGTTTATTGTTGAAAAGCCACTGAGATGATTTTGGAGTTGTTGGTTACAGCAACCAGCATTAATTATACTGACTAATACAAGTGACATCACAAGTTTAAACACGGAGGCTCCAAGAGCCAAGGTTCATATTCCAGTCGTCTCAGGTCCAATTCGGGGCTCCTGCCCCCATGGCACCCTGCAGCTAGTCCTGCTTCAGGTTCTAGCTCTCTGAGGAACTCAGAAAAAGTCACCTCCCCTCTCTGGGCCTCAGTTTTCCCATCTACAGAAGGGGAGCTTTGTCCTGGATGGTGTCATGGGGCACTTCAAAGGCAAGTCTTACTGCTGCCTGCAGCCCAAGTGCATCATTCCACAGCGATCCCATACAGAGTCACCACCCACAGTCCTTGAGTCATTAAAGAGTTCACTGCAAGAAGACGGTCAAAACTTTTTTCTTCCAAAGGAGTCATTCCAGCTGATTATATAATCATCTGCATTTAGAATGCCTTTACAGTAACCATGGCAACCAGGGCATGTATGCAATTCAAACTTTGTTCTAAATCTGCTGAGGACGCTAAAAAAAAATGGCTCCTTGTGAGGACGTTAGAGAGCCTGGCAATGGTTCTGCTCCCTCCTCTGTGGGGCCCAGCTTGGCTGATGGCCATGAGGAGCCGAGGCCAGGAAGGGAAGGGCTTTCCTGATGGCGGTGACCTATATATCTGAGCTGAATTTTGCCAGATTGACTGAGGTTTTCCAGGCACAGAAGGGCGGGGGGCGGGGAGGGGGTGTGGACTGTTGGTGGGATATAGAGCATGTACAAAGGCCTGGAGGAATGAAATAGCTAGCTGTGTCCAAGAAACAAGCAGATGGGTATTTCTCAGGTATAAGTGTGGGGATGAGGGGCACAGGAGAGGTAACTCAGGGGACTTTAAAAGAGGGACCACGTACAAAGAGAAACCACGTGCAGGGTGAAGGACACACGAAGTGCTCCACAGCTATCCACCGCAGCACCGTTCACACCCCTCGACCTGGGAGGAAGGAAACTGTGCCAGAACCTGAGGGCAACGGGGACAGCCGAGGCCCTGACGGACACGGTCAGCACCCTGTGACCTGGGGGAATCAACACCCAGCTGCATTTTCCTCCCTCCCTCTGGTCTCCTGCCAGGCCCCCCATTGGCCCAGTCCAACCTGACGGCAGAGAACAGAAGAGCCGTCTGACGTAGTCTGCAGTGATCAGCCTCCAGGGTGGAGAGAAGGCTGGAGAAAGGCAGAGTGTGGCTCTGGAAAGGTGACCAGACGGCGTCCGGCACACCTGCAGAGCACTGGCTCCACCTCGTAATCAAGGGGATAGTTAAGGGGATGTGTAAGTCTGTGTGATTATTTAAAGCCTGTCTGTCCCAGTCAACCTTGAACTCCGTGAGGGCAGGGACTGGGCCACTACTTCATTCCTAGCAGCTAGCATAGCACCTGCACCTAGAAGGCACTCACTAAATATTGACTATGAATGGTTGAATGAATGAATGGCTGAATGGTTGAATGAACAAACTCCTTAGCATGAAAAGCGTACTCAGAGGGAAGGCCTCCGGATCGGTCAGGACCGGCCATTCTTCTCCCAGAAAGCTGAGGAATGCCCATCGCTGAGCACCAGACGTGACCTTCAGCCCTCCTGTCACCCAGCCTGGGGCTCAGCCCTGTCCAGGGGCAGGGCCTGGGACAGATGCCCTGACATACTCTATCCTGCCCACGGACTCAGTGTGGGACCCCAGAGAACCCCCAGCCCTGCTGCCCACCAACTCCTCTGGCAGGCCCTACCCACCCCTCGCCACATCTGACCCCTGCACATGAACCCCAGCCTGATGATCCTGAGGTCGCCATGCCTCCTCCAGTGGTGTGGTTAGAGTCATGAACCACCCACCACTCAGTCCTGCGGCCAGATTACACCCCACCCCACCAGGCCACACCTAACCCAGTCCCACCATCTTCCCTCTCGGCTACTGCTACAGTCCCAGCATTCCAGCTGGCAATTTCTGCATAGCATCCAACCAGTCAAGGTGACCGGGGGAAAGGGGCGCGCATCCAAGATCCTGAGACAAGGCTTTGATCCTGAGACAAGGTTCAGGCCAACAGGGTCTGGCTCTGCCTTCCTGTCACCTCCCTCTACATGGAGGATACCAAGTCTATTGTGTATGGATGTAAAAGTTGTTCACTGCACAGAGGTACCCAGCTGGGTGAAAGAGAGAGGGTTAAAATTCAGCCCGTGCTCCATGGGCCGAGCTGTGCCCCTGGCACGAGCCGGGTCTGCCCTAAGGAACGAGAGCCTTTTTCTCATTGGAACCAAGATGCCGCGTGGCTAGGGGGCCACCCTGAAACAGATTCTGCACAAGTTCTGGGCAAAAGAGTTGCGCCCAGCACCACTGGGGCCTGGAATGTTCTCTTTATATCTCTGAATTTCAGGAAATCAGATGGCTTCAATGCCAATCCTTCCTGTGGAAATTCATTACACAAAAATAGACCTTCTGGGGCGACAAAAGATATCATTGCAATTCCATTTATCAAAAAAGCGTGGCAATCAATGTCTCATGCATACACTGCGTTTCAAATGCCCTTAATCAATGGCTGTGCTAATTACACAGTTATTGCAATTAATTTCATTTCAATTATGCCTTAATTACTAACCTTGAGTGAGCTTGGGCAGCTCAGAGAATCTGTGTCACCACAGAGCTAGGACCCAGAGATAAGTTGCCGTCCTTTGATTTAAAGAGGCTGCTCTATTAAAAGTTGGTTTATTGGATCCAGGCCGTGCGGGGGGAGGAGGAAGTTGGTTTCTCCAGGGAGGCAATTCATAATGTGAGTCTGAAATTGAATGCAGGAAAGCAGGCAGCTGTGCTTACTGATTAACTGGAGCTGGTGTTTCATTTGCTTCTTATTGAAGCCGATGCCTCGCTGTTTCATCAGCTGTAGTCAGAGTCTAAATGCCTTCAGAGTTCATGCTTTTGTGATGTCCTCAGCCTCTGGCTCGGTCCCACTTGTTCCTTGTCTTCCCTCCAAAGGAGGGCTCTTTCTTAGCCCCTCCTCACGTCTAAAGGGCTCAGCTCTGCACTCCTCCAACAAGGCGTGGGCTTCATCCCTGCCCAGGACAGGGGCCCCTGGGCATTGGTGGCCTGCCCATTGGGACTCCCAAGGAGAATGCCATTTCAACCACCCAGATCGGGGTGTTGGGAAAGGACTTGCCCTGTGGCAAAGCCAGAGCAGTTTGTATGGTAGACAGAGCTCAGGCTCTGGGATCCCTGGGTCCTGGGTTCAAGTCCCAGTTCTGGTCATTCTTAGCTCTGCGGTCTTGGGCAAGCCATTTAATCTCCCTGAGTCAAGTAAACAAAAACCAAAAGTGCCCGGCCCTAGGTAGGAGCTCAAAAAGTGCCAAGTGCCTTCCACAACACACCCTTCTCTATGGCTTACAGCCAGCCTACCTCTGGGAGGTTTCTTTAGTGCAAGGGGAGATCTTTCTGCAAAACACCTTTTTAACCAGCTCCGAAGGAAAGGACTGTAGAATTCTGCTAGTTTAGGACTTCATCTTAAAGATGAGGAAACTTAGGCCCTCCAAGGAAGAAGCCTGAGGTCACACTCTGAGTTGGTGCCAGAGTTAGACTAGAACCAGGTCATCTGACCCCCAATTCTAGAACTTTCCTGCCACATCACAAAGCAGCCTGTTTAGAAAGCCATCTGTCCGTATCTGATGAAGACTGAACATATACAAATGCCCCACACATGCGCTCAAGGAGAGAGGTAGAAAGGTGTGTGCTGTAGCGTCATTTGTCATCAGGGAAAAAAAGCATTAACCACCTAAATATCCCTCACTAGAGAAACACAGAGGCAAGCTGTGATGGATTTCTAGGCTGGAATACTATGCAGCAGTTAAAATGAATGTACTTGATCGATATTACCAGCATGGATACATTTCTTAAACATACTGCTTGAATTTTAAAAAGCAACTTGCAGAATACTTAGAGCATTATATCACTTATGCTAATTTTTTAAATTCACAAAGGCAAAGAGGGAGATTATAAATACATCCATATGTAAATGAGGTATTAAAACACAAGCAGGAAGAATATATCAACTGAGGGCAGTGACTACCCGGAGGAAGGGAGAAGGGGATTGAAGAAGGGGCACAAAGAGGCACTTACAGCAGTAAGCCTAGCATTTGCTTAGCTTTGTAAAGAAACGTTTAAAGCAAATGTGATTAAATGTTCGCATGTGTTTGTTTGGGGTGGTCGGTATTTGGCTTTCTTACTTTCCAAACTGCTCATTCTGTTTGAAATATTTCATCTTTACAGTGAAAAAGTAAAATGGTTAAGCTTGAGACTCATCATTTACTAAGAAACGGAGACGCTCAGCTTTGGGCTTGTTCCAGGGTAACACTCAATACCACCAAATATGGGATGACCACACGTCCCATGTTGCCAGGCCTAAAACACAGCTGATAGGACGTTAGCAGTACTCAATACATATGTATTAAACGACTTGATTAATTAAAGAATTAAAATATAGTTGGATACCCAACAAATGCATTTTCTCTCCTTTGCTTATAAAGGTTTACAGGAAAACGGATGAAAGGGTGCAGAGTGACACATGGGGGTCAGTGATGAGCCCACAGTAGGTGTCAAGGTCCTAGCCTCCTAGAGAAGGATGGCGGTGGTTGGGCTGGGCCTAGGGACATGGAGAGAATTAGGAGATGTCGTTTCATCTCCTAATTTGTGTGCTGATTTGGGGACTGAGGAGGAAGATCACATCGAAGACTCTGGCTTCACTACTTCCTGGGAGAAGACCAGGTCAGAGGAAGAAGAGATCTTGAGCTCCATCTTGGACACGATGCATTTAAGGTGCAACCCAATCTTCAAGTGGAACAAGCACGTTTCAGTTCCTCCCCTAATGTCAATACTCTCTCTTCCCAGGGCTCCGTGTGGTGGGCTCGGCCCTACCTCAGGACACTGGGCCCCAGAGGCCTCGCAGCTTCCCTTCCCTGAGTTTTCAGAAAGGTTCCCATGACTCAGATGTGAGTTTGCTGTCAGGTGGGCTTTGAAGCAGCAGTTGGACCTGAGCCCAGCGAGGCAGCCTTCCCCTCTCACCTTTGCATTGTCCAATTTCTGACAGTTAAAATGATCCAGGTAAGAATGGTCCCCCACCCCTCTGCTGGGCTTTCATCCCGACTGGATCCCAAAGGGGGCCCGTGCCTAGAGCCTGTCTGTCACCTGGGGGACAGGGGCTGGTGGCGGTTACATAGAAATATGGAAAGGTTCCTGACGACGCCCCCGCCCCCAGTTCCTGGGGAAATGCTTTGCTGTGACAGAGCGCTGGCATGCTCCCAGCAGTCAACATCTGCCTTCATTTTCCTTGAAAGGGAACACAGAGGAAAACCCTTCTGCGAGTGGAAGGTCTTACAATGCCAGTGGAAATTATGCAGAAAAAATAATGAACCTAATCAAAATCTTTGTCATGCTGGAAATGCCTTTTCTTAAATCATTAGTCTTGCTCTCGGGCCTCGTTCATTTTTCTCTGTCCGGCATACTGTGAATGAAATGTTGGCTTTACCCAGATGGACTCGCTGACTCTGGGTGGCTGCAAATGGATTTCCCAAAGGCTGTGTGCAGTTGGTTTTCTTTCAGCTTTTCTTAATTTTTATTTCTTTTTCTTCCATCCACCCTGGCGTTGGTCCAGTGCTCTGGTGTTGCATACATTTAAAAGTCATTACTGATAATGGGAAAAGCCAAGCCCACCTTTGAGCCAAGTCACGCAATGTAATTTTGTCAGACAGGAAGGGAAGGGTGGGGATTAAAGGCCATCAATAGCCCCCCTCACTCTTATCCATAAAGCCATCAGGCACCAGTGCAGCAAGTCCAAGTTCAAGTTCTGTGCTGCTGTAGGGTGCCTCCAATTATCTCAATGACTCTTGCAAACTTCTCAAAAAATTTCTCAAGACAAATTGAATTTTCATTCAGTATGCAATTAAATATAAGTACATATCATGCAAGACTTTGAAACAGGGCTTCTTAACCTGGTTTCTGCAAGTCAGGTAGAGCTGGATAGAATTCAATGATCTATGAACTTGGGCAGGAAAAAAGTTACATCATCTTTTCACTAATCTCTGACTGAAATTTAGCATTTTCTTCCCTCATGAATACAGACAACAACCTATAGAAGTATTAGTGGGACCTGGGCTTTCACCGGTAAAATCCATGGCTATCACCTAACAGTTGCTATATGTTTCAGATATTTTGAAATGTTTCTATTCAATACTACTTCGAAATCACAGCATTTATAAGACCCTCCACTAGGCTGACAGTTAAAGTGTTAATAAAGAAATACATTTATCATAATATCACAAAATTGTTTTCTTAACATTCGGTTAACTACTCGTATATTTCAATGTAATTTGGAATCCTTTATATTTGCTATACATTTGAAAACTTTATGCTGAGCAGAGGTCCATAGGCCTCACTAGGCTGATGGGAGGGGTCTGTGCAGAAGAAAAATGCTAGGAACTCTGCTTTGGAGAAGGAGAAAAAGAAGAAGGGAACACATGGATGGAGAGTTTATTAACGTGCCCCGCTGTTCTGAGCTCACCAAGGGGAAGAGGCAGCTGAGGGTGAAAGTGACAAGTTTCCACCTCTCTTCCAGCCATCTTCGGAAGCGGCACTTCTCAAACTTTAATTCTGTGTAGTGAAGAATTTGGCCTTGCCCAAAAGAAGGTCTGGCCTTTGTTCCCAGCTCCTGGAAGATAACCTGCAAGGCTTTGAAATTTCCTGAGTGATAAGAGTGAGAATATGCAGCAATAGCTGACTTGCATAGCTCTGGCCACCAGTGCTCACCTCACTTGGCTGGACTCCTTGTGTCCCCATCTTCTCTAGGTCACTTCTCCCAGAACTGATGTCATGTCAGAGGTAAACCCTGTGCCAGTTCCCAACTCCCCCCTGCCCCACCTTCTCTGTTCCTATGTTGCTTTTCATTAGCCATGTGATCTTGGGGCGGGGAGGAAACATTTAACTTTTCTGAGCCTTACTTCTTTAGGGTTGTTGGGAATATTGGATTTCTATAGATACTGGTGTTTATAAACTCTCCGAGACATTTCTAGACAAATGGAAGATATGGTAATATCAATAAATGGTAATAAATCAGCCATTCTAGACTGATTCCTAAGATATAGTATGGGCACCACTCCATTGAGGTGCTAGAGAAAGAACCAAAAGCTAAGATGGATGGATGGATGGATGGATGGATGGATGGATGGATGGATGGATGGTTGATAGATGGATGAATGATGGATGGATGGATGGATGGATGGATGGATGGATGGATGGACGGATGGTTGATAGATGGATGAATGATGGATGGATGGATGGACGGACGGATGGATGATGTGCAAGGATTTGTGTGGATGACTGGATGGATGATGGATAGAGGGATGACTGCGGATGTCAGTACCTTTGGAAGTGCACATAAACGGATGCTTGGGTCATTTGTGGGTGGATGGAGGAATGGAGCCCCTCATCCCTGTGGACACTCAGCTACCTCACACCTGCTTCTCTTCCTCTACCTTCCAGCTCCCACTCATTCCTCTCCCTCACAATCAACTCCTGGGTTTATTTTAAGTGTCCTTTTAAACAAATCACAAAACTCAAATTGGCTGGTTGAGAGTTTCTAGCATTCTAATTGTGAAGCATGCTTCTGAATGACTTAGGAGCTGAGGGGAGCTTGACAAAAGCCAAAGATGCTGAGAGAAAATGAGAAACATGACATTTTGAAAAGGAAGCCAATTTTCTTTAAAACTATTGCCTCTGTAAACCGTAGTATAAATCCAATAAATGCACATAATGTGATGGCGAGAGCCTCACAAAAGAGGGAGGGGAGGGAAGAGAAAGAAAAAGAAGAAAGGACAAGAAAAATCTTACAGAGACTTCCAAAATCATTCCCCCTTTGAAAATAATTGCTTTGATCCTTATGGTACTTATGAAAAGTCAGACTACCCGGATTCAAATACAGGCTCCACCACTTCCAAGACGAGTAACCTTGGGCAAATCATTTAACCTCTCCATGCCTCAATTCTTTCACCTATAAAATGAAGGTAATAATAATACCTACTTCACTGGGTAGCTGTGAGGATTACTGAGATAATGTAGGTAAAGCTGTTAGAGCTCTTCCAGGCGTGTGGAAAGTGCACGGTAAACACGAGCAAATATTATGACTCTTACTCCCACACACTCACTCGGTGAAGAACACAGCAGCACCAGGACCGGGTGACCCAGGGAGTGTGAACAGGTTTCGCGCTGCTCTGAAGACGCTCGTCAGCCTCTGCGGCCTCACAAATGGGTATTCTCTGCCCTGATGACCCCCAATGATGCTGATACTGACTGCTGAGCAGTTCAATCCCAAACATCACGTAACCCAAGCCTGGATGTGGACCACATGGTCCAGTCTCAACACAGCGTTACACTGAAAAAAAGAGTCCAGCCACCGAAAAGGAATTTAAAGTACTTACTTAACCCTCTCAAAGGATTTCAAAGAGAGAAGTGTATTCTGAATACCCAACAAACCTCATTAAAACCTCCCCTGTCACTGCTGCTTTCAGTGTCCCGCACATAGCACTTACCCCAGACTCCCTCTCTGTCCTTCCCTCACTCTCAGCCTCCGGGCCGCTGGCTTTTCGATTGCTCTTCCTTCCACACATTCCCACTTTAGTGCTTCATTAGGTGGGTCCGCTTAACCTTGTACAGCGTTACAGTGCTTTCTCTCTGCTTCAGACTTTATCTGGACTCTGTACAAGGGAGGTGAATTCAAGAGTTGACCAAATAAGCTAGAATTCTCCCCCATAGAATCAGGGACAAAGTTAAAAAGACTCATTCGTCAGTGCTGCCCCTGTTAACACCAAGTTCTCTGATATCTCCATGGCTCTGCTCAAGCTATCTTCTCGGCCCGAAATGCACCTCGCTCCTTTTGAGAAGCTCTTGGTTGGACTGGCATCTCTGTTCTGAGAGCTGGGAGGGAGGCCGGGATGGGAAAGGAAGATAAGAGGGCTGGAAACGTGAGATCTAGTTTGGGCGGTCTGACTCACCTCCAATGTGGTTCAGGAATGAAGAACGTATACTCACATAGACTAGGGGACCACTGGCCTAGCCTGTGGTCTAGGGGCTATTAATGGCCAGTAAACAGTTGAATGATCTGACCCAAAAAACTCAGATTCTGTGGCATTCAGAATAAAAGAGCCCCAGGAAGGGGAAAAACAGGCCGACGTTCACCCTTAGTAGCTATAGTCACCAACTGCCTCCCGCTGGTCCCCATGAAGCAAAAAGCCGAGACTCAGAAGGTGGGACAGGGTCCTCCGGGCCAGCAGGTCCATGGCGGCATCTCTGCATCCTTCCTCAACCCTGCAATGTGGAGCACAGAAGCCCTAGGTCAGACCTTTGGGGAAACACCTTAGAAATGTTATCTTTTACACAGCAGTCTATGGTTTTCAATGGATTTTTACCTATGTTCTCACAACTCCAAGAGAACAACAGGAGCAGAATCCCACCTCCGACCGTAACTCCATGTGACCTGGAGCATGTCAATTTCCTTCTCTGGGGCTGTTTTCTTACCTGCAAAATGGGGTTGTATTAGTCAGGATAAACTAAGCTATACAACAAACAAGCTCAAAATTGACATCTCTCCACCACAGACATTTATTTCTTGCTCATAGAAAATACCCACAGTGAGCCTGTGATGGGCTCTGCTCTCCACCGTCACCACCATCTTCCAGCTGCACCACCTGGAACATACGGTCTCCATATTCATGTAGCAAGGGAAGAGCTAAATTAGGGTGGGCTTTCAACTACCTCAGGAGTGACACACAGGACTCCTACTCCCGTTTTATTGGCCAGAAGCAGTCACCTGGCCCCGCCAACTCCACGGGAGCCAAGGAGGTATAAGAAAACAAATGAAGAATTTGGTGAGCAATGCTCTCTCTGCCACAAGATGCGATCATAACACCTCCTTACTAGGTGACTGCAAGGATTAGGGGAACAATTGTATTTCAAGAAGAACTAACATTCAACCTCAGCAAAATAGTTCTGGTGCAGCTCCCACCTGCTAGGTAGGCCCTGGGCTTAGAGCTGAGAGAACCAGTGAGCTTATCCTCACGGAGCTTCTAGGCAGCCTAGTGCATGAAGCAGACAAAACCAGATGATCGCACCAGTGAGAAGGTAATGAAACACTGAGATAGAGTCATTGGAAAAGAGGTGCAGGAAGAGGGAGCCTGGACTCCTCCGGGGGCCCAGGAAGGCTTCTCTGACCTTCTCGGAGTTAAGATCTGAAGGACGACCAGGCATTGAGTGGGCGAGCATCAATGTGAAGGTGGTGCAAAGGGCATTGTTGGCAGAGGGAACAGTACAGACACAGGCCCAGGGGCAGGAACACCCTAGCATATCTGAGGAGCTGAGAAAACGTCTGAGAGGCTCAGGTGCTGAGACCAAAGGGCAGCACGGAGTGGAAGGAGGTCCGCTCAGCAGAAGCCAGGCTGAGACGAGGACAAATATGTCCTTTCCCACCAGAGTAAACTGATGTGATGGTTATTGTGGTCACCGTTCCCACTTCGCAGAAGTAGAAGCTGATGCTCAGAGAGGCCAGGAGACCCATTTAGAGCTCCACAGCCATCAGAGGAGGAGCTGGAACCCTGATTCAGGCCCTAAGCACTGTGTCATCACCCCCAAAAGCCTCAGGGTAATTCAAAGATTAAAAAAAAGTCTCGCCCATCATGAGAAGAGCACTCCCTTCCTGGGGCATGTGACATGCGCAGACAGTATAGTGTTGACCTGGGCTGGGTCAGTTCCATGGGTTGGAGCTCGGACAGGCTGAGGCAAAGAGCTGGGGAGAGAGATTATGGAGATCCCACTCACTTCCTTCCCAGGTCAGCTGAGCCGTTGTTCTACCATGTGACTCGGGGCTAGCAACGTCCCCTTCCAGCCCTCAGCTTCCCCATCTCTCTGAAAGGAAGGCACTGAGCCAGATGATTTCTAAGGTCTCTTTCAGCAACAGGAGTCCTAGGTGTGTTTTCAGGCTGAGTAATGAGCGGGGCAAGCGAGCAGACGCCAAACCGGTCTTTATCTGGAGAACCGCAATTTGCCAAACAAGAAAATCAAAGGGAAATTGCAAAGATGATGAGGGACGGACCATTTTTAGGAACAACAACCTAATCACAAGTCACTGCTGGAGAAGAAATGTCACAAAAACCTTGATTTGCAGCTTTCGGGAGAAACGTGCCATGGAAGACAGGCAATTAACAAGGCGAGAAGCTTCCACGGAGGCACAGATGAGTCACGGAAGGCAGCATCTATAGGCTGGAAGGGATGCCAGACAGCACGGGATCAAAATCCTGGTCCGGCTCATGAAATCCGTGTGGAGCTGCCCCATCAAGAATTCAGTCTGCCTCTTCCGGGGCCTCGCTGGTGACGGGGAGTTTCATACCCGTTCCCCTTTTCAGCAGCCAGCAGTGCAGGGCACATGGCAAGAGCTCAACACATATGTTTGAATGAATGAATGAATGAATGAATGAATGAATGGCTCTGGTGCTGCTCCAAAAACTCACCTGATACTTTTACCCATTGGTCCTACTGCAACCCTCTAGCGCACCCTTGGTCTTGACTGCCTGTCTTAGGAAGGGATCCCCAAAAACAGACCCTGATCTTGGGAGGTGTTTTTAAGAATCTCTAGTTGGGGAATGAGGAATTGAGACCAAGGAAGGAAGAAAGCTAATATGGGGATGAGGGGGGCATTAATGAGCATGTTACACTGTGAGCAAGTGTAGCGTAATCCTTCTGGGGAGCCTCTGCGAGATGACATAGAGCTGTGCTGACCAACTCAGCAGCCACCAGCCCCCTGGGAATACTGAGTGCTTACACTGTGACTCATCCAAATTGAGATGTAGAATAAGCGCAGAATATATCCTGTATTTTGAAGACTTCGAATTTAAAACAAGTAAACTGTCTCATTAATGATTTTTATATGGATTACAGATTAAAATGACAATATTTTGATATATTGGGTTAAAATACGGTATCAAAGTTGACTTCACCTGTTTCTTTTTACCTTCATATGGGGCTCACATTCATGGCTCACATTATATTTCTATTGTCTGGTTGTGAGACAGAACATACCTATATACCTTAGAGTTATCCCACCCACGGGGTAAGGGAGCTGGGGTTCTACCCACCAATTTCCATACATCACTGGTTGAGTGTTGCTCCCCGGGGTGTAAATTGCCCAGCATTTCAATGTGCCCATGCGCCAGCGAGCCTCTGCAGCCAGAGAAAACCCTCAGGCAGAGTTGCGGGAACCTGCCACAGAGAGCCATCAGCACGCCCAAGGGCCTCGAGCATAGGGAATGTGGGCAGAGCTCCTCTGCCCCACAGAAATCTGATGACCACGTTCCCACCCCAATGCCCCAACCTCTCACCTCCAAACCAAACAGCCCAATTTCTCTCCACATGTCCTTCTCATAAAAACGTGCTCCCCATCCCCTCAGCTTCTGAGCCGCCCTCTCTAAACATACACCAGTTGGTCGTTGTCCTTTTTATAGGCTATTGATTGAGACTGTCTATCGTTCACAAGGCTCTCGGCCTTCCTGCATCAAGGACCCCCTTTGAGATTGTGGTAACTTTATGGAGTTTCTCCCCTGGAGGACGCGCACCACACCATAAACTGTTGCATTGCACTTCCGAGGAGTCCACAGCCCCGATGTCCAGACATAAATTCCCTCCAAAGGTCTGTGGGCCTGAGGTTGGAAGCCCCAGCTCTAAGACTTGCCTGTCCAACTCCGCTTTTGCTCCACTCCGTCTATTCAAATCTGAGCCCTTTCCATTTTCTCACCGGAAGAGGAAAGGAATTCCTAAAACTGAGGTTGGCACTCCCAGGGGGGGGTCTGCTGATCTGCTGGATGCAGAGCCCTGAGCACTAGAGGTTACCCCCGACCTCAGTCCCCGGTGATTCTCTGGTTCCCAATAAACAGCCGGTTTTGTGAAGATGAGCACTGCAGGCAACCCGGATATCAAGGCAAGAACCCTCTGCCATCAGGGCACATAATGTTAAGGTCAGAAGGGGCCAAAGACATCAGCAATTTAGAGTTTCCATGTCATCTCATTTTGATCCTCAGGACAACTCAGTGAGGTAAAAGGGCTGTGGTCCTGATTCCTCAGATGGAGAAGGTGAAGCTCAGAGCAGAAAAGCGTTTGCCCAAGAGCACACAGCTAGCAAGGGGGCAGCCAGCACTTGAACCAGTGCCTTCTGCCTCCGAGTCCTCTGTCCCTTCATCTACAGCTCCTTGCAGAGGGGACACTGCTAGCTGTCCACCCAAGTCCACTCTCCCTTTGTCGCATAGTTGTGTGGTTGGGACTTGGCCATCCGGCCAGGGGCTGCATTTCCCGGCTAGGGATGGCCATGTGCCCATTCCAGTGATGGAATACGAGTGAGCATGATGTGTGCCATTTCTGTCTCACTCGTTTACGAAGGATCTATGGCCCTGATGGCCCTGGATTCGTACATTTCCCCCCTCCTACTGGCTGGGTGGCAATAACCCAAGTGACCTTGGAAGCCACATGAAGATGGCAAAGGCCTAACCAGCCTGGGCTCCTGAATAAGTGTGTGGAGCAGAGCTACCTGCTGACCTCGAATGTCACCTCTGACTACTGTGTGAGAGACAAATAACTTCTTTGTTCTTTAAGCCATGTTATTCGGGGTCTTTTGTTTATAGCAGCTGTGCCTTTAACCTTAACTAATAAATAGCCCTAGGGAATATCAAGCCAAATGCCCTTATTACACAGAGTCAATTCTCCCTCTAGCTCAGTCATTCAGTCATTCATTCATTCATACAGAAAGGAAGCGTCTGAATTCTGGGAATGTTGGCACACCCAGGGGGCCACTGGGGGTCTGATTTTATCAGTGTCTCCAAGGCGAAAAGAGGAGGACTTGTGGATTACCAGGGATGCTAATAAGGAGCTGGTACCTTGGGTCAAAGGAAGGAGCAGAGAATGACCTAAGAGGTAAGAGCACGAAGGTGGAGCCTGAAAAATGCCCTCCTTCCCAACCCAAGGGGCACTTTGTTTGAACAGCTCAAAGGTTTAACTGAGTTAAACTGAGACAGCAGTTCCACTCTCCACTGAGCCTACTACCATGACAGCTGTCAGGCATGGCTGGGGACAGAGTGAATGTGCTGTAATCACGTCCTATTCACCTCCCTGGCGAAGGGGGGATTCCTGCCCTCGGGCCATGGGGATGGCCCAATACACAACACCTGACACCGGGAAGATATGATTGACAGCCCTTTGTTGATCACATACACTCACAGCCCAGGTGAGGAGGACACTGCATATAACAGCAGGCCCCTCGGGCATGGCACTGCAGAACAGAGTGAAAAAGCCGGGGCTGTGCGGGGCAGGCCTCGTAGTATTGAAAGGGCAGGGTGGCCCCTGGCTCCTGGGCGAGGATGTGATTGGCTCATTTGAATAATTCCACGATCTGGCAGGGATCTGAAAGCTACGACTCAGTGATAAGCAGGAACTGTGCCTGGTCCCCTTGATAAGGAAGGCTGTGTGACAAGGGGAACTTAGCTGCGGGGGCAGAGTGGAGCGGGGAGCTTGCAGTTAGGCTCTTCAAAGCCTCTCAGTTTCACCCGATATCAAGGCAGCACATCAAAGCGGGCCTTCATTTTAGGCCTTCCACCATAGAAGGCTCCCCCAGGAGTACCGCAGCAGCAGCCACAAAACATATCCCGCCAGCGACCTCAGCTCAGGCAGCCTCAACGTGCGCCGGTCTCAGCCCAGAGGGTCCAGCATCTTGGAGCCCGGCTCATTAGTGTTCACTGCCGCCCCCAGTAGGCTCAAGGCTTCGCTTCACCTGAGAGGGGTGGAGATGCCGCGCTACTCACACCTTCCTGACCCTCCCGCCTCCCCGTCTGTAGATCACCCTGCCGCGGCGAGGTCCAAAGTCCCCACGCCCAGCTGTCTGACTCCCTCGCTTTCCTTCAGAGCTCCTACATTTGACACAAACAGACCTTAATACATCTGCCCTTTGCTCCTGGAAGAAAATGGGCTCCGTAACCAAGACAACTAGTTTTGGCCTACAGCGCTGAAAACAGAAGGCAGCTAGCTGTGGGTGATGAGTGCCCACCCTGGGACCAGCACTTCTTAACCCCCACCTCTGTTCTTCTGTCTCGTTTGCTCCCCGTGACCAAGCTCAGCCAATCAGAGGGCTCTGTCTGCTTTCTGCGCTGGCCTTTCTCAACTTCTTCAGTCAATTCCTGGCTGGAGATACGATCCTGGCTGAACCCACAGAAAGGGAGAAACTTGGTTCTGCTTTTAATGCAGTGCAGGCATCAAGCAAATAATGAGCTTCAGAACCCTGCACCCCGCAGAAATGATTCCCACGAAGGCACGTAAGACCCGAAGTGGCCTCTCCGCAAGGGTGGGAACTTCAAGCTGACAGTACGGAGAGTACCAGGGGTTAGGGCTTCAACATATAAAGGGCGGGGGGCCACCATGGAAACAGAGTCGGAAGAAGGGGTACTATGTGAGATGGCCTAAAGAAGGAGGGGCAACCCCCTGAGAAGGAGACGGGTAGAGGGAAAGAGGCACAGGAGCAAGAAGGTCAGGTCACCAGATTGAAAAGGGATGTGAAAAAATTCATTGTGCCTAAGGAGGATGGACGGGCTGTGAGGAAGCGTATAGGATAATAGGGGGCATTTAGCTTTAAGAAGAAGGGACAGTATCGCTGTCTTCACCTCCCGCCGAAGGGTAACCAGTGTGCCCCGGAGGGCAGAACCAGGACCTGAGGGTACAAACCAAAGACAGGCACGTTTCAACCACAGGAAAAAAAAAATTCTAGGCATGAAAATAGCCAGCCTTGGGGTAATCTGCTGTGACAAGGACAGTAGTGGGCTCCCTTCACGCGAAGAATTTGTCAGGCTAGAAGGTCATCAGGGTGCTTAGAGGAGAAGTTTTCCTTCTCCTCTAGAATTCTAGAATTCTGTGATGTATCAAATAAGAAAGCTGGACTAAATAATTTAGCTCAAAGCCTGCTCTGGGGGTCTTGTAGTCCTCTGTAACACTTACCATCCTCTCTCCTTCCAGACCAAAGGAATTGTAGGGAGAGCAGCTAATGACACATGATGCTGACACAAAATTCATGACAAACATCCAAAATGTCCAAGCTACTATATCTTGAAGTAGCTACTACTATAAATCAACAGGTCTTCACACACACACACACACACACACACACACACACACACACACACGCTAGCAGAAAGACAGCTTATCTAAAACGTGTACAAGAAATTCTGCACCCCGTCAAGAGAGGAAGGCTTTTGGAAGAACTTGGCTCTGCATCTACTGAGTCAGGAAGTCCCCATCATTCCAGAAGGGTTGGCAGGATAATGCTCCCCTTGCCCCTAAGGGATATCCACATCCTAAACTCCAGCACCTGTGAATCTGGTTTTTGTACTGAGGTGAAATTCACATAACGCAAAATGAACCATTTTAAACTGTACCGTTCGGTGGCATGTAGCGCATTCACGGTCTTGTGTGACTACCACCTCTATCTGGCTCCCACGCTGTTTCAAGCTCCCAACAGGAAACTCTACACCCAGGAAGTCACTCCCCCTTCATCCCTGTGCCCAGCCCCTGGCAACCACCAATCTACCTTCTGTCCCTATGCATTTGCCTATTCTGGAATATTTCGCATCATGGAATCATACAATATGTGACCTTTCATGTCTGGCTTCTTAGCAGGATTTTGAGGTCCATCCATGTTGTAGCATGGATTTGTACTTCACTCCTTAATGTGGCTGAGTAATGTTCCACTTTACTTAAATGTTGAATAAGATGCTTCTCATTTGCATTCCACACTGGGCTCCGAAACCATGAAGCTGGTCTCAGCTGGCTCTGATGGGGGTGTGGGCGCTGGCCGCCCAGTTGCCTGCCTCTCCTCCCTCCGTGCACCCTCTGCCATGCGGCCAAAATGATCTTCCTCAGTGAAGCCTGCCCTTGCGTAAAATCCCCCTGCGACTAGCACTCATCCACCCCACTCCCACCCTGTTCATGTCTTAGCCCCTTGGCTACAGGCTCCAAGTCTCTGAAGAAGCCAGGCCCTGGTGCCTCTCCACGCCTTCATCCAGCTCCCCCTCAGCGGATACGGTGCCCCCCCACTGCTGCCCCCCACCTCCTCTCCCAAATGGATTCCAATTCTAAGGTCCTCATGTTCAAAAATGAGGTGAAAGTGGTGGAAGGGCCGCGAGATTGGCGGTGACAAAGACACCGTCTGCTTCAAGGCTGACCTCTCAGGAAGGCGAGCTGAGAAACCGACGAGCCCATTGAAGCTTTCACACTGACACTTGGAAATCACAGAGCTTATTTACCAGGGAACTTATGTAACCGACGAGATATAAATAAGCACATTAAAGTATTCCTGCTTCAGTCCAGCTTAATGGCCAAGAAACTAATTGTCAGAAATTAAAAAGGATCTGAAATAAATATGGCTGGAGTGGTACTTGATACCATGTAAGGAACCGGCCAAAGGAGCCAGAGTAAACACAGGGACACTGAGCGGAGGCGTCCAGACATTCATTGGGCAGGTTTTCATTTTGGTCATTAAGTTTTCCACTTTCTCACATCAACCATCGTTCAACAGTAGCCAGCACCACCTTGATTCTACCACCTTCCAGGAGTGAGGAGGGTGAGCTGGGGAGGGGCGCCAGAAACCCTGGGATCCACAGATCGCCCATCTCACCTGTCCTCCCAGCAGCCAATGCTTTTATGGTCAGGGGCCTCTGACACAAGAACCTCAGCCGTGAACAGGGGTGTCACAGGTCAGCCTTTGTAGCTGGGCTCACACTGTAGGCTGAGTGTCCGGCTGTCAAAGCCAACAGCTGACACCTCAGTCCTCCCCTTCTCCCTGACCTGGCCCCAGGTCATCACCTCCAAGGTCTCCCTCCTTGGGACACCCTCCTCCTCCCCGACACATACACAGTTCCCTCCACGCCCCTCTTCGGATGTGCTCATCTCCCCATCTGGACAAGAGCCCCCAGCCTTGGCTCTGCCTCTCTCCCAAGCCACTGTCTCTCCTCACTCCTTCTACCCGCCACCAAACGTCCACCTCTGCTGTCACTCCTTCCTCATCTTCCCGGGGTCTCCCAGCCTCCGGCCTCATGTCACTTATCCCTCCTCCATAGAAAGGCATTTCTGAACCCTAATGGAACCCCACACTACCCTTCCTAAACCTTCCTTTTAAGCCCCAAGAGGTGGCCAAGTCTCAAGCTGGGCATTCAAGGTCCATCTGGCCTGGCCCCCTCCCCGCTCATCTCTCATCCATCGTACACCCTGCAGCACGCCCTCCATCCAGTCCAGGCTCCTACCTGCTCACCCTCCCCAAACATAGTTTCTCTCATTTAGGCTCCCCTCCCCTATGTCCTGCCTTCCACCTCTCTGAGCCTTGGTTTCTCCGTCTATAAAGGGGTATATTTGGACCAGCTAATCCCTGAGGTTCCTCCCTCCTGGTTCTAAATGGAAGAATGCAGCTTACACATCGCTTACCCTTCCTTCTGAGAATCTAAGTGCTTTCCATGGAAAACTCAGGAAGCGCCAGCAAGGATCCCAGTGGAAACAACGGGCGTGTTCTCTCTAATGCTTTTTTTCCTCACCATTTTCAATGTATCACCATCTCATGAACAAAAAGAGCCAGGTTTGATTCCCTAAGGAAAAAACAGAAAGGAAGCTGAGAGTCAAATCAGTGTCCTCTCTCAGAAAATCAAAGGGGCAAGTAAAGAGAAAGGGGGGGAAAAAAAAAGTAAGACACATCAGACCCACAGATGGACCAGATAACTTAGCTCCCCACAGCTGGGGATCCCCACGGGGCCAGGGAGACGGGGAAGGTGAGGCAAGAAGAAGGTTTGCCCAAGGGTCCCCATTTGGCCCCTGCTCACAGGTATCATAAATCACATATATTTTAGAGCAACATTGACATGTGTCAGTTCAGACATATAACCATTCCTTTCTTCCTTGGTTGATCAATTAAGAGCGAGGGGGTGGCCTGATCCTCAATTATGCACATGTAAAGTGCATAACTCTTTATATTTGGGGAAGTGGTCAGCTTATCTTTGTCTCTTGCTTGGTGCTTGAAGCAGCACTGATATGTGTCTGGCCTTCTTGGAGGGAAGAGGAGGCATGAAGAAGCGGATCCTGAGGTCCCTGAGGACAGGGACCCCAGCTGTCACGGCTCGGGAGTGGGCCAGGGCTGGGCAATGAGGAAAGGGACTTTCACTTTGGCAATTTTGTCACATCTTAATTTTTTAATTCTTTTTCCATCAACAGCTGCTGTAGCTGACTTGGATGATTTGTTTTGGGTTTTTGTTGTTGTTGTTGTTGTTGTTGTTGTTGTTGTTTAGCATGCACAGAGATGACAGGAGACGTTTTATTCCCCAGGTTATTCAAGAAAATAAAGTAACCCAGGAAGGCCCAATTACCGTGCTGAGTCATCTCCAGTTAAAAACAGTTGTTAAACTATCATCTATAGCATGGTCTGCCAACCATGACACACAAGCCAAACCCAGCCCGCCATTTATTTTTGTAAGGCCCACAAATTTAGAATGCTCTTTTCTATTTTATAATGATTTTTTTTATCAAAAGAAGACTATTTAGTGACATGTGAAAATTATGTAAAATTCCAATGTCAGTGTTCATAAATAAAGTTTTATTGGAACACAGCCATGTGCAATTGTTTGCATCTTGCCTAAGGCTGCTTTTGTATTCTCTGGCTAACAAGGTCAAACGTGTTGCTATCTGGCCCTTTACTGAGTCTGTCAACCCCAGCTCTAAACGACCACATCCTATCGTCTTGAGTGTTCAAGAGTTAAGAGTATATTAAAAACTTAAATTTTAATCAAACATCTATGGAATCTCGAGTATATTCCTGAGGAATACTATTTTAAAAAATACTTAACGACTTCGTAGAGTAATGTGGGGTTTTTTTCTCTTTTTCTCTTTAATTTTTTCATTATAGAAAATTGTAAAACCTATTCAACAGTACACACAACAGTATAATGAGCCCCCATGTACGCACCTCCCAGCTTCAACAACTATTTATGGTCGATCTGGTTTCAAGCATACCTCACCTGCCTCCCCGTCCCAAGGTATTTTGAAGAAAATCCCAGAGTATACAATTCCATCTGTAACTATTTCATAGCATACACTGTTTTAAAATCAAATTTTACAACTGGGGGAGACTGTGACGGGTTGCAGGTAATAAGGAGTTTGCTGCTAAAGCGTCATCCGCCCGTGGGCGGGGGAGGTGGGAGACACGTTATAACTTACTGAGGAATGCACGCCACCACCTCATCTTCCAACCCAAACTCCAGGCTGGGTGGCAGTCACCAGCCGCTGGGATGGGGCAGCCCATCCCTCCACCATTTACTGTGATCAAGGAAAAGAAACTGGACAGAGCAAGGGACGAGGAAAGGCAGTGGGGTGCTTAACATAATTCAAGACTGGGAAGGAGACACACACACCGCGGGCTTGATGAGTTTCCAAAAGCTGCGTGAGTGAGTGCTGGCACAAGAGTCACCATGGCGGTGGGTGAGGTCTGACTTTTCTTTCTCTTTAATAGCCAAGGTCGACAGGAAGAAAGGAGAAACAGGTTCCCTTCATGCATCCAGGCCCCTCTTTGGTCTTCCTCCCCTCTGCCATCCCAAGTACCCAAAAGACATCCCCTGGTCTCCTACCCATAGGAGAGAGAAACAAGGCAGGGGACAGTCACATGAGAGGGGAGAGGGTGGGTGACCTAAGAGGAGAGGCAGAGGCGCGAGAAGGTCAGACCCAGCCGGCCAGTGCAGCGCTGAGGGCAGCTTTCTATGTCACCTTGACCTGGCTGGAGCACTAATCTAGGTGCTGCTGCGGAGTATGTGTAGGTGTGGTGAACACCTACAATCGGTTGACTTTGAGTAAAGGAGACTGTCTTTCGCGACGTGAGTGGGCCTCATCCAATCAATTGAAAGGACTTAGGAGAAACACTGAGGTTTCCCTGAGGAAAAAGAAATTCTGCCTCAAGACTGCAGCATCAGCTCTGCCTGAGTTTCCAGACTGCCAGCCCGCCCTCCAGATTTCAGACTTGCCAGCCCCCACAATCACATAAGCCAATTCCCTGAAATAAATGTACGTATATAAATATAGAGAGAGATACAGAGAGATAAAGATAGACAGAAAGATAGACTAGATAGATAGGGATAGGTAGATGTAGATGCTATAGATAGATATACATATAGATATAGATATAGATAGATATATAGATATACAGATACAGATATAGATATAGATATAGATATATAGCTATAGATATATTGGGTTGTCAGAAAAGTCACGACGCATTTTTGCAACAAAAACCATAGAAAAAATACGTCATGTATTTTCCAACAACCCAATAGATATAAATATATAGAACCTACTGATTCTGTTTCTCTGGAGAATGCTGACTGATATACATGCTGATTATTTCTTTCCCCCAGCTCTATAAATTTGTGATAATAATAATTAATAATAATACCTAACCTTTAGTGCTTACTATGCGTCAGATACTGTTGTAAGTGCTTTACCTATATTAACTCGCTCAGTCCTCACAATAGCCCATGAGGGCAGGTACAATTACTGTCCCCGTTTTACAGATGAAGAAACTGAGGCACAGAGAGGCTGGCTTGCTGTGAGCCTGGAGCAAAGAACTGATGGAGCCTGGGAGGAGAGCATTTGTTCCTTCTCTGAAGGCTGACCCAAGAGACGGAGTCCAGTTCGCTCCACTGGAGGCAAGAAGACACCTACTGGAAAAGAGTGTGGACAGGAAGAAAAACACCAAAAGCCAAAATAGAGGGTGCCCAGTCTTTCTGATTCTACTGTAGCAGCATCAACAAAGCACAAAGTAATCTCAGTAAATTATCCCATCACATATCTGGGATACCGCAATGAACATTTCGATAGAGTAAATCTTCCCATCTCCTCATTTACACTTTCCCTCTGATTTTATCTCATTTATAGTGTGCTTGAGGAGTTACTAATTCAATCAAAGGTATGCAATTCAAGCCCTGTTGCTGGGGAGAAGGAGACGGAAGCTGCTGAGGGCACCCCTAGCAGCAGAAAACATGCCAGGATGCCAGAGGACCCTGCCTGAGGAGCTGGGTCAGGCGGCATCCTGAGAACCGGCGGCCTCTCACCGGCTGTCACTGACTGTTCCTCAGCCCCAGGCCCCATCTGGAGGCTGAGCCCTGGATGCCAATGGGTGTTTCCCAGGAAGGCTCTGGCGGGGTGGGGGTGGGATTTTTTTCCCTCGCCTCTCCCTTGAAAACATATTTGACTGCTTGCAATCCAAACTCCAACAGCCTGCCATGTACTGAAGTGCCTTGCAGTGCAGGGAGATGAGAGAGGGAGAGGTTCAGAGGGAGGCATCCTTTAGCATGGCCTGCCCGCCGGGAAGAGACCTCCGGGGGCTCTCCGAATAACGGGGCCTGTCTGCTGGAGAACCTATGGAATAAATTCTAGCTTTCCATGAATTAGAAGAGCTAGATCCCCTGGGAGAGAAGAAATTTGTTTTCTAAAGTGGAAGCCTCAAATAGACATACCATACTTTAGCCCATGAGAAACGTCCAGAGCGTGGGGAAGTTGGGAGAACCCCACACAACATACGCCGTGGTGAACACTGGAAATGCAGCCCAACAAGCAACGGGCTCCACTGAGCATGGTGCTCACATGCTGGGAGTGAGCTCTGGTGAGCTTTCTCTTGTGTCTTCTACTAAGTACTCACATCGCCCTCAAACAGGACCTATGAACACTTGGGAAAATGTCCCCTTAGCCTTCTTTTCAGCTCCAAAGTTGCCCCAAAGCTCTCCCCACCATCCATTTCAACCATCCCCTTTCTGTCATTCCACCCAGCATCCCCCTTTCTTTGACTCTATTCAAGCAGTCTTCCGGGTATATCCCCATCACAGTTAGGCCAGACTGTGTCACACTGGTCTCTTAACAGAAGGATCTCAAACATGGGACCGAGAACTTCCTGCAAGGGAGTCCCACCCTGAGAAGCTCTGTCTGATGGCATTCAGTCCCATCCCACTGGTGACCCTCTCCCCTTCCCCTTCACCGATTCCCCTCTTGCAACACTCACAGGGAGTTTATTCTATGCCAGACACCACTCTGAGTGCTGGAGAAACGGAAATGAACAAGACAGACGTGGCCCATGCCCTTCTGGCAATTCTGTTCCACTCGTCTGTTCATGCAACAAACAACGACTGAGCACCTTCTACGTGCCAGGCACTATTCAGGTGTCGGGGAGCTAAAAGAGAACAAACAGAACAAAAATCCCGGCCCCCAAGGAGTTTACATTCCAGATAAGACACTCAATCATTATACAAACTATTAATCAGAAATGTGTAGCTGTTACGATGGAAGAGTTCAGCACATTAAGAAAGCATATGGAAAAAAAAATATCTAACCTGGTCACCGCCTAGGAGCTGCAGTAACTGAGGCCTCGTCGAAGAAGGGAAATCAGCCAGGAGAAGGGCGGGAGTAGCGAGGAACTTATCTGACAGAGATTGCTGAGCTAGAAGAAAAGCTAATTCGGGGCCAGCTGAGTGGCTCGTTGGTTAAGAGTTGGTTTGGGAACGTGAGCTCTGAGCAACAGGGCCGCCAGTTCGAATCCCACATGAGGGCCAGTGATGCTGCGCCCTCTACAGCTAAGATGGTGAACAACAGCTAGATCTGGAGCTGGGCTGCCATGAGTCGCCGGCAACGGGATAGGCTGCAGTGGGGCTGCAGTGGGCTGCCGTGAGCTACCATGAGTGGCTGGCAGCTGCCATGAGCTGCCGTGAGCGGCTGTCCAATGGCCGGCGACTGATCTGCCTCATCCGAGAAGAACGCAATGACCACAATACCACCATGGGCCAGTGAAGCAACGTCCTCCACAACTAGACTGAAGAACCAAAGGACAGCAACTTGTCTGTTCCCCTCTCCCAATTCCCCAATAAAATCTTTTTAAAAAAGACCAGGGTGAGGGAACATGGGGAGGGGAAGTAACACACAATAAAGCTGAAGGCAAGGCCGGGCTCAGCTACGTAGGGCCTGTGACTGAGGATCTGGGTTCTTACCCTGAAAAGCCATAGGGAAGCCACAGGAGCGCTTACAGCAGGGGAGAGACACGGTCACATGTGCGTTTACAAAACATGATGCTGCAGGCTGGGCGGAGGGGAAAAAAAACGCAGGGGGTCAGAGTGAAAGCACGAAGGCAAGTCTGGAGCCACTGCAGAACTCCAGGGAGAGGGTGGAGGTTTGGGTTATGGTGAAGGTTGTGAAGATGGAGAGAAAAGATGGGCTGAGAGAAATTTGGGAGGTAGGCTCTCCTGGAGAGGAAGCTGACTGTATTGACTGTATTCATTTGCCAAGTAATGAAACCCCACAGGCTGGGTGGTTCAAACACTGTTCTGGAGACCGGAAGTCTGAAGTCGTGGTGGTGGCAGGGTTGGTTCCTTCTGAGGCTGTAAGGAGAGGATCCGTCCCAGGCCTCTCTCCTTGGCTTGTACGTGACCGTCTTCAGGTTCACATGACTTTCTCCCTGTGTGCACATCTGTCTCCAAATGTCCCCTTTAATAAGGACACCAGTCATGTGGAATTAGGGCCCACCCTAAAGACATCATTGTAACTGGATTACTTCTATAAAAACTATCTCCAAATAAGGTCCCATTCTGAGGTGCTGGGAGTTAGGACTCCAAAATGAATTTTGGGAGGACACAATTCAACCCATAACACTAAGAAAAGTCTGATGTGGGTAAGGTAAAGATTTAATGGCCTTGCATATTTTTAGAGAAACTCAAGTTAAAGCAACTTCTCTTGCAACCCATTCAACTGACTAGACTCTTGTCTGTTTGACTCTTTATTTGTTTGCTTGTTTCAGGCCATGCCTTACAGAAAGGACCACACAGGTCTGAGATTACCAGTTTCCAGGATCAGAATCCAACCCAGCAGACATCACTGCCGGGTACTTTAGCCAGAGAAAGAACAAAGGCCTAGAGCTACAAAGCATGAGCCAGTGAAATCTAAGTGGGGCCCTGGGGAAGGCTGACAGAGCAGCACAGTAGGCGTCCATCTCCTTGTCACTTTCCAAAAATGTCTGGAACTTTATCTACAGTATGGCTGTCTCTTCTCGGAGGTCCCCAGATCTGACTCACAGACACCTGGGGTACTTGTTAAAATACAGACTCCCCGGCCCTACCCTTGGAGATTCTGCAGTGAGACTCCAGGCCTGCATTTTTATCACGTGCCCCAGGTGACTCTGGTCTCCAGTGACATTTGGACGCTGCTGCTCCACAGGCCCTTACTTCCACTGGGCCGAAAGATGAAGATGTGCTCAGGGCTCTGTGGAGCCCAGTGGTTTTGATCTGTGGGGAACTGGCATCATTCCTAGCCCTTGAGTATTCTGATTTCCATTTCTATTCCTGCCTCTCAACTCTGATTACTTCAGCAAGTGCATTTCAATTGCCCCGTGCCTTTCTTTCTTAAAGAACAGCCTCTAACTTCCATTTTTAGAAAATATGTATCAGCTATTCCCTAAATTCTGGAAGCTTTGTGTTTCCTACCTAAGAGAAAGGTTTAGGGAAAGGTTTCATTTCTCCTACTTGGATTCCTTTAAGTCAACAGAGACAGACTTACATGACATTTTGACCAAGCCTTTTAATGTAGGTAGAGATGGCCACTGGTGGGTTACTCAGGTATCAATCTGGATTGGCCCATGGCCAATGCTATTGGTTCCCTGCCCAGAGACCTCTCTACACACTGAAAGCTTCTTAGGGCAAACCTTGAAACTCACCACCTGTGGCTACGGGTAGAGGTAAGGCCAGTGTGCAGGGCAAACCAGAAGTCCCAAGGAGTTCACACCCCCAGAAGCAGCCCACAAACAATTGACAGGAACTAGTGACGGGTAAATGCTCTGGCTTCATTGTTTCTCCATTGGGATAACTCCAAGGCATGTCCTACACTGGATCCCAGAGTTCTCCAGCTGAGCTGAGTTCTGGTTGCCCACACTGGGAACCTACCTGATAACACACCCCCTGCTGGCTTCCCTTCCTGCCTCATATCCCCCATTTCTGGGATCACCTGCCAAGGAAGTGACTTGTACTCCAATCCCTGTCTCAGTGTCTCATCAAAAGGAACTCAAAACAAGACAGGCACTGTTCTAACCTGCCCTTCCTGTGCTCGATCACAGCTCCTACTCAAGAACTCAAACCCAAGAGTGTATTTTATTTTGAATTTTATTACAGGATACTTAGGGTGCCACATCGTACACTAGAGCAGGTCCTTTCTGGCCATGCTAAATCCAATCCTTTAATTCAGTTGGAGTGTTCCTCTGAGACTTTGAACCAAATTGGGCTTGAAGCTTAAATAAATTGTCAGCATCTGCAAACCATTTCAACCAACATAAACCATGCAAGAGTTTCTGGAGGTGGGATTGTAAAATGGTGCCGTCACTTTGGAAAACAGTCTGGTGGCTCCTCTGAACATGAAACTGAGTTACCATGTGATCCAGCAATCCCATTCCTAGGCCTACACCCAAGAAAATGGAAAATATATGTCCACACAAAACCTTGTACACGAATGTTGATTGCAGCGGTATTCATAATAGCCAAAACGTAGAAACAACCCAAACATCTATCACCCTCACTGACAAATAGATAACGTGTAACAGGTATATCCATACAATGGAATATTATTCATCCATAAAAGGAATGAAATACTGATACATGCTACAATGTGGATGAACCTTGAAAACATGATGCTAAGGAAAAAAGGCAGGAGAAGTAGTCCAATCTTCTATGATTCCACATATATGGAATGGCCAGAATAGCTAGAGTCACAGAAACAGAAAGCAAATAGTAGTGTTTGCCAGGGGTGTATGAGGCCTGACTGCTAACAGGTATGGGGTTGCTTTGGGAGGTGATGAAAATGTTCCAAAATTAGATAGTGGTGATAGTTGCACAACAACTCTCTGAATGTACTAAAACCCACTGAGTTGTATTGTTTTACATGGTGCATTTTATTGTATGTGAATTATACCTCAACAAAGCTGTTACTTGAGAGCAAGTGTATGTGTGTTTCTGAAGTCCCCTGTGAATCCACGCCTTTCAAGTTTTTACAACTTTCCAATTTTTCTGAAATATCTTTTCAAAGCCACATTACAAGCTCAGAAGAAAGTGAAACTATTAATAAAAGTCTGGCTGTGGGTCTTGGCGATGGCAAAGCTGACTCCCAGATAGGGGCTGGGCCTGTGAGTGGGCAGAGCAGAAAGGACATGAGTGGGCAGAGCAGAAAGGACATGAGTGGGCAGAGCAGAAAGGACGTGTGTGGACCCGGTTCCCATCCCACAGCAGCCACCTGCAGGGTCTGGGACCTCAACAGGTTGGGCCTAGATCCATCAAATAAATACATCTATATGGAAATCTGTCTCAGCCAGGCAGAAATGTCTTCTTAAAGCAACGTTTGAGGGAGGCTGTTCATCCATTTGCTTATTCAAGGCACCTGAATCATAACAGCAGTGGACCAGCTGCTTTGGATGTCCCTCTATAACAAAGCCAGAGGGACTCTTTAACCCAGGAACTCTGAAGGCCACAAAAGAATTCATTCAAAAGGACCGAGGTCAGACCAGCCGAGTGGCGCGTTGGTTA
>NW_017731381.1:3246631-3252655 GCF_001890085.2 Hipposideros armiger
TTGGAGGGGAGTCTAGAATGACCAACCATTCAGACTGGGACCAAAGAGCTTAACAGTTTCTCACAGAATCCACACAATAGCCCTGTTCCATGGAGATCATAAGGAAAAGTGTGAGGAAACAGAACTCGGAGAGATGTCGTGACTCACCCATCCATACAGCCAGTTCACTGCGGAGGCAGAACTCAAACCCAGGCCTATACAAGGAGTCCTCCGTTCTTTGTCCCTCAGTGCCTGTGTGGTAGACAGCTCAAAATAAAGTTTTCTTCAACTTACTTTGGTGTGGGTGAGGAGTGGAGCATGACCCCTAAAGGAGCAGCTGCTCAACGTGCAACTTATTTGTTGTTAGCTGTAAAATAGAAATAAAACCTACGCCATGGACCTACTGTGAGGAGAAATGAGATGGCTGACATAAAGCACCTAGCTAGTGCCTGGCACACAAGTAGGTAACCTAAATGTTGACTCCTTTCCCTCAGTAGGAAGGCTGGTGGTCCAAGGTCAACAGCCTGCTCCTCAGTGCAAATAGAAAGACGGAGGCACAGTTGTAGTGCCCAGAATTACAGCATGCAGTGGGCAGGGCCTTGGCGGACATCTAAGCCCAGCCAGTAGGTGACAGCTTGAGAAACTGAGGCTCAAAGAGAAGCAGCAACGTGCCTATGGTCATCACCAAGGTAGTTAAGTCATTCAAAGAAAGAGGCATTCCATATACCCCCATTTTCTCCCTCAACACTGAGGAGTAAAAATGACTCCCCCTCCAGTAATCCTTGGCAGCTCTTCATAAAGACACTTCTCTGGCATAAATGCTAAAATCGCCTAACGATGGCTAGCTCTCGAATAATGCTGGTTAATCCTGGCTAGTGTCTGATTCTCTCAAGCATCTTTTCCCATCCACAAACTTTTTCCGTGGGAAACGCTCATTTGCCTGGTGTTTCTTATGGAAATGTGGTTTGTACATACCTCTTCCCTGCATAAATATTTGGCTCATCACGGGGTGCTGCACAGATTCCATGCAAATTAGTGGAAATCAGCCTCAGCTGACAGAAGCATCTATACTCATCCGGGGGTGGGAAAAAAATCATGATTATTTAGAACTTATTAAACCCCACCAGTCAGTCCCGGATGGGCCTGGAACTTCAATAAATACTGACTGCAGCTGTAAGCCAAACACTTGAGTGAAAATTACTCTGGTAATTTCTACCTGCCAGGTGGCAGCACAAGGCTGAGGGAGGAAATGGGTTGCAACCTGGCTCTGCCCAATCCAAACGGTTGATACAAGAGCAAAGCACTGAGTCCCACCTCATCTAGGAAATGGGTCTAGTCATACCCGTCTCAGAGGGATTTTTCCTATAAAGATTCAATGAGATCACAGGTATCAAGTACCCAGTGTGAGGCCTGGCACATAATAGCTGCTCAGTAAAATGTTCAATGCTAAGACAGGAATGAACCCCACGTGGTGAGAGGTGGAACTGTCAGCTCGCAGGTTGGTTACGGCTGTATCCCCCCTGTGCTGCGAATACAATTTGCTCCAATCTCATCTGGGTTTTATTTGAAGGTTGTAGTTAACTCTGCCAAGACGACATAAAATTAAGCAGAGGGCCGGTTTCATCTAGCCTGGGACACAAATCTACATAGTTATGCAAATTGCATGTATACAGATTATCAGACCTTGTAGCCATCACTGTCCATGCCCTGCCCATACCCCCTTAGACGCTTCACTGTGGCCCCAGCGGCTTCCGTCAGTATCTGGGTCTCGGTGTCCGAGGGCTCCTGTTCCAAGAACTGTAGAAAGCTGCCCTGCCAGCGCGTGGCAAGCCAGACATGCCCGGGAGTGAACGCTCCCAGGAGCCGCCCTCAACTGATGACTAGGAGAGTTGGGGTCAACACCCCAGCTCCCTCCCGTCTTTTGTGGGGTCATTCCCCACATCGGTCAGCGCGGCTGGTGAGCATTTGGTGAGCGCCTTGCCTTGCCCGTCTCGCTTTCCCAGTGTGTGACCTCCACTTCCCAGATAAAGTCCCTTCTCTTGAATCTTGTCTGGGAACCTGGGGGAACTCTGAAGGTTCAGGACGGCCCACCCCAGGCTTTGACACTTTGGCACGTTGATTCTTTTGAGCTGGAGGCGCTTGAGAAACTGCAAATGCAGGAAGGGCTCTCTGACCTGCCCTTTTCTACCTGAAAGCAGCCCATAAAACCTTCCACGAGAAAGGCGGTCTGTACCAGAAAGACAAGAACATCTTTATCACCAGAGGTTTGGCATTCAAGCTGAAATGGGTGTGTACATACAAACTTACTAACATAGCCCTTGTCTTCCACTAGTTCCTCTCCCCCAATATATCTCAGAGTCACTTCCCCAAAATGTACTGCCCCCTAGCCCAAGCCGCTTTGTCTTGTCATTTCTTCACAAATTTATCTTTTCTTTGTCTAAAAGGTAGAAAAGTTTCTGCTTTGGTCCTCTTCGGGTCTTCATTCTTTTGTGAAGGCCCCACGTACATGTAAAAATGTGATAAAACTAGTATGCTTTTCTCCTGTTATGTCGGTTTAATTCTTAGGCCCAGCGGGACAACCTGAGAGGGTAGAGGGGAATTTTTCCTCCCCTACAACCCAAACCACGTCACGTATGTGCCAGATCCTGGGTGCTGCCTGACGCTCAGGGTCAAACCAAGTATAACATGGGAATGAAAACAGCCTCTGTTCCCTGAAGGTTGCCTCCCAGAGCTCCAGTCCCATGGACCCAACAGCACAGTAGACACCCCCACTTGCTCCAGGGGAAAATCATTATTCAGAACTTATTAAGCCCCAGCAGTTAAGTGCTGAATGGGCTGGGGAACGTCCATCAATATTGAACGCAATCTGAAAAAGTGATGTCCCCATCCGCCCCCAGCCACCTGCTCTTACACCTGGGAACAGCTCCATCATCCATTCCTTCTCCCAAACCAGAAACCTAGACATCATCCTCAGATTTGCCCTGTCCCTCCCCTGCCCCCCACAACTTCCAGCCATTCACTGAGTCCTGCCGATTTGACCTCCTAAATCTCCTGAAATCCATCACTTCTCTCCATCCCATAACCACCGAGCCAGGCAAGACCACCACCATCTCTGGCCTGGACCATTGCAGGAACCTCGTGACTGTGATCCCATATCCACCTTGGCTCCCCACAACCCTCTCTCCGCATCGCAGCTAAAGGGATTGCTCTTTTGAACTGTATATAATAATAGCAACAATGAACATTGAGCAAACACTTACTTTATGATAGGCACCACGCTGATACCGTGACTCCCCAACTTCCTGTGACATAGGATAACACCCCCAACTCCCTGCTCGAGCCTCCAGGGCCCTGTTTGCTCTGGCCCCCCCATCTCCACAGCTCTTTTCTCACCATCTTCCCTGCTGGATCGAATCCCAAAGGGTCTCTTTTTGAACAATGGTGTGGGTCAGTTTTCCCCCTTTATTTTTCCATGGAGGACGGATGTCAAAGATAAAACAGCCGGACATTAGGTAAAGCAGTGAAGACAGATGGTATTCAGTAACTGCGGACAGTAGGAGACGCCCTCAGCTCTGTTCTGATTTGTACAGAGGTGACTGTGAATTTTAAGTGGCGGGGGAAGGGGTGAGGGAGTACAGAGGGGTGTGGCAGGGGCTTGAACGGAGTCAGGGGAGTGAAAACTTACCGAAAGCGGGTAGGGGACGTTGGTCCATGTGAGACCCATCAGGGTTTGCTCCCTGACCCCTAGGGAAGTCTGACTCCTACACTGCCACAGGGAGGGGGGGACAGGGGTCCTATCCTCAGGCAGCCTTGAGCTTCTCAGGTGCTTTGGGGGGGGGGGGGCTCGGGTCATCCTAGGGACATGGCCTTGAGCTGTTAGAGGCTATGTTTGCTTAAGTCTTTATAGGCCAAGGTTGAGGCCTAGCCAAGAAGAGGGCTCAGAGGTGCCTGGCTAGAGTTTGGTCAAGGAGAGAATCTTCATCACTGGCTTTGAATGTCAAGGCCAACTCCTCCTCTCCAACCCAATCCCGCGCATTATCTTTCCAGGCCCTATTACGAAGCCCCCCTCCATCAGCAGGAAGCCTTTCCTCCTTGGGGCTGTCACTGGGGCACCCGGGATGAGTGTGAGATTAAGGGCAGTTCAGTTTATCCCCTCTAACCTCCCACAGGACCGAACACACAGTAGGTGCTCAGTGAATGTTTGTTGAGTTAATTCATGAAGCCATCCAGCCTTTATCACAAATGTTTGGGATGCTTCCTTCATAATGGCCTTCCCCTGGGGCCTGCGGTTGATTGGACAATTACTCCAGCCCTGGAACAAATCACCCTCAGGCGCTCGATAAAACTATTCAATGAACGCTGCTGACAAAGGAGCTGATTGCACAGCTTTGACCCTGAAAGTAATTACATGCACCAGCATCCGTCTGCCTGTGGGGTGGCCCGGAAGGGGGTCCTCACCTCCATGCAGCTCTGTCTCCTAAATAAACTCTAAAGAGCACACGTTGTTGTTGTTGTTGTCGTTGTCGTCGTTGTTGCTTCCCCCAGGATCACTGGAGCTTGTTAGAAGTCAAACAGAGGGCAAGAAAGAGTGTAATCTGCATGTGCAAACACCTTCCCAGGCTCCATCTGCGCTCCCTTCATCATCTCCATCTCAGGCACCAAACACTGTCAGCCCCCTACGCCCTAAGAAGTCAGCAGGACAGCCCGGGATCAAATGACTGTTCACTCTGCCCTCAGCCCATCACTATCTCGTCCACACACCAGCCACCACTGGTTCCATGACTTTCTCTCTCCCACGCTGCAAAGCTGGCAGTCATCCTTGATGCTTCTGTCTCTTGGTCCATCCATCCATCCATTCATTCATTCATCCCACACATACTAATTAAGCATCTAAGAGACAGGAAGGTGACCTCATAGAGCTCATAGTTTAGAGAGGGAGGTGGTGATTAACCAAAGAGACATACAAATCTTCATTTTAAATTCAACACACCTATTATTAGCTGGGTTGTTTTGTTTTGTCTGCCAGGACACATAGGGCAGGAATGTAGCACAGAGTGGGAGGTCACTGACTAGCACGGCCTTGCCGTTCCTCTTAGCTCAACTAAACTTCAGACAGTTTCTTCCTGATTATAGGCTCCTGAATTTCCTTTTCTTAGAGCATTACCTTTAAAATATTGTAATTGTCAATTCTTTCTCTGTCCCTTTCAGATATAAATCTCCTCCCAGCCTCTTGCTAGCTTTACAACCCGGAAATGTCTTGCTCAAAGACCTGGGAGCCATCCCCTAGAAATGCAATCATCAAGAAAGACAGTGCTTCTGTCTCCCAGTCTCTGTGGGAGGGTAGGAGCCTAACTTTGATAAGAACTGATTAGCAAACACAAATGGCCTAATGATGCAGACAGATGTCCTCCACTAGTTTTCCATTAGCTCACCCAGAGCTTAAAAGCCCTCCTTGCCTTTTGTTTCAATGGAGTTCAGTAAAATCTCCCTCCACTATTGCAATAGTATTAAATAAAGTCTTCCTTGCCTGCTTAACTCTGTCCAGTGCAATTTTTCTTTGGCATACAGGAATGAATAAAACATGGATCGTGCCCCCAAAGAATGTGAGCTCTGAGTAGGAAGACAAATTAAAACTTTCAAAATTGTAGTAAATGCTATGCAAGAAAACCAGAGAAAGCCATGAGAGGGAATAACAAAAGAAACAAATTTAGATGAGAAGAGGATCAGGGAAGAGCTCTCTGAGAAGTGATGTTTAAGCTGGGACAAGTCTTCTAGGCAGAAGGACCAGGACACATGAAGGTCTTTACTTCAAACATTCAGCTGCCCCCACATCAAGTCCTGTTATATTTGCACATGTGTCTCTTCTTTCACTTACCAAGCATAGCTCTGACTGTGAGCTCCCTCAGTTCAATAACCACCCATGAATCCCAGGTACCCCCAGAATGAAGTCCATAGCTCTTAACTTCCTCAGTCTTAGGTCAAGGTTGTGTTTAATCTGGCAACTGTTACCTCTCCAGCCATACAGAGAAAAGTGTCTCGGTGAAA
>NW_017731381.1:3255935-3259990 GCF_001890085.2 Hipposideros armiger
CGCAGTGAGCGGCCAGCAGCCGCAGTGAGCGGCCGTCCAGAAGCTGGCGACTGATCTGCCTCGCCCGGGAAGAGCGCAATGATGGTGCCTCCAGAAGGGACGCACCTCCGGACACCTTGATTTTAGCCCAGTGAGACCCATTTCAGACGTCTGACCTCCAGAACTGGGAGAGAATACATTTGCATTGTTTTAAGCCACTGAGTTTGTGGTCAATTGTTACAGCAGCCAGAGGACACTAATAGATTTATATAGATTTGAGAAATATTGAGAATAGCCCATGGGCTGCAAGGAATGAGATGGGAGCTATTATCAGAAGCGACTCTGTTCGACTCCACAGGGCAGCGTATCTGAGATATTAATTAATGTGTTCTGTTTCCTCCTTATAGTTCACTTTTTGCTTTCTCCACTTCCTTCTCCCACCCCGATACAAGCCACCCAGCCTCCTAGCTCACTGCCTAGGAGAGGGGGTGGGACACCTCCTGAGGGGTGAGCAGAAACAAAGTCACCTGCAGCTGTGGGTCTCCACAGCCTGTGCCCTTGAGGGACATAAACAAAACATGTGAGAGGCTCACAGCCAAATGTCCTTCTCTACCCACCAGCCATGAAGATAATTTCACCTCAGGACTGAGGAGGAGAAGAACTAGAGGGAGCGGGTGGGGAGAGGGTCCTGCACCCGGGGAGGCAGCGGGAGGCTGGAAAGGGAGGGCGGGGGCGAGGCCAGGCTGGGCTGAGCCTCAGGGCTGGCGCCTCGCGTGAGGTGGGGTTTAAGATGGAACAGCCAGACCTTGGGGAACGTGCTGGGTACCTTTGTGGTTGTGATAAGAGCTGGGAGCCAGACCAAAGCCCTGTGGGGTGGGCAGAGGTTTCCCCAGCACGATCCCACGACAAGAAATAAAGGGGTCTTCGGCTGAGTGACCAAAGGATGTCCTTTCCTCTAAGGCCAAGGAGGAGACGTGGCTGGGATCCCAAGTCATATGGATGCCTGGGGGTGCCAGCTGCTGGGAGCTGAGCTGACCCTGCCCTGCGGGGACCAGCCGGAAGCTCCTCGGGGTCCTCCGAGGTGGCCCTTGGGTGTGTGGGCTGCTCATGGTAATCTCTGCCCCATGTCCTCAACCAAGGAAGGAAGGAGGAGCGGGCCCAAGGAGCCCAACGAGGAGAATGCGTGGCCGTCAGTGACAGAGCCATGCTGGTCCCCAGAGCAGGCTTCTCCGGAGGGTCTCGAGCAGCAGTGCCGCCACAGCGCCAGAAGGTCCTGCCGTATTCCTCCCACCACACACAAGAGGCAGCAGAGAAGGCCCTGGAAATAACTGAGGGAGCACTTCAGAGGGGCTTTATTACGAGCAAAAGGCCCAGGAGGGGGCTAATACGAAGACCATTTAATTGTAGGCAGGATGGGCGGTCACAGCACTGGAGAGAGGCGTCCAGCTTCTAGTGCGATAAAACAGTTTATGGGGAACAAAACTGGGGTAAATTTGAACGTAAGAATGAGCAACATTTTAAAGTTTTGTAGCATCAGCAGAATTAGATCAATTGAAATCATATACCAGGAAAAATAAGCCTTCCTTCTCTGTGTCACCCTGTGTATTAAAAGGGATATTGCGTGTAAAGTGGCTGTCACAGCCAGTTACATGGTCAATATAATCACGTGAGGGAGGATCGTTATTTAACACCCACCCTCCACTCTATGGCAAAATTATTTCCAGGCACAGAATAATCAGTAATACTCTTTACTTTCCTGATTTGTCCTTTAGTTGTAAAACCACTAGCAACCATCAGTTCTAAAGGAGAAACTCAATGTTATACACATTTTCCAGAGTCAATGAAATATTTACTGCAGGAGCTAACATTTGCACTTAACCAAACAAAAAATGTCCAGCTCACCATGCACACCCCATCTCACTGTTCTAAATTTTAAGCACACAGAAGGACTCCGAGTGGTCACATAGAATGATAGAACCAAACTAAGTCACATTCGAGTTCTGCATCATTTAATTACTGGGCTATCAATGTGGACACTGAATCGATGGCTTACATGCAGGAATATGTACACCACAGGCATTAGGGAGGTGAAGGGCACCCAAAGTGACCTGGAGTGATTCTGAATCATCAGGAACATACTTTCCAAATGAACACGTGTAGCTAAACCCAGGTATGTAGAGGAATGACGGTATAATGGAAAATTCTTTGGATTAACTTCTGTATATGATACAATGGTTACAAAAGGATAAGTGGCTAAAATATGCTAATTTAAAGCTTACATGTATATTAAAACTCAACAATAGCCACAGCAAGTTAGATGGTAGATCAACTGAATATTTCCGGGTGACGGAGTGTTTTACCATTGCTATGGTTTAGAATTGCCAGCATATCTTAATAATAAAAAGCAGACTGGCTTTGTTAGTTCCATTATTATTTTTAAATGCCCTACAGATGATGCTCCCCATTATTGCCTGCGCCCAGGGTAGCAGCCCGTCCTCATATGCTACAAGTGACTAGAACTCCTTCCATTTTTCTGAGGAAATCAATCCTACTTCAAAAGGTGAAACTAGTTCCCATTTCTCGAGTGCCTGCCATTGCTTTATATGTCTGCACTCATTCAGTTCTCAGTACAAGTCTACACTGCTGGTGACTGGCATTACTCCCACGTCACAGAAGAGAAAGCTCATGCACTTGGAGGCTTAGGTGTTATATGTGGGAGCGCTCTGCACACTGGAGGTGCGGGACCAACATTACTAGAGCTGGCAGCCGTCACAGTGAAGATTTCATGCATTTGGACACGACCATGGACTACAAGTATCAGAGAGAAAAAGGAGGGTCGGTGTTTATGAGGCTGTTAAAAACCTGGACAAAATACCACCGCCAAGTTCAACAGCGCCAACATTCTGTTACCAAAATGGAGCCTGTGAAGACAGCCAAGCGGTGTGACCACGCCTCCCGCTGCCAAGCGGCCAGCTGCCAGGGAAGCGTCTCAGCTCCCAATCACGGCAAAAGTGTGGCTGCAGAGAAGGAGCCTCGGTGCTCCCCAGTCCCCTGGAAACCCAGCAGCCCCCCGCCCCCAGACCAGAGCCAGGTTATTCCAGGATTGTTGGCCTTATAGCATGTATTTCAGAGGTGAGAACTGCGCGAGGCAGGTGATCACACAGCTGCCCACAGAGATGCCCGCCATGACCCATGGGCTAGGAATGAGGTCGTCTGGAAATCCATCAACTCCTCAAGAGAGGCAGAGAAACAGGGAGCATGAAGCTGCCCCTTACAAAAGCACACTTGGTGAACACACAGGGCTTGGGCTGGATACGCCCATCTTTTTCCTTATTGTCTCTCATTTATTTAGTGCATGGCCCCAAAAGCCACTTTTCTGCCCACTGATAAGTAACGTATAGCTGGACTGTTACTTAGCTGGAATGGGGTGCAGAGAGAGGCTGTCACAAAGGGGACCAGAGCTAGAGGCCCCCGGCTACCCATAGCCGACCTTGGGAGCAGCTGGACAATCCTAGAAGGGACCCGTCCTGCAAGGTCACGCAGGCCACCCTTCCATCCAGGGCTGGAAAGGTCTTGCAGGCTCTGCTTGCATGCCTCCAAGGACAGGGCACTCACTGCTGCTTGAAACGGCCTGTGGACATCTCAGGTGGTGAGAAAAGGCAGACTACTGCCCAAGTACGCCGCGCTGCCATGCTGCCCATCTCCATGTGCAAGCCTGTGGCCGGGAAGGTCTTTCAAAGACCGTCCTCAGTGAAGCACCCACCAGGACCCATCCTCCCCACCAAATCTAATCTCCCCTCCCCATGTCGCCCAGCATGTTGCCCCGCCCTGGTTTACAGCACACACAACTGTCTGTTTGTGTTTTAGCCTGTTTTATAACTAACTGTCTTCCCCATTTCACTCCTCAAAGGCATAAACAGTTTCCTACCTGATACCTGGCCTAAACAGATGCTTAAAAATCCTTTTGTTAAAAAATGCAATTCTCTAACAACATTCACAAAGCTCTCCCAGCTGCCCCTCTCCCCCTTTCTCCCTTTCTCTCTCTCTCTCTCTCTCTCTCTCTCTCTCTCTCTCTC
>NW_017731381.1:3260510-3262381 GCF_001890085.2 Hipposideros armiger
CTGTAGCTTTGTCCACAGCTCCCCAGGATCCAATCACTGTCCTGCCCTGTGACCTATCAGATGGCCAACTCCTCCCCGTCCCTGGTGAGGGGGCGCGGGTGGCAAGAGTACCTCCCCATCACCTCTAACCAGTCTTTTCCAGCTCTCTCCACCTGCTGGCCCTGAGCACAGGGCTGTCTGGGTCACACCTTCGTCCTGGGTCATGCTCTCCATCCCAGAGCCAAAACCTTTGTCTCCTCATCCCGGAGACACCCTCCTTTCCTCATGCCTAGGCCTGGGGCCTGCCTCTGAGCTCCAGCAAGGGCTCAGGCACCGGGCTCCTTCCCTCTGGGGTCAGGAGCCGCCCAAAGCCAGGCCTGCAGCCTAGCAACCCTCTTGGCCTTAACTCTTGCTTCTGTGATAAGCTCTATTTGCATCCCATCAAGGGCAATGAGTTACCATGGAGAGAGGAACAGGACTTTTTTTCTTTAATTCAATTAAGCCACATGCTGACTGCGATCCTTTCTCCACTATCTAAGGCAGCAGGTACCTCTGCAGTTACTTCCCCTCTGCTGAGGCTGCACACCAGCTGGGGGGCTCCAGGAGATGGAGATGAGGTTGTGGAATCACAAGGGCAGTGTGATGGGGGTGGGGACAGGCCAGGAAGACTGGGGGACTGACCAGGGAGCACCTGAAAAAAAGGTCAGCCAGGAACGAGGGAGCACGAAGTGGCCCAGAGCCAACCGCATCTAGGAACCAGCTGAGATGTCACTTCCAGTTGCTTGCAGTGCTTTAGAAGGAAGTGAGCATGTCTTAATTTGGGTTCCATCAAAAGCAGATCTAGAGACAAGGATTTGGGTGCAGGCAGTCTACTTGGGAGGACATCTGAGGAAGCAGAGTGCAGGAATAGGGGAGCGAGACGGGAGCAAAGACAGTCCGTAGAGGCTGCATTAATGAGCTGGGTGGCCACTGGGCAGGCGGGGCTCAATCCCACCTGAAACTCTCTAGGAGATGCCTGAGAAGTATCCCCAAGAGGTGAGGAAGCCAGGTGTTCATTCACTGTAGCGGGTTCAATGGTGGCCCTCCAAAAAATACATCCACATCCTAAACCCCGGAATCTGTGAACATGACCTTCATTGGAAAAAGGGTCTTTGACGATATAATTAAAAATCTGGAGAACAGATCGTCCTGGATTACCCAGGTGAGCCCTCAATCCAATGAGAAGTATCCTTCTAAGAGACACACAGAGAGAAAATGAAAAGGCCAGGTGAAGTCAGAGACAGGCTGGAGTGATGCAGCCACAGGCCAAGGAACGCCAGGAGCCACCAGGAGCTGGAAGAGCTGAGGAAGGATTCTCCCCTCAAGCCTGCCAGGGACTGAGGCCCTGCCAACACTTGATTTCAGACATCTGGCCTCCAGAACTATGAGAGAAGAAACTTCTGTTGTTTTAAACCACCCAGTTTGTGGTTATTTGTTACGGCAGCCACAGGACACTGATACACCCACCAACTCCCATCCCTTCTTGGTTAAGGGCTCCCCCTGCAGTCAACCGCCAGCATTTCCAGCCTGCACTACCGAAAGCGGAGCCTGCTCCTGCAGCCAGGGGCAGACCTCAGGCAGGGAGACACCTGCGCGTGTGGTAGGAAGCCACCCTGGTGTACAGAAACTGCCCACTGAATCTGCAGGTGACCCTTGGGGGAGAGAGGGCTGGGGGAGGGGGGAGGACCCCTGCTGTAGGGTGGCTGGAATTGGATCAGGACCCCCATCTGGTTCCCCTGTGTTTTCCAAGGGGATCCCATCAGGAAACAGGCTCCTCTGGGCTGCTGTGAGTCACCGGCGATGGCGTAGGCTGTAGCCCCTGCTGCAGTGGGTTGCCATGGGCTACCGTGTGT
>NW_017731381.1:3266931-3284600 GCF_001890085.2 Hipposideros armiger
CTCTCTCTCTCTCTCTCTCTCTCTCTCTCTCTCTCTCTCTCTCTCTCTCCCCTATGTGAGGAAAACAGCAAGAAAGTCCTGGCTTCTGTACTGGACACACCCACAGAGCATCAGACACCTCCCCCTCCCACACCCTGACCCCAAATACAATTCCCAGCCTCACTCCACCCTCAAGAAGAGGAACTCAAAGCAATGGTTTTGGGATCTCAGGTCAGCTTTCTAATCCAATCCTCTGTTCCTGTCCTCTGTTCCTGTGGTTCTCAAACTTGATCATACATCAGAACCCTCTGGAGGGCTTGTTAAGACACAGAGCTTCTTGGGGGCCGGCTGAGTGGCTCAGTTGGTTAAGAGCTTGCCCAAGAGTGCGAGCTCTGAGCAACAGGATCGCAGGTTCGATTCCCACATGGGCCAGTGACGCTGCGCCCTGAGCTGAGCTGCCACTGAGCTGCCAACAGGTGGCAGGATGGCTTAGCTGGTGAGAGCACATGCTCCTAACAAGGCTGCCAGTTTGAATGGTGGGCTAGGCCCACCTGCAACTAAAGACTGAACTTGGCACCTCAAGCTGAGCTGCCGCCCAGGTGGCTCAGGGGATAACAACATGGCTCTTAACAACAAGGCTGCTGGTTCGACTCCTGCATGGGATGGTGGCGACGCCCACCCGCAACTAATTGAACACAGTGCCTTGAGCTGAGCAGCACTACTGAACTTGGAGCTGAGCTTGCTGCGCCCTCACAACTAAGATTGAAGGACAACAATTTGGCTGTTCCCCTCCCCCAATTCCCCAGTTAAAAAAAATCTTTAAAAAAAAAAAAGACACAGAGCTTCTAGCTCAGTGGGTCTGGGGTGGAATCTGCACTCCTGCCATGTTCCCAGGTGCTGCTGATCTGCTGGTCCAGGGACCACACTTTGCAAACCATGGTGGCACAATGCTTTGCTGAGGACAGTCCTTAAAGGACATTCTCAGCCACAGGAATGGCTTACATAATGGGGAGGGGAGACATGGGGGGCTTGGGCAATATCCTGCCTTTTCTCACCATCACAAGCTGTTTCAAGCAGCACTGAGCACCTTGGAGACCTGCAAGCAGAGGGTACGAGGCTACGTCACACACACAGAGCATCTCCACTATTGCTTTATCTAATGTCTGCTTGTATTTCTCCAGCGACAAGTGGCTCACTACTTGTCAAATTAGACTATCTTATCTTCAGTTATTTCTTATATCATTAAATGACTTGTCAACTCCAACCTAGGGCTGCCAAATAAAATACAGGACACGCCCAGTTAAATTTGAGTTTCTGATAAATAATGAGTAACTTTTTAGTTCAAGTAGGCCTCATGCATATACAGTTATTTTATTTGCTAAATCTGACAGCCCTACACTCCTACCCACAGGTCTCTAGGCATTTAAGCCAAATTCCCGCCAACCCTGAAGCAGCCAGTTAAGCTCAATCTCAGGTGCCGCTACTTCTTCTACTTCACAAAAACCATTTAAGTCAAAGCCAAGAGCAAATGGTGTCAGCCTCAGGAAACACACTTGGCCAGAACTGCACTTGGAGCCCGGGTCTTACACCCAGTCCAGGGTTTGGCTGCTGTCAGGAAAATAATCTACCACCTGGGCTCCCCAGGTGTAGGCCTCCTTACCTGGAAGCAGACAGACCTTTATGCTGGAGCCCTGTCAGACTGTCAACACCTGGCCATCCACCCACAACCACACCGTACACGTTACAGCCTAGACTAAAGCCTGCTTCTCCTGAGTCCCTTTACTGCAGCCTTTACACTAATCAAGAATCATTTACTAAGAGGTGACCCCAGGACCTCGTACAGGTGGGTGCTACATGGTGGAGGAACCTTCCTGTGCAAGGCTTGTCACTGCAAGACTCCAAATACCAAGAGTCAGAAGAGTCCTGGCCACTTTGTGACGGCCCCTTAGAGACCATCCAGCCCAACCACCTCACAGAAGACCAGAGGCGGAAGGGACTTGCCCAGGCTCAAATTCAAGTTGACGGCAGAATTGGTTAAGAGTCTAAGTCTCCTGACCTCAGCATAGACCTCGTCCCACTCGGCCAGGGCCTCTTCCAACCAAAAGGGAACGCTGGCAAATTAAAACCGCAGAGGTACACCATGTTTCTGCCATGGAATTCGCAACAATGAGAAATTCTGATAGTATCAATCAAGCACTGGAGAGGCTGGAGAGAAAATCATACTCTCCTATCCTGCTGCTGGGGATGTAAGTCGCTAGAGCGACTTTGGAGAGCAATTGGCAATTCCTAGTAAAATTGGAAGTGCACGCTCTCTACAGACCATGACATGCCCCCACAGAAACACTCCCACGGGTGTCCAGTGAGATCCAGGCCAGGATGCTTAGTCCAGCAGTGTTTGTTATGGTGAGAAATTGGAAACAATCTAAATATGCAAGAAGGAGGAAATGAGAAACAGAACATGGCTTATCGACATGACAGAATACCTTGCTGTGGATAGAATGAATGGATTACCGCTAAATGTATCAACAAGCACAGATGTCAAAGTGGCCCTATGTGAAAAAGGGACCCAGAGCAAATGTATATAAATACTGAAATATTATATACATTTATATAAATATTGAAACATTTTCATAAAACAATACCATGTGTCTATTATTTCAAATATATTATGTGTGTATATAGAAATACAAAAGTTTCAAACAATTTATTTCAGAAGTCTTGCCCAGAAGGAAAACCTAGCTATTCATGAAAGTCATGATGGTAGCTGATTCTGGGCCAAGGGTAACATTTAAAATTTGAGGGTGTCAATCAAAGTGTGCTTCCACTTTGCAATGTTTTACCTTTTATTAAAAAACTACTTGAAGTAAATTTAACAAGAAGTTCACAGTTATCATCCCAGCTGTGGGCATGCCAGTTCTTTACTTTGCATTTTTCTTGTGTTCTAACTTCTCAAAGAAAAGTAAATAGGCTATTCTGAGGCGCTGCTCTCTGCTACCCCCACCCCCTCAACCCAGCCTAGGTAACTGACCAAATACACATTTCTCAGATTTCAATAATTCATGGCCTGAGCAGGGGCGCAAGTGTGAGAAAGGCTCCTTCCTTAAGGGAGCACGGAAGAATGCATCCAGTCCAGACTAAAACCTCCCTCCCTCCATCCTCATTGGAGGTGACCTTGGGTTTTAATGAAAGGGAGAGGGCTTAATGCACTGGTTGTTTCTCCAAATCTACTTTAGAGAGACAGAGGGAACTCTCGCCTGGCTCAATAATTTATCAGGACCTAAGAAGCATGGTGAGACGGCGAACTTCCCATAGGCGTGGGCTGTGAGTCGAGGAACAACTCCTCCATGACCACCCTCCAGTGGGTTTGAGATGAGGGGGCTCATCCTAGCTTGAGGATGGTAAGGGGGGCTTGATCCCCATTAACGGGAGGGGTAAAACCCTAATGTGCACACAAATCACATGGGGATCCTATTAAAATGCAGATCCTGATTCAGTAGGTCTCGGGGAGGGGAGGCAGGGGCTGGGGGCGGGGGGAGTGCTAGGATGTTGCATTTCTATCAAGATCCCAGGTGTCTGTGCGGCTGGTCCACAGACCATACTTTGAATAGCAAGTCTCTACACTGCCTACTGTCAACTGCCACCTGCTGCTTTGGCTTCATCATCCTCCTTACAAACAAAAGCATGAGCGTTGACGGGGTCTGATGGCATTGGGGCAGGACCAGGAATGCCCAGCTTCTGTCGATCAGTCCCAAGGGAGAGGGCCACAGGGGGACCCTGTTAGAGGCCATGGGTTAGGTCTGTGAAGCAGAGGAAGAGGCTGGGGTTGGAGCACAAGCTCGGCTGGGGTGACCAGCTGTCCTGGTTTGCCTGGGACAGAAGGGCTTCTGAGGACACAGGAGTTTCAGTGCTAAAACCAGAAAAAGGCCCAGGCAAACCGGACTATGTTGTCACCCTGACAAAGCTCAGCTTGGAAGGCTAATGCGTGGTGATGGCAATGAGAACGTCCTCCTCTCCGGGAAGAAGGGTGGGGTGGGGTGGGAATGGGCTGGGAAGGGAAGCAAGGGAACTTTCTGGGTCGATAGAAACATTTTCTATTTTGGTCACAGAGGTGTACACAATTTTCAAAACTCATGGAATTTGAAGTAGAATAACACTGTATGTCAACTATAATTATATATATATATATGGTCACAGGATGTGGAGTACAGCGTAAGGAAGATAGTCAGTGGTATTATAACAGCTATGTGAGATGTCAGAGGGAAAGGGGGTTATGACTTTGTGAGGGGTGTAAATGTCTAACTATTATATTGTTTTGTATACCTGAAACTAACAACAACAAAAAAAACCTCTTGGAACTTAAAATTTAGGTGGGTTTTTTTAAATATTATTAGTTTATTGGGGTGATGCTGGTTAATAAAGTTATATAGGTTTCAAGTGTACATTTCTATAATACATCATCTATATGCTACATTGTGTGTTCACCACCCAAAGTCAAATCTCCTTCCGTCACCGTATATTTGACCTCCTTTACCATTGTCTGTCTATGTGCTTTATTGTATGTATACTATACCTCAATAAAAATATCTAAAACAAAACAAAAGCCTCCTGGTCTACCAACTCCCCCTAAACCCTCATCTGAATCTTGGCATCTTGCAACCCACTAGCCGCCCCAGAGGAGGCCGTCCCTGGTGACCATCCCAACTCCACAGCTGCTCCCAGGCACAAACACGATCACACAGCAGCCGCCCCCCGAGTGCACATGTCCCCTCCATGGGACCTTGAATTTGTCCCACTTAGGAACTCTTCCTTCTTTGCAGGAAAGAGGGAAGAGATGTAGACAGAGGGGTGAAGTCCCCCCCCCCCGCCCCACAGAGATTATCTTAAAAGGTAGCCAGTGAGAGGTTGTGTGGCCGAGGGAAGTGTCACCAAAGTCTGTCCCCTTCCTGCCTTTCCAGTGCCCCCGCTGAGCTTACCCCCAGCCGGCACTCCCTCTGGGCATCATCCAGCTCGAATCACGCAACGCAATCACCTGGAGAACGTGTTACAGCAGGATGGCTGCGCCCCACCCCCAGGGTTTCTGGTTCTGTAGGTCTAGGGGGCCTGAGAATCTGCATTTCTAAGTTCCCAGGTGACGCTGCTGCTGCTGGTGGTGCAGGGTCTGCGCCTTGAGAAACGTCACGTCAGCCTTTCAGCATACACTATATGCTAACTGCATAAACAACCAGCCCTAGAAGGAGAGCCATGCACGGCTCCTTTCCTGCTTCTGCAGCTCTCGCAGTGGGAGAAGCTTTTTAGGCAAATCTTTCTTCCTTTCTGAGACTCAACTTGCCCATTTTTAAAATAGGGATGATGATACCAACCTCACAGGACCATGCTGTGGATCCAGTGAGGTAACACAAGCTTTCCTGAGAACCGTGTTGGAACCCTCTGCCTGGAAGGCCTCCTTGGCCCCTCCAAATCCATGTCGATTAGTTCTCTCTATACTCCTCCGGCCATAGCCAATCACCGGACACTTAAAGCGAACTGCCTTATATGGGAGGGTAATGCATTCCTGCAAAATGTTTCTGTGTTCAGACCTTGTGCGACATCCTAGGGCTACAGAGATGGGGAGATAGTCGTTCCCAGGCTGGTAGGGAGACAGACGTGGAAAGATGCATTTAACACACACGTGGTCGATGCAGAGACAAAGCACAGTGCAGGGCCCGGCAAAGCATGACGTGCAGTTACCATCGCTGCCTGAGAAGGGTCCACAAAGGCTTGCCGCTGGAGGCGATGCATGAGCCAAGGACTAAAGGATGAGCACAAGTCTGTCCATCCCTCACTTCCTCGAGTGGCTTTAAGTGGCTCAGCTTAGGCACCTGACCCAACTCTCAGAGCACAGGGTATGTGCTCAAAAATGTGCCATCATTGGATCAAGAGGCCTGGTTCCTTGCAATGCCTCCCAGGAACAATGCCTTGTCTGACCCGTGGCCTGAGAAACCAAAGTAACGCCATTCAATAGACTGCCCTGCTCTGATGAAAGTAATGCAGGCAAATGGTGACTTCTCCAGTTAAAATTAAAAGGAAAAAGGCTCCCTATTCACGTCAATGCTTTGCCTCTAGTTCAGTCACCATCTGGCCACCACCTGTCCCCATTCAAGTCACCTCTGAGTCTTTGGGTCCCAATCATTGGCTCCCTGAGGCCTGGGTCCCAAACAGCTCTTATGTTATTCCTACCTTAAAAAATATATTAAAAAAAACAACAAAACAAAACCAACTCCTAACCCCTTCAGGGAGATGTGAGGGGAAGGGAATCTTTCCTGGAACAGGATCGACCATGTGACCTGAGGCCAGTTAATTCACCCACTGCGTCTCGGCGTCTTCACCTGCAAAATGGGGATAAAAATGCCCACCCTCAACCTGTGGCGAAAGTTGAGGATCATATGAGTGAAGAGCCCGGCCCCCAGATGGACAGCACACAGTCACGTGTCCTGACCCCTTCACCCCACGGGGTCCAGGCGACACAGAAGGAACCGTGTGGGACAGAGAACACCTGCTCAGCAGGACTCTCCCTTCAGCTGCCAACACCACCCCTTTGCTGCCCCTCTGCAGAGCGCTGGAAGCAGAAGTGTGAAGGCCCCAACCCTCTCAGCTGTTCTCTTTGTGACTCAGCCCTGGGCAGTACGCGTGGAAATATCACAGGCAGAAGAGCCCATTCCAGTGACATTTAAAATCCAGAGCATCTCTCACAGCCCCCTCCCAGGCTGCGTCTGGTCAGCATTCGTTGCTCAGAAACTTCATGGAGCATGTCTATCTACTTCCCACGGGGACAGCACTCTACAGTTTATACGGCACGGCCTCATCTCTCGTCTTACTTAATCCATTCTCAGCAACGCTGCCAAGGAGGAAACCAGTCACATCAACCGCCCAAGAATACCCAGCCAGGATGTGGCCGGGGCAGGCTCTGACCCCAGACAAGCCTGGCTCACAAGCCTCGTCTCTTATACAAACTCATTAATGATGTAAACAGGGACAAGGTAAGTCCCCTGTCCCTCTCGGCCTTCGGACCTGTCCTCTGCACCAGGTATGAGCTGGACCAGACACTGGACAAGGCCTAGAACTCTCCAACATGCAGTCCAGCAGGTGGGGCCAGGAGCCAGAACACCCCACCCAGACCCCCCTCCCCAGGCTCCCCCGCAGCTCAGTCCTGCTGGTCACTGTCCCCTCTGACACCTTTACTCCACCAGGCTCAGCCTTGGGGTTAACTGACAGGCCCGGATTTATACCCCAGCCTGACCTCCAGCATAAAAGATCCTGCTAAAGGAGCCAAGAATTTAGTTGACTTCATCTGTCCCTGCCTCCATGGTCACCCCCACATTGCTCCTGGCTCTCTCTAGCCTGGCCCCCCTTCCGCCACACCCTTCCTTCCCAGATTGTCTCTTTGCCTCAGAAACACCTCTTTTAAGTAAACACATTCACCCCCATGCTTAACCACATCACCAAATGCTCAGCAACGGCACCTTCTGTCTCAGCTGAAGGCCCTTGTCTCCCAGAACCCCACTTTCCCTGCAGCCTCGCCAGCTAGAGTGGCTCCCGCTCCCCCTCCCCCACATGCACACACCTTAAGGTCCAAATTTGCACGAAGCACCCTCATGGCTCCTCACTGCCACTCCTTGGCCATGGCTTTCTGGTAAAGCTGTCTCTTCAAGCTCTCCCTTCCAGGCCTCATGACCATCCTTCCTGCTGGGGACCCTCCTCTTCCTCAGGTTCAGTCTCCCTGTCCACCTTAAGTCCTGGCACCTGTAGGGAGGGGTTTCCCAACCCTGGCATGATTGACATTTGAGCCAGATAATTCTCTGTGGTGGGGGCCATCCTGTGCATCATAGGATGGTCAGCAGCAGCCCTGGCCTCTATCCACTAGGTGCCAGGAGCACGTCCCCCCAGTTGTGATCACCAAAAATGTCTCTAGACATTGTCCAGTGTCCTCCAGGGGAACAAAATCGGCCCTGAGTAAGAATCACTGGTCTAGAGCCATGTCAGCGGCTGGACCCCAGGTCCAGTGAGCACCCTGACCACTCCAGCCTCAGCGACGGTCACTTCACTTTACTTCATCCCTCTCCTGGGGCAGCACCTGCTTCTCCACTGCCCAGGGCGCCCCAGGAAGCAGGTGGGAGAGTGAGGCTGGAATCCATCCCCCAGGATGCTTCAACCAGCCAGGCTGCCTCCTTCGGAGCACTTCGATTTGATCTGTCATTGAGCTGTTATTTGTTAGTATTTCTTCACTTTGCCCATCGTCTTCTCTGCCTCCTTCACCAAGATACAAACTCTGCAAGAGCAGGAACTTAACTATTGGGTTGTTGGGAAAGTCGTGACGTGTGTGTTTCCATGTTGTTCCTTGCAAAAATGCATCATGACTTTTCCGACAGCCCAATATTTTCATCACTGTTCTAGTCTTTACATTAGCAGGGTGCCTGGCACAGAGAGCAGGAAGGAGGGAGGGTGGAAGGGAGTCAAGGAAGAAAGGAAGGAAGGAAAATAAGAAGGAAAAAAAATTCCGAAGAGAGGGGAGAACTCTGCAAAAGAGGGGAGGAATTGATCAGATGAAGCAAGAGAGTCAAACAGAACAGCTGTGCCTTGAAATAACACGTACCTAATAAAAGGCATGCTGTATCTCTACATTCACTGACATGGAAATACCCCTAATAAAGCTACTTATACACCCATCTGTGTATTTATGACCAAAGAAAGATCCGAAAGAATGCTCGCCAAAAGGCTGAAGACTTTTATCTCTGAGTAATGAGATCTTAGGGGGAATTTTGTTTTCTCTTTTACTTCAATTCCCCGTAATAAGAATACATTATCCTTCCAATCATAAAATGTTATAAATCATGTTTTCAACGCATGTGTTTTAAGCTGGGAAATGTCTCACGAGAAAAGATTAGGTGGAAAGTCAGAAATACAAAGAAGATGGTTACTGTACTTAGTATAGAGCCCAATTAAAACAACTTTTTAAATTTCATATGAAAAATACTAAAAAAAAAAAAAAAAAAGATCAGGAGGAAATCCACCGCACTTCAACAACCGTGATTCTGAGGGGTGGGAGGCAGGAATAAGACCCCTCTATCATTTCTCCTTTATACGTATCTTTATTTTCCAAATTCTCTAGAGCGGTGCCATCCAACATGGTAGTAAGTAGTCCCTGACACGTGAAAAGTGTCATGTGTGATACGACAGACAACCTGAATTGTTTTTCTTTGCTTTTATTAATTGAAATTGAAATGTAAACAGCCTCCCATGCTGAGTGGCTACTGTAGTTGGGAGCAGAGCTCTGGAGTGAACAAATATGTTTTACACTCAGAAACACAGCACTAGATGTGATTTTTCAAATTCATAAATAAAAGCTCAGAACAGAACACCCCAGCGCTGCCCAGCGTCTGGCCCTGTTCCAGCCCAAGGCAGCCTCTGCATCTGTTTATTATGCGCTCTGAATGCCCCATCCAAACTTTTCTTGGCAGATGCATCCTTTTCTTTTACCCTTAAAAAAAACTAGAGGATGATTTCTTCATTTCTTATTCGGTTTTTGAAAGTGAGGCAGAGTCAATGAACTCACACATATTCCAGAAACTGACTTCCTCAGACCTTAACAGAAGGTGCTTAAGTGCACAGATGTTTGCTGGTTTTAAAAGGAGGCCTCGCTGCGTATGAAGAAAACATTCCCCCTAATTTTTTTTTGCTCAATTTGTTTTAAGTTGGTAATGAAATCTGTGAATCGGCGCTCCCTTTCTTCTGGGAAAAATGAAATTTTGATCTCTTTTAAAAATCAGAACGCCATGGGATAATGGGGAAATCAGTCTCAATGGCACATCTCTTGTTCGTTTTCAGAGCTGTGATACACACATGATGACGCTACACTTTGGGGGTCTTTGAGATCTCTGCCACAAGCAGAGCTAACTGCTCAGGTGGATCACTGCCTAACGCGCGCTTCTGCGGGAGATTTGTGTCAACAAATTGCATGTCCGCTTGTTTGAAACAAAATCATGAAGTTGCTAGGCTTTGCACAAGGACTGCTCCGTTCTGTGGGCCCTGGGGACGAAGGCTTTGTACTAATCACCCCGTTCTCTCCTGGAGCAAAGAGCTGCGGGAGGAACAGAAAACCCACACTGATTGCTTTCTTCCTACGCGCCCAGCAGTCACACACAAAAAGAGGTCTGAAGACGCAGCTCCTTGAAGAACGGAGGGGACAATGCTTGGCCTCTGGTTCCACAAAATAAGCAATAATAAAATAAAACACTGAACATGTGTGTCTTACTCACCACCTAAATGCACGCACTTTGTAGATTCTGCATTTGAAAAGGCAAACCATGCTAAGGGGGGGGGGAGTTCCCCCCAGTCTCACTACCTGGAGGTAAAAAACCATCCCCTATTGGGGAGCACTCTTCTGCATCTCTCTCGATTCTAGCAATTCTCTCGGCTGAGTGCAATTTTGTCCCCCAGGGGACATTTGGCAATGCCTGGAGACATATTTGGCTGTCACAACTGGGAGGAGGTGATGCTGATATTTAGTGGGTAGAGGCCAGAGATGCCGCTAAACTTCCTACGACACACAGGACAGTCACACACACAAAGAACTACTCAGCCCCAATGTGAGCAGTTGCGAGGCCGAGGCTGCTATCCTCACGTGGGTGGGTAGCTCTGTGATCATTACACAATCGAGTTCACACTATGTCAGCAGTTTGTCCTCCTGTAAGAACTCATACATTGCTTGTGGTCAAGCACTGCCCAGTCCCTAGAGGGGGCCTCATTTAATTTGTAATACAACTCTGTTAGAGGAGGAAATATTATAGGTTGTATAGCTGGAGAGAATAAGGCTCAGAGAGGTGAAGTGTCTTGCCCAAGGATGCACAGCATTAGTTACGGTGCTCAGTCCCAAGTCCAGGTCTGAGGGATTCCAAACCCCGCCTTTCCCACCACCTGCCAGTTTGCTCCCTTTCACCCCAGGACGAAGCTTACAAAGGGCAATTATGGACCTGGGGTAATGCAAGACCCTTGGCTCCAGGGAGCTCCCCCACCCCTTCTGCCAGGTGAGGACACAGCAAGAAGTCGGCCGTCTGTGACCCGGGAGAGGGCCTTCACCAAAGCCTAACCATGCCATCACCCTGATCTTGGACTTCCAGCCTCCAGAACCATGAGAAATAAACTTCAGTTGTTTAAAAGGCACCCAGTTGGCGGTAGTTTGTTATAGCAGCCCAAACAGCCTAAGACAGTTATTTTCTCATTTTTCCTACCTTCTGCTAACTTGGTCAACAGAATGTTTTTAGTTCTCCTGGTGATTATTTTTATATCTTTAAATAACATGTTTTCATGCACATGTCTGAAGTTACCAAATTCAGAAATGAAAAAGGAGCTGTTGACTCCCCTTGCGAACGATAAGAAAGTCAGTTCCCTTCTACTGCCTCACCCGCTGCTCACCCCATCTTCCGGTTTTCGCTGGTAAACTCTGGCAATGTCTGTCTCAGTCTTTTATAGTAAAATCAAGGGGTTACTTTGTTACGTGTATTTTTTTTAAGAATTAGAATAGGTACATTCTGTTTTACCGTTTTTCCATGGTTATTTAAGTTTCATTTTCCATATAAACGATCTCAAAGCATACCATCATACCACCACTTCCCTTTCCAGGGATGCTAGATGCCTTTCTCATTGAGTTCTTTGTTGACTGAAGTACATTTTCAAATGTTTCCGCCCCACAACCATTCCCCCAAGGATGTATGAATGCTGTGCTTCCTAAGTCCCTGAGGATTTGAGTCACATGGAAACATCAACTTTGGGCATGAAATGCTGGATCCCATCCTTCATTCTTCAATTGCCTTCACTGCTTCATGTCAGAGCTGAGAAGCTAAGGCTATCGGATCTTAATTTGCTTTGATGACAACCCTTTTCTTCTGCAGAAATTCTCATCATAGAGTCTTTCTTTATCCTTGAAATGTAATGGTTTCATCAGAGTATATGTTTAACTGTTAGGTTTTTTTTTTTATCCCCACTAAATTTACTTGGTAACCCTTCTTGAGCTGAAAAGACCTACCTACCTTCACTTTGGGGAATGTTTCCTTCGATTTCCTCTATGAACACGGTTTCTGTTCCATTTCTTCTACCCAAGAACACAAATTATCCACACGTCAGTTCCAGGGTTCCCTCGTCTCCACATCTCAGCGTTATCAGTCGGGATCTGGTCAGGAGACAAAAACACCACCAGTTATTTGAATATAAATAATTTAAAGTAAATAATTGTTAACGGGGTATAAAAGTGTTATCCAGGAACTGAAAAGCAAAAAGAGAACAGTAAGATTATAGAAGCAGCGATTCCAAGAAGCAGCTACCACCCTGAGGGCTGGGGAAACACAGGGAAGAAGTTGGTGGTTTTAAACGGAGTTTAAAAGCTTGGAGGAAGGGCTCTGCAAAGCTGAAAACCTGAGGCTGTGCTGCTATCACTGGTATCCCTGCGCTTAGAGGTGGGGACCCCTGAGGCTGGGACTAGACCTTCCAGCTCCTGTGCCCTAAGCCAAGCATGTAACCTCCCCTGCCCAGGCCTGGAACACTGGCAAGTCCCCTGCAGACAATACTTCTAGGCCAGGGGTTCCCAACCTTGGCTGCATGTGGGAATCACCCTGGGAATATTAAAAAATACTGAGGCCTGACATCCCTCGAGACTCTAAGCTAATTGGTCTGGGGTGCTGTCTGAGCACTGAGCTTTAAAAGCTCCCCAGGGGGTTCTAATGTGCAGCCAGGGTTTAGGTAGAGCAAAGACCCATAATGTATATATTTCTCTTCTCAGGGAGTTATGATGAGTAGATGCCAGACATCAAAAGGAGGCAAAATTTTCTAACATTATCTCAGCATCAAGAATACTAGGTTGGTGGGCAGCCGGTTAGCTCAGGTGGTTAGAGCGCAGGCTCTCAACATCAAGGTTGCCAGTTCGATTCCCACATGGGCCAGTGAGTTGTGCCCTCCACAAACTAGATTGAAGACAACGACTTCACTTGGAGCTGATGGGTCCTGGAAAAAACACACTGTTCCCCAATAAAATTAAAAAAAAAAAGTTGGCTCCATTAAATCAAACATCTTAAAAAAAAAAGAATACTAGGTTGGTGAGAAAAGCCTGAGAATTAGATGATTTTAATAGGGAGCTTCTTCGCTATGACATGTCAGAAATGGAGATAAGCCCAGAAGGCCACACACATTCATTTGTTCCACAGTGGAGAGAACAACAGTAGGAGACAATTATGAATGTGAGTGGCAAAGATAAGCTTCAATTTCCTATAATACAACTGCAACTGAGCTTTGGGCCTCATTGCCCCGGGGCAGTGGTTTCTGGACCAGCAGTATCAGCATCACCTGGTAGATGTTAGAAATGCAAATTCTTGGGCCCCATCCCAGACCTACTGGAATCAGAAACCCTCAGGACCCAGCCACCTGTGTTTTAACAAGTCTTCCAGGGCTGATGCACACTCAAATTTGAGCTCCACTCCCTTAAGCAGTGACCTCTGGAAAAGTCACACCAGAAAAAAACAAGAGCCTAAAGGGCCTGTGTCCCCAGAACCGCTTCAGGAGACAACTGGAGAGAGTAGCCCACCCTCTCTCTCTGGGAGACCAACCGCATCTCCGTGGCAACACGAATGCTCTTGGTGGGCCTCAACAGAGTCACCACGAGAACATCTTTTCTTAATAAACTGAAGAATTTGCATGTAAAATCAGGCTCCTCTGCCCTTTGTCTCTGCCTGCCTGTGACAGCTAGTACCATCTCTCTGCCTTTTCCTTCAGTATGCTGAGAACTTACTTTTGTCTAATTCTACTTTATCCTCTCAAATCGGTGCAAAGTCCAACCGGATTTTGACAATGCATCTCTGATGGCCCTAGCTTTTGCCTACTGTTGTGAATTTTGTTCCTGGAGCAATGCTTTCATTAATGCCTGTGTTGCATCCGCTTTCAGGAGGGCCACATCAAGCTGTTGACACTGAGTGAGCTCGGAATAAACAAAAGGCCCTAATTTATTTTCCACAAGTGATGCTAAGCCACATTTTCTCCATCCTACATCTCAGCTGTTGGTGTACTGGACCCAGCTATACAATCTCATAACATCGTGGGAGGTTTTAGTGTGTCATCGTTTCTTGATTCAATTGTGCCCAGGTAGCAGTTTTTGCTCGTGCTGGGGTGACCAACCATCCTGGTTTGCCTGGGACTAAGGGGTTTCCCAGGAAACAGAACTTTCAGGACTAACACAAGGAAAGCTCCTAGGAGCAGCTTTCAACCAGGGAAAATGGGATTTGGTGGATACACCAGCAAGCTTGCTTCTCAATGGGTGTGGCAGACAGCCTCCAACACGGCCCACCTCTTGGTGTTCACACCCATATGTGATCGCCTCCCCTTTGGGGGCTGGACCTAGTGACTCAATATTTTAACTCCGTAAAAGTGATGAGATATCACTTCTGAGATTAGGCTACAAGAGGGCTGAGACTTCCAACTTGCTGGCTTTCTCTCTCACTTTCTCCCTCACTGGCTCTGAGAGAAGCCAGCTGCCCTACAAACAAGTCCACATGGCAAGGAATTTATTCTCTAGAAACTGTTAAGTGTTGAATGGTGTCCCCCCCAAAAAAGATATGTTGAAGTCCTAACCCCCTGTAGACTCAGAATGTGACCTTATTTAGAAATAGGATCACTGCAGATATAATTATTGGGTTGTCGGAAAAGTCATGACGTATTTTTTCTACGTTTTTCATTGCAAAAATGTGTCATGACTTTTCCAACAACCCAATAGTTTAGATGAGGTCATACTGGAGTAAGGTGGGCCCTTAATCCAATATGGCTGGTGTCTCTATAAGAAGAGCAGACAGACACACAGGGGAGAATGTCATGTGATGATAGAGGCAGAGAATAAAGTACTACAGCTGAAAGCCAAGAAGTACCAAGGATTGCCAGCCATCACCAGAAGCATTACCAAGTTACCCCAAGTATATCATCACTTTCTTTTTTAACCCCCCTGGAGCCTTTGCACAGGCTATTCCCTCTAACTGATATGTCTTCACCCATCATCTTCCTTTTCCTGTTAATTTCCTGTTAATTCTTCAGTCTCTATCCAGGAATGAAGGGCCTCCTGGAACACAGAACTTTCAGCGTGTAAACCAAGAAAATCCTGAGCCAACCGCGATGAGCTGGTCACTCTGGCTGAGCTGCCATTTTTTTCCACCACAGCTGTTTAGAAACCAAGGACAACAGCCAGGCATTTACCCAAGGAGGGCTCTTGCCTGCTCCACCCCTGTAGGCTCTTCTGCACTTTCTACCTCAGCTCGCTAGTCACTGAGAGCTCCTGTGAATTAACAATATATTGTAGGCCGGAACTAATTGCAATAAATATTTTATTTATTAACTCTCAAGCAAAAGGTTGCCTTCAATTAACCAAGTGGGGGGAAAAAATGTGATTACGGCGGTTTTCACATCTGCCCATAGTCACCATCACCAATTAGCAAGCTTGTGCCCCAAAAGCCCTCATTAGTGCACTAATTTATGACATATAAGCGAAACTAAAAAGCCACGGTGCTGTGGCATCGTTTATCTAAATTCCACCAAGAACAGGGACAGAAACGTAGTACTATTTATGCGGGGTTGTAAAGCAATCGTTACACATTACGATAGAAAACCCAACCACATTTACTCGGCGTTTGCCAAGTGTGCGATCTCCTATGGAAGTGCCTGGCACAGAAATGCCGGCACGTTTTGCATGTAGTTGGTACATAATAAATGTTTGTTGACTGAAGTTGTTGAGTGGTAGAGCTACAAAGCTTCTTGGAACTAATTCTGCATGATCATGAGGCTCAGAAAAACAAGGTGACTTTGCCAGGGTAGCACAGCTGCACAGTTGAGACCAGAGCCTTATTTTAGATCAGGGTTTCCCAACCTCAGCGCTACTGACATTTTGGGTTGGATAATTTTTTGTTGTGGGGGGGAAATGGGGGGCTGTTCTGTGCATTGTAGGATGTTTTACATCGCTGGCCTCTACCTACTGAATGTCAATAGCAGCCCCCCCACCCCACCCCATGATGACAACAAAAGTATCTCTAGACTGCCAGATGTCCCCTGCTGCAGTGAGGGGAGTGGGAAAAATGGGGTAGAGTTGCCCTCGGTTGAGAACCACCATAAAGGTAGGTCAATGGTTCTCAAAGTGTGCTCCCCAGACCAGCAGCAACGGTATCACGGGGAGCTTGTTAAAGGAGTGGGAAGGGGCGCCACTCTAGAGCCACTCAATCAGAAACTCTGGGGATGGGTCCCAGCAATAAGGCCTCCAGGTGGTTCGGATGCACCTTCAAGTGTAAGAACCAGTTGGTGTCAATTGTCACTTACCCTGACAAGGTGACTTCTTTTGTCCCTATTTCCATAGGTGAGGAAACTGAGGCTCAGAGAGGTCACATGCCTTGCCCAAGTTCTGGTCTAGTAATGGCAGAGCCAGGACTTGAATCTGACTCAGTATGACACCAAAGACCACCACTTTCTGCTCTACCGTGACTCCTTGAAGACGGGAGGCAGGGGTGAGGGGAGCCTGGACTGGGGCACAGCCTGTCTCTCCCAGACCATGAGCCCCACAAAGGCCAGGCCACCACTGCCAGGCCCCTCTGTGATCGCCGTGACCCTCTGGGGTCTGAGGTAATGAAGAGAAGCATCCGAGCCTTATTAACTCTGACTAGATGTACGAAGGGCAAACCAAGCACCTTGGGAGCAAAGGCACAGGTATCTCCAGGCCTCTCCCACGTGAGCATGCTCAAGAACTGCTTATTGAAAAAATATTTTACCAGCCCAGCTGCCCTCTTTTCTGCGACCCTTCCCCGCCGTTCCCATGGTTACTACAGAAGCCACCATTTCATACACTGTGACCTCACTCCCTTGGCCACAGCTGGCTGGCTTGGAGTGGGTATTTGACCTCAATTGAACCCTTCCCTGAGATTTTGGACTTGGGACAAATTGAGAATTGAATGCATCCCTCCTAAAGGTTTGAAATGGTGATATTTCAAATTCTGGGGCTATTGGTTTCCATGTTGTTCCATTATCAGCACATTAAGTTTCTTTCATTTACAACCAAAGAGACCTAACTCAACAAGTAAGGCTCAAATAAGAAAGTCCCTTTGGCCACCATAATCAGCCCAGAAGTGAAGGTGACATTCTTCATAACATTCAGAAGACAAAGAGGGATGTACCGCTGCCACCCTCACAGGAAACTCAGGTTTGGTCTGAGACGTTCCCTCCCATCTTCTCCATGGCCTGTGGCCTCTGACTCTGATTCCTATCTTCCCTGAAAAACCAGAGCCACACCAGATCCCCTGGCCCCAAGAGTTATCCTTGGATTCCCTCATTATGCCCAGCAACAATATCTCAGACTGATGGTAAATTTTCACATGGGAAGGAGAAAGGGAAAATATACGTCAAAGGGACCGCAAGTTACTAATGGATGGAGATTGGTTCTATAGATGAGGAAATGCAGGATTTATGGAGAAATCAGAGGGGAGAAATAATTACTGAAACAGCTGTGACTCCAGACCCTTCCTGCATAAATGGGGAGGCCAAATTCACCCCCACAATATTCACCTTTGTATAGCCAACAACAAAAAGGGCATGGGTCAGAGACGGCATCAGTGCTATTTTGGTGGGTGGGTAGGTGGGTGGGTGGGTGG
>NW_017731381.1:3284673-3299096 GCF_001890085.2 Hipposideros armiger
GAGGGAAGGGTGGATGGATACATGGGCAAATGCTCAATAACAGAACAGTAGCTCTCTAGAGGTAGAATTCGGAGCACTTAGCTGAGGTGAATGACGAGGGCTTTTGGTTGATCCCAGCAACACCTTTTGTCTGGCGGACGTCTTAGTTGAGTGGGACCACTAGCTGTGAGGGGTGTAGAGAGAATACTGACCAGGGAAACAAAAGCCCACCTTTCCACTGCCCTGCTGTGTGACTCTGAGCCATTCTCTTTGCCTCTCTGAGCCTGTTTCCCCATCTACACAAATACAGGGCTGCCCTAGCTCTCCCCCTCTCTGGTCCCTTCCATCTTCCAGATCCAAGGAATCTTCGTGGGGTTGGGCTGTCCCCAAACTGTCACAGCAGAGCCTTGTTCCAGGCCCTCTGCAGAGCAGGTCTCGCTGCCCATCTGCCAGTTCTGTTTACAGAGCAACACCAGGATGGGTGGGCAGTTGGGAGGTCTCCAACTTTGCTGAGAACATCTCTGCAGATGCTTCTGAAAAGGGTGAGACGTGGGCCTCGCGGCGAGTGAGAAGTTTGGAGTGCTGCCACCTGGCCATGCCTGTCCCCCTTGCGCTTCCCCTCCCTGAGACAGGCACCATCCCCCTGTTGCAAAGCACTGCTAACTCCCCATGAGGCTCTGGGTCCTTCCAGGAGATGACAGGGGCTCTATCAGAGATGGTGCCCTGCCCTGCCCTGCCCTGCGCAGGTGTCAACAGGTAAGGGTCTGGACCACTGGGATGATGGCGAGGATGAAAATGATGCCACTCTGCAGCCGATGAGGACATACAGAGGCACATGGTGGGGGGGCCCTTCAGCCCAATTTAGTCTGCTTTCTGTTCCTCACTGCCCAGGACGCTGTTAAAGATGTTCCCCAACCTCCAGGTCAATAGAAATGTGTACCAGAGTGGGGCTCTCAGTCCTACACACACAAGCTTTTCTTAAACCCAGCCAGGTCACATTGGTGCAAATCATTCACACATAATGTCCTCTTATTAGCACTCACTGTGTCCCAGGGGCTGTGCTAGGCTTCTCTTATTTAATCCTCAACCCGACTCTATGCAGGAAATAGCTGATCCCCGACATAATACTGATGAGTCAACTGAGGCTCAGGGAGACTATTAACTTGCCCGAGGCCACATAGTGACACAGTGGCAGAACTGAGATGGGAATGGTTGTTGGTTCACAGGCAGAGCATATGCCCTAACCACTGGACAGCACAGCCCAGATCTTAAAATCAAAGACGCTTCCAGCCAGGACAAGCTGGCCCCGTCGTCACTTGCACCCTGGCTGCAGCCTGATGACACACCATCTGCAGCTCCTAGTCTGGCCAATCCAGCCACACCTCTGCTCACTCTGCTCTCCTCAAAATGTCCCAGGCTCTGCTCATGAAGACTTCCTGACCCTTTCAAACCCCCAAGGCAGAATGAACCCATCTCTCCTATTTGCCGTCACTGACTCTGTAATTGCATCTACCACAAGAAACATATCCACCATTGTTTTTATGTGGACCTCAGCCTTCTGGCTTCCAGGCTTTTGGGAAATACAGTGCATGCCTTACCCATGTCGTATGCCCAGGAGCTACCATGTTTCCCTGAAAATAAGACCTAACCAGAAAATAAGCCCTGACATGATTTTTCAGGATGCTTATAATGTAAGCCCTACCCCAAACATAAGCCCCAGTTAAGATCGTCAGCCAGACATGACTGTTTGAATAAATGCAGATTTTTGTACATGAATAAATGAATAAATATAGATTATTGGAGCAAAAATTAATATAAGACCCGGTCTTATTTTCGGGGAAGCATAGAAGCACCGTGCTAGGCACACAGAGATTCTCAGGAAATACTGGATGGGGAGCCAAGTGAACTGAAACCTCATCCGAAATCCAATTTCAAGCTACCCAGAACAGGAAATTCATGGAGCAGAAACGCCTGGCACACAGCTCAATAAAAACTGATTTCATGAATGAATGATGAACACAGCTGAGCATTTTCACCCTTATTTCTATGCACTCTCCAGGAGATCGACAGAGTTGGTTCCAGATGTAATCTTAGGATTTGGAAATGGAAACATCAGGTACTTTCCAGTAAATTGACATGAGGTCCCTGTTATGACTGGATGTTTATGTCCTCCCAAAACCCATATGTTGAATGAAACCCGAATCCCAGTGTGATGGTATTTGGAGGCGGGGCCTTTGGGCAGTGACTAGGTCCTGAGGGTGGAGCCCTCATGAATGGGATTAGTGCCCTTCTAAGAATTCTGAGGCCAGAGTGCTAGCTAGCGCTTTCTCCATCACGTGAGGATCCAATGAGAAGTCAGCAGTCTACAACATGGAAGAGGGTCCTCGCCAGAACCCGGCAACGCTGGCACCCTGATCTCAGAATTCCAGCCTCCAGAACAGTGGGAAAGAAATCTCTGTTGTTTATAAGCCACTCGGTCTTTGGTACTTCATATGGCAGCCCGACCTGACTAAACAGTCTCAAAGTAACTTTTCAAACCCAAAACCATCCTTCTGAGACAAAAGACCTTCAAACTGCAATAAGAAAAGAAGCCCTCAATTCAAAACCTTGACAATGAAAGGAATATTAGTCACTCCACATTGCAAATAGGCTTGGCCTAATTCTGGAGGGCTCATGAGATCCTTAATATAAATGTATAATATACAAAGCCTTTTTAGAGTTGGGTTTCCTCAGAAACAGACCCAAGACAAGGGTTTGAGCGCAAGTCCTTTATTTGGGAGGTGACCCCAGGAAGCACCGGCAGGGATGGAAGGCAATTAATAGCGTGTTCTCGGTTCAGTGAGCACTGTGGGCAGCTAGAGCGCGATCCTACCGGGGACACTGGGGGACAGTGCAGACTCGCCTCGGAACAGACACGCCTAAGGGGGAAGGGAACTGGGCAGTTACTCTACAGCCCATATCTGCCGAGCCTGCTCCCAGGGGCATCAACCCTCCAGTATTTCCGGCCTGCCCAAGCACCAGGGCTGAGAGGAAGCCCTGGAGTGGAGAGTGGCAGGGGCCCACAGGAGGACACCCTGAGCAAATTCAGGAATGGCGAGTGCCAAATAGGTGTCAGAGAGTCATCAACGGTGCCTGCCACAAAGCCCAAGGGAAACACTGCGTGTGACAGGAGCACCTGTCTCCTACCAACTAATAGGTATCAGAACCTAATGTAAACTAAGAAATTGTGGGTTTGAAACAAAAGAAAGCTCTGGGCAGAGGAGACGCTAGAGCCTCCCCTCCTGTCTTTCCTTTAGAGGATAGATGTCTGCCTTCTGTCTCCCCTTCACCCCCCCACTGGGAATCTATTTTCCTCGCAGTCTGACTCTTCCTCTCCCCCAGTACTTCCACCCACCCCTCCTATTCCGACTGCCCATCTCTTAAGGGCCCACAACACAAAACTGAAGTATCTTGCTTGGGATTTATTTATTTAGGAACAGTGAGTTTTATGTACACTGCTCTAAATTAAAATCGTAGTGAGTTTCTATTTGTGGATGGAGAGGCACTCTGCCCAAGAAGGGGGGCTCTAAAATCTTGGCACCTTCTTACCAATGCACCCCAGCACTTGGAAGGAACACTTGGGATTCAGTCTTTCATTTGGGGCCCATGGGGCTATTCATGTTCTCAGCAACACCAATTATTGGCAATTCCACTCTGTGAGGGAAGTGGATTTCCTTCCAGACTTGCTATAGTGGTGCCTCGGGAGAGCTGACTGTGCTCCTCCATCTGTGTGGGCGGCCCCACACTGTCGGGCGGGGTGTCCCAATGGTGTTGGGCAGGGTGTCCCGACACTGTCGGGCGGGATGTCCCGATGGTGTCAGGAGGGGTGTCCGGTTGGTGTCGGGCAGGGTATCTACAGTTAAGCACTTTATCTCCACCCAAATCATAGTAATTGCTCTCCCCTGCCATTTTGGGGGGGGGGGCAGGGTGTCCCCTCTAAATGACTGCATCAAGAAACAAAGCATCGCACTGCCTTCCAGACCATCCTCTCCGCTTCCAATTCATTCTCAACATGGCTTTTCTCAAGATCACCCAAATGTCACCTCCTCCTCTGAGAAGCCTTCCCTGGTTCCCTCAAGCTGACAGGCTCCCTGAACTTGGGGCCACCTGCCTATATAGCATGCCCCAGATTGTGCTGTCTGCTCACCAGGCTGTGGGCCCAGAGAGGACTGAGTCCCCATGCTGGTTAATTTATCTCACTGGGGGTTCAGCGTAGAGTACTTGGTAAATGTCGAATGAATGAATGAATGCCAGGACTTACTAGAGATTCAGACCAACTTGTAAGAACTCTTGGGCTGACAGCCAGTGAGAAGTATAAAAAATCCAGAGGCCAGGAAGCCCAGTATTTTTCACCCTGGGTGGGCTTGGGGGCCAGAGGAGGCCAAGTGACTAAACCTCTCCCATATGGAAGCAGGGTGCTCCTCTCCTGTTGATTTTACATATTGGATTTCTGGAAATGGAGTCCACGTCTTGAAAAAGTTAGAAAACCTTTGTTCTACAGTTACAACCAGGGGGCATGACTTACTCAAGGGAGGCTTGTCTGGGATCTAGGTTAACTGACTCCTGGTCTAGCGCTCACTCAGCTCAGTACCACAGCCAAGCGGACCCAGAGGTGTCATCCTCCTCCAAACGAGGGCCTTGAACCTGGAGGCCCAGCCCTCAAGAGGAGTCTGGGGTGGGGCGTTGGGGCACAGGCAACGGCAGGTGCGGCGGGCAGCGGGGCTGGTACCCAGGACCTGGATGAAGTGGAAGAAGGAACCTGGCCTCCAGGTGTGGGGGAGGCTAAAGGAGACGGGATGGAGGCTCCAAGATCAAGCTGGGGCTCAGGAGCCTAGACAGAGTCGGGTGGGGCAGGGCCCAAGGCCAAGACAAGGTCCCGCCCCCAGCCTAGGCGGGTGGATTAGGGGTGGCCACAGCCCTGAAGGATGGAGGTCAAGAGCAGCCTGGAACACACACTGGAGAGGGCGAATCCCTACTGGACCTAGGTCCTCCCTCCCCACACCCTACCCTGCAGGGAAGAGCAGAAACCCCGGGACGTCCAGGAGCCTGGGGGTGCTGCGGGGCTTCGCGGGAGCTGGGAGCCCTCCCAGCAACAGCCAGTAGAGAGCCTGAGGCGACACCTCCTGGCGCTTTCGGGGAGTGCAGCTCAGGCCCGCAAGTCGGGCATCAGGGAACAAGGGTTAGGAGGGCAGCGAGCGGGAGGTGAAGAGGCGCTGGGCCCGGAGGAGCGGATCAGCTGTTTACTACTCTTCTTTTTTCTCCATGTTATCATGAAAAACTTCAAACATATACAAAAGTTGCGAGAACTGTAGCCATGAACTCCGATACCCACGGCTCTGCCTCCGCGGTTATTATAACAGCTCACAGCTAATCTTGCTTCTCCCCTTTCCCCCCTTTCACTCACTCTTTCCAAATCATTTCAAAGCGCACCAAAGGCATTGAATCACTTCACCCCTAAACGTTTCTGTGTGAATCCCTAAAATAAATATTTTTGCAATGTAACCGCAATACCACTATCACACCAAAAAAATAAGACAATTCCTTAATATCCTCAAACATTCCATTGTCTCATGAATTCATAAATGGTTTTCTACAGTTTGTTCATCAGAATCCTAACAAAGTCTACTTGTTGCAACTGGTTCAATGCCCTTTGAATTATTTTTAATCCATCAGTTTCCCCTCTATTTGTTTGTTTGTTGTTTTATTTGCAACTCATTTGTTGAGAGAACCTGATTTATCCTGACACTCCCCAGTCTGGATTTTGCTTGTTTCATCCCTTTAACATGTTCTTCAGACTTTCTGAGTTGTGAATTCTGTCAGTTGGAGTTGAATCTAAGAGGTTTATTCAGATTCTGTTTTGATCTTTTGACACAGGGACTTCAGAGGGCTGCTGTGTTCTATCAGGTGATGTCAACTGGCTTCTTCTCTTATGATGTCAGCAGCCATCCATGGTCATTACTTAGATCCATTATTTCATGAGGACTGCAAAACGCTGATGTTCTAATTCCATCATTAGCTGTTTACTTTTAAATCCAAGACTCATTATTGATTCAGAATTACTTCCCACAATAAAAATGGCCCCATGGGAGAAAATCCTGTTCTGGATCCTAGGACAAGTCCTCTCCCGTTTCTAGAACTGTGTTGTCCAATAAGGTAGCCACTGCCCACGTGTGGCTACCGAACACCTGAAAAGTGGCTAGTTCAAATCTGAGATGTGCTATAAATGTAGAACACATTTCCAATTCCAAAGACTTGCTGTGAAGAAGTAATGTTAAATATCTCATTAATACTGTTTCTATCATTTGCATGTTGAAATAATATTTTGAATAGACTGGGTTAAATTAAATATATTATTTTAAAAATTGAACGCTTTTCACAAAGATGGCACCAAAAGCAAAGAAGGAAGCCCCTCCCTTCCCAAAGACGAAGCCAAAGCAAAGGCTTTGAAGGCAAAGAAAGCAGTGCTGAAAGGTGGCCACAGCCACACAAAAAAAGAGAACGCGCACGTCACCCACCCTCCGAAGGCCCAAGACACTGCAGCTCCGAAGGCAGCCCAAGTATCCTCGGAAGAGCACCCCCAGGAGAAACAAGCTTGACCACGGTGCCATCATCAAGTTCCCCTAACGACCGAGGCAGCCATGAGGAAGACAGAAGACAACAACACACTGTGTTCATTTGGGATGCCAAGGCCAACAAGCGCCAGATCAAACAGGCTGGGAAGAAGCTCTGTGACACTGACGTGGCCAAGGTCAGCACCCTGATCAGGCCTGATGGAGAGAAGAAGGCATATGTTCTACTGGCTCCTGACTATGATGCTTTGGATGTTGCCAACAAAATTGGGATCGTCTAAACTGAGTCCAGCTGGCTAATTGGCTAATTCTAAATATAAAATTTTTTCACTGTAAAAAGAAAATTAATTTATCTGTTCCTTTTTCCTTTTTGAATGTGGCCACTAGAAATGCTTCCATTACATATGTGGCTCACATTCTGTTTCTGTTGACAGCACTGGCCTAGGACTTGTCTGTGAATTCATTAACAAGTCCTTGAGCTCCACCTACTCAGGGAATATGGCGGTGAACAAAATGGACAAAGCCCTGCCGTCATGGGGCTACAGCCATACAAACAGCCAATCCCGAGTACCTCCAGTGGTGAGAAAGTGTTGGGGAAGGGGAGAGGTGAAGGAAGACCCCTCCGATAAGGAGACCTTTGATCAGGGATTTGAAAAAGTTAAAGGGTGAGCTCCGTGCATATCTTGGTGAAGTCTAGGCCGATCTTGGTGGAGGGGACAGATCTTGAAAAGCCAATCTTTGCTAGATTTTTTTTCTCCTTTTTAAAAATGAGATGCAATTTACATATAGTAAAATCCACCTATTTTAAGTATAGTTCTATGAATTTTGACAAATGTATACAATCATGAAACCACCTCCACAATCAAGATATACAATATTTCCACTGTCCAGAAACTTTCCTCTTGCCACTTTCTAGTCACACTCTACCATCCCTGCCCCTAACAACCACTCATATGTATCCTGTCCCCTATAATTTTGTCTTTTCCAGAATGTCATATAAAAGGAAACATATGGCATGTGGCCTTTTAAGTATGGCTTCTTTCACTTAAAATAATGCTTTTAACAGTTATCCCTGTTGTTGTGTTTATAGTGGTTTGGGTTTTGTGTTTTTTACTTGTTGAGTAGTATTCCTTTGTATGGATACGCCACAGTTTATTTCCAGTTGATGGACAGGAGAAAATTTGAAAGCAATAAAAGAGAAAAGAGAAACAGAAGGAAAGTGCAATAAATGGAAAATGGGAAATAAGATAGCGAAACTGAGGCCTAATAGAACAGTATTTATAATAAAGATAAATGGGTGGAAGTCATCAATCAAAAGATAGAGGATCTAAGGTTGAATGAGCATAACAAGATCCAGTAGTATGCTATTTACATGCAAACATTTAAAATAAAAGGATGCAGAGACATTAAAGAAAAAAGGATTTTTAAAAAGGATATATCAGAGAAATATGAACCAACACAAAGCCGCAGTAATTATCCTAATATCTGACAAAACATAATCCAATGCAAATAATAGTATCATAAGGAAGAGCAATAGATTTTCAAATAGCTACCCACAAGCGTACATTTTCACTAAGAAAAATGTAGCGTCAGAACATATAAAAATGCCAAATTATAAAACTGTATAGAGAAATGAGTAAATCAACAATCGTATTTGAAGAATTTAATTCCTCTGTGCTAGAAACTGATCAAGCAGACAAACAAATATCTCAATCAGAGAGCTAATATATATACAGAACTCTCAATACTACAATCAGCCAATATTCTTTTCAAGCACACATGGGACATTTATAAAAATTGACAATTATAGTAAACCAAATTAAATTTTAAAAGATCAACATCAATTAGTCTCTCTTCTCTGATCGTATGCAATAAAATCAACAAAAGATAATTGACAAATTCTTTTATATCAGGACACTAAGTAATATACTACTAAAGAATCCATGGATTAATAAAGAAATTATAAGAACTAAGCAACTAAGTACTATATGTCAAAATTTGGGAGGATAGGCTAAAGCAATACCTGGAGGATAATGTATAGTTTAAAAAGTATTTACCATAAAACCACAAAGATTTAATACAAATAAGCTAAATGTTCAATAAAGAAGTTGGCAGAGAGCAAGAGGGGTGATGACAGCTTGAACTATAATAGTAGAGATGGAGAAAGATTTGGAATGTGTTTTGGAGACTGAGTCAATAGGATGGATGATGAGCCTGGAAGTCAGTGGAAAGGTTGTAACTAGAGCTATAAACCTGGGAGCCGTCAGCATATAAGTAGTATTTAAAGCCACAGTCACAGAGAGCAAGTGCAGGTAGAGAAGATCATAAGACCTAGGTGAGCTCACAAGAGCCTTAACTCTGAGCCTAAATGGGTTAAATCTGGCTGGAGGGGTCCCAGGGTACATGAGGTGCAGAGACGCTGCCTCAGACCAACAACGTCCGCCAAGTATGGTGTATAAGCCAGAACACACAACAAGGAACAGTATTTCTCAGGTAGACCAGATGTCGTTGTCGTTGTCATTGTCATTATCCTTGCCACCACCACCACCACCACCACCACCACTGCCACCATCACCATCATCATCATCATCATCATCATCATCATCATCCATCGACTCATTTATTCAATCCCTCATGCAGAGGGTATTATTATCCCTGTTACGTAAAAAGGGGAAATTGAGGCTCAGCGAGCTTTGGTAACTTTGTCCACAACAGGGGTGATTCTACCCAAGACCTCGAGCACTGCGTTGCTAGTACAAGGACGCTCACTGCCATCTTGTTCATAACAGCAAAAAACTGGACACGACCCCAAGCTGCCATCATTTAAGGGAGTGTTCAAACAATTCTAGGTATGAGTGATAGACTGATACATTTAAGATCTATTCTAAAGTTCAGTCATAGGGGCAGCAGCACAGCACTGCTCATGGAGTCCGCCATTGGGACTCAAACCCTGCTCCAACCAACACTGACAGGTGTGTGACCTGTGGTGAGTCACGTCCCTCCCTGAGCCTTGGCTTCCCCATCTGTTCAGTGGGGGGTAAGACGCCCTTTCCTAGTGACCATACAGGTCTGCGGTAAAACCCGAATAGAAATAGAAGTGAAAGCCTTTCATTTCATTAGAAGGCTGTGCAAACACGAGGGGTGACGGCTGCTGCATCCACAGTTGCTAACAGACTTGGCTCCGTGCAGGTGGCTCCTGGAACTCTGGGAGGCCCAGACCTGCTAGCAGTGTGACAGCATCAGGTTTCGAGACCCCCATGCCTCTGTAGCTTTTCACACACACACACCCTTAGGCTCTAGTGACCAGGATCTCCCTGCCTCGTGCCCCTCCTTTAGAGGATCCTTCTCTGGCTTTCTGATGGCCAATGTCCCCTCCCTACAGGGCCAGGAGTCTGCGGGACCAAGGGGATGTGCCTACCTGTAGTCTGTCCCCTCCCTAGACCAGGACGCAGTTCCAGGACTCCAGAATTCCCTGCCTAAATGCCTCTTCCAGGAGTTGCATCAATCCTTCTTTGGGCCCTTCCTCCCAAGGGTGGGCTGTCCCCACTGTGTGCAGCCCTAGCCTCAAAGGGCCAGAAGGAAGTTGCCTGCAGGGGCGTGACGGAGGTGGAGAGGGCCGGGGAATGCAGACCGGAGTGACCATCTGCCTGTAGAGAGGCCCTCGTGGTGCAGGACAACCCTGGAGACGGGATGAGAAGAGGAGGGGGCTCCATCCCAGAGCCTCCGTGTGTACGCTTGCCCCGGACCTCTCAAATATTGGGGTTATGCACAAACATCATAACACTGATCATACCCTTTCCCTTCCCTTGTGAGGCTGATCATGAAACAGGGAAGAAAAACAATCATTGCTGGAGGCCTAATTACAGCAAGCAGCCTGGTAGTGCTGTATATAGACACTGCTTTGGGGAAATGTGCTGATTTATGCAGTTCCCAGCATTTAAAGGTGGAGACCAGACTGTGGCTGAATCACATCACATCGTTCTCTGGGACAAACTGCAACCCTGAGCTGCTGAGCAAAAATCTATAACAGTGTCCGTCCCTCACTCCCCCTGGCCTGCCACTAGCATCACCTTGGGTCCTCTGGCCATTTCTTGGAGCCAGAGGTTCCAGTTGGCTCCATAGGTACTGAAGCAGGTCAGTAATTACATTACTGAGTACCTGCTGTGTGCCAGGCTCTGGGGAAACCCAGGCATCTCAAACCAAGGCCTCCAGGACCTCCAACAGCTTAGCGAGCTCAAAAAAGAGCCTCTCAGCACGAAGGCTGTCCAGCTGTGAAAGATTGCAAAAATGGCATCAAGTCCCCCCACCCCCATATCTGCATCTTTTAGCTATGTTACTTTGAAGGCTTCCCCACTCTGATGCTGGGCTCAGTCATGTGACTTGTTTGAGCCAATAGGATGTTAGCAACCATGGTGCAAGCAAAGGTTTGAGAAGCTCTTGGGCAGTGGGGCCTGTCCTTTTTGACAGCTCTTGGAATCCACCATGTGAAGTCTGGGCTGGCATACCGGCGGATCACAGGCCACACTGAACCGTGTGGACAGAGCCCCCGCCCATCATCTCAGACATCCCAGATGAGGCCATCATAAGGCAGCCAACCCCAATCAACACACCAACGCAACACAGACCCATGAGTGAGCCCAGCTAGTCCAGACCCACCCAGCTGAGCCCAGCCCAAATTCCCAAACGACAAAATTCTGACTTAAAGGAATGGTTGTTGGTTTCAGGTCTCCACAGCAAAGGAGAGGGCTCAGCCAGACAAGGACGGGTAGGATTTACCAGGTAGACAGGCGAGGAAAAGTAACGCAGGCAGAGGGAACGGCATAAGCAAAGGCATGTGAGCATAAGGGACTCCGCTTTCAGAGAATTACAAGCCACCCAGGCCCGGTTAGATCACAGAGATGGGGAGAGATGAAGTTGGCGAGTTAGGCAGAGGCCTTGCCACAGGGGACCTCAGTACCAAGTGTGGGAGGTTGGACTTGACCCAGAAAGCAGTGGGGGAGCTGGAGGAATCTGAGCAGGAGAGGGCCAGGGTGAGATGTGTATTTTGCAAAGGTCATTTTGGCAGCAATGAGTGGCATCAGGTGCCCGCCCTCCACCTCCAGCAAGGGGCCAGCACCATCAGCCTCTCATAGACGTCAGGCAGCTGCCCTTCCTCCCTCACCCCCACCCCTGACCTCAGACAGGAGGCACTGCTAAGATCCCAAAACAAATGCGTTTAAAAGGCATCAAAAGAAATGTTTCCAATGTCAGTTTTCAGAAACCAGTTTCCATGTCTGGGACAACAGCAGCGCTGTCTCAAGAGCACAGGCAGGCGGGTTGGGTTCGACGGACAGGCGTGGACAAGAAGAGAGCTTCACAAAATCATCCCTTTTCAAAGTCAGGTGGGACCCCAAGGGCCGGCTGGCCCAGCCCTCTCTGAAGGAGGCATTTCCCACACACCCTGTCCCTCACATCTCCAATGACGGGGTGCTCAGCTCTTTCTCCATCACAGGCTAATTACTGGTCCACATCTGCTTCTGTCCACAGCAGCCTCCAGAGCTGACAAGACAACAACTGAAAACCCCAATTCGGTCTTCTAGGATGAACATAAATCTGAAGTCATCTGACTTGCGCAGACGGGGAAGGGTCGGCATGTACTTCATTTCCAAAACCAAGTTTATATCAACGTAGCCTAAATAAGCTTTCATGGAAGTTACATGTCCCACCCACATTACCTCTGAGATCACTTCTCTGGATGAGGTGGTGTTTTGTGCATCCCTCTATCACAGCTTGAACTGCAATATTTTTTTCCTACGTGACAAGATTATTAAAAAACAGGCCTCAGAGCAAATTCGTCTTTGTCCCTTCCCCACCCCAGCGCAGCACAAGAGTAGCAGCTCATTACACATCTGCTGAAGGAATGAGCCTCTTTTCTGAAAGAGTAATACAGGTCACTGGATGCGACATACCGAGCAAACCGGCCTAGTATCAAGTCAGGGGCAGGCTCAGGAGCTAGATTGCTTGGGTTCAAGTCCCTGTTCTCAATAGTCCCTCCCCCTAGGCTCAGAGTTCCCAAACTGTGTGCTAAGACACCCCTGGGCACTGCAGCAAATACATAATCCAGAGGTAGCATGGCGCTATCTGTCGGACACCCACGAACGGCAACTCCTGGTAGTCACAGTTTCAACACTAATTTGTGCCACATTCCTTCTGATGACATCCTCTCTTTGCAAAGCTGGGTTTTCAGTGGTTACAGTGACAAAAAGCAAAGAGCATACAGAAATCAATGCAGAACAAGAAATGAGGATGGCAATGTCCCATCAGATTAGATTCCAAGTTGTGACAAGTGGTGCAGTGCTCAACAGACACGTACATCCTGTTACTATGTAATTCCGGTTATTTAAAATGGAATAAATTTTTTTCTTTCAATTTATGTGAGTTATTTTTTCAAATGACTACTAAGTTAGGACACAAATACTTACAAGTGGTTGGGACCTAACGACCTAATAAAACAACTAGGTATTTCTTTTGGCCTTCGGGCATCGTGAAAAAAATTACTGAGATATTAAGGGTACCAGAGAAATTGTGGGAATCTCTGTTTTAGGCATTTTTACTTCACCACTCTAGGCCTCTGTTTCCCCAAAGATAAACTGGGAATAACAATATATCATCAGGTTACTGATGGGACTTTTAAGTGAGGATATATGCAGTATTTAGGATGGTAGCTGGTACCTAGTAACTGCTGTATGTATGTGGTTATTACCTAGAGCGGTCAGATCAGTTGTTGGCAAGATTACAGGGGAAATGTCTAAACTATAGCAGAGACCAATTTTCTAACATTCTCCTCTTTTATTAATAATGTACGTACCATATGCCAAGTGCTTTGACATACACTACAAAGAGGCCTGGGAGTCCTAAGATGTGTTCTGGCCACAGTCCAGCTTTGAAACCTTGAGCAAGGCACCCCGACCTCCCTAAGCCTCTGCTTCCACATGTTACATGGGCAGGGGGGACCATGGAGCTGGGGGAGGAGCTCAGACTCTTCCTTTCGACGTGCAGACAACCAACAGGGACCCCACTGCACATAGGACAGTGCCTCCTATACCATGAACAGTGCAGACATCAGGGAGAGGGTGATTAATATTGCAAACTGCTATGCTAATTACAAACCATCTTTATCAGCTTGTTGCTGCAAGCTCCCCAGGCTCTGGAGGCCACAATCTGAAAGAATGCATTTCTCGGCCTAGTCTGAGTTGAAGGTAATTAAGCACATCAGAGTTACAAAACCACGCGCTTCCAACTGATTCAGACCTTTCGCTAAATGAGACCATCTCGGAATGTGTCGGAATAGTAAGGTTTTGCCAGCTGTATAATCAGTTCCATATTCAATTCCTTAAATAGAGATTTGTTGATAAACCAGCCTACTATTTTTAAAATGTAGTTTGTCTTCGAAAAGAAAATAATAAAGCTTTCCTTTAAAAAACATCTCAGTTTTCATCAGATCAAATTTCCTTTGCCTTTTGCCTCTAGGGTTCCTAGGGACTCTGATTTTTTTTTCCAATCCTGAGTTATTCCTTTATTAGATAGTCATTGAAATCGACCTAATTCCCATAGAGGGGTGATTATGGGCACAGAAAATGCATTCATTCCTTTTACAAGGATGATGGCTGACAGAAGCGATTCAGCTCGTGGGTTCAATGGAAACGTGGTGTTTTATAAAATGAGTACTGAGATTGTTATAAAGCTGATTTTAGCATGTTTTCCTAAATTTAAAAAAAAAATGGAAAAATGGCTTCTCTCAGATGAAGAGCTCTACGTGTAGAGATAGGACTCCGTGGTCTAAACTCTCCCCACCCC
>NW_017731381.1:3299165-3303126 GCF_001890085.2 Hipposideros armiger
AGCTAATGAAAGAAGATGGGTGTCACTTCCTGACCTCATCCCCACCGCCCCCACTGCTCTCCAGGCCATCTAGTCTGTCTCTGAGCCTGGAGCAGAAAACAGACCTACCCTTGGTGCCCAGATCCTCCTTGTGGGCACATGGCATGCAGACATTGTAAAATGTTTGGACTCAACGAAACACACAATTATCTTTTTGGCTTTTAAAAAAATCACCTTATCCCCCCCCCACACACCCCTCCTTGCTTGAGGCTGACCCCATGACCCCAGACATCTCTGGTAGAAGGCCCCCCACAGTTAGAAGGGTAGAGTCAACCCCTAAAGTGTCCTTCCCACAAAGCTGCTAGAGCCAGATAGATGGTCCGGGTTTAAATCCTGGCTCTACCACTTGCTAGCTATGTGACTTCGAGCAACTCGCTTAAACTTTCTGTGCTTTGCTCTTCTCATCTGCTAAGCAGAAGTAACGACTGAGAATCAAATGACTTAATATTTGCAAAATGCTTGGAATAGGGGCTGCCATACATTATTTGATGAAAGCAAGCTGCTGGGTTTTGTCCTGTGTCTGCAGGCGACGGTCCTCCTTCACTCCTGCACCTCCTGACCACCTGCACCCCAGAATGGTCTATTTCCCCAGTGAGCGCCTTGCTCACTTTCTAACCTTTGGCCGCTCCTGCCTTCTGCTCCAGGCAGAAGTCTGTCGGGCTGACAGCGCTCAGTCACCCTCGGATCTGTCCCAGTCTCTCCTCTCGCTTTCTCCACGGAGACTGATTCAGACCTGCTCCTCCCTCCAAATCTCTGACCTTCATTCTAAGCCCTTCTCTCCTTCTTCACGGTGAAAATAATGCCATCGCACAGGCCCCCTCAACCTCTTCCTTCACTCTGTCCTGCTCCCAGCCACATGCCCTCACTCCCCCACCCTCCTTCCTGCCAGAGCGAAGACAGTCTCATCACTTTGCATCTGAGGCTGGTACTCATCCCTGGTGAGGCCACCCAGTGCAGTTGGCCAGGTTGCACACTGCACAAGGACACCTAACCAAGATGGCAGCAGGAACAGAACTCCAACTCGTCTTTGTCTCCCAAATCCTACACCCTGACATGAGATGCCCAGATATGCGTGCCTTTTCTAATTCATCCACCTGGAGTGGCCCGTTTTTCAAATTTGAACAAAAGTATCTTTAGGAAAGTGGGAACCCTGGCCCCTGAGCGCAATACTTTGGTCATCCCTACTCTTTCAGAGCTCTTTCTCACTGTCACCTCTTTCTTAGCCTCTTCTTCTCCACCAGGTTATACCATCAGTTCCATAGCTGTCATGGGCAGGGAATGACATTAAGGAAATTTGGCCAACAACTGGAAATGGGGCAAAGGAACTTCAGTGTTCCTTCATGTTGGGTGTTGCCGAGTGGTTGCCCCACCCCATTATCTGATTCTCTAGGAACTATGCTGTCCAATACGGTGGTCATTAGTCACATGTGGCTACTGGGCACTTGAGACGTGGCTCGTCTGAATGCAGATGGGCTGTGTCAAATACGCACTGGATTTCAGGACTTAGTAAGGAAAAAAGAATGTCAAATATCTCATTAATAATGTTTACACTACATGTGGTGTTAGTTTCCTAGGGCTGCCATAACTAAGCACCACAAACTGGGCGGCTTCAAACAATAGAAAGCTATTGTCTCACAGTCCTGGAGGCTGGAAGTACACAATCACAGTGTCGGCAGAACCGCGCCCCCCCCCCCCAAACGTCAAGGGGAGAACCGTTCCTTGCCTCGTCCCAGCCTGCGTGGTGGCTGTCAATCCTTGGCATTCCTTGGTTCCAATCGCTGCCTCTGTTGTCACATGGCATCCTCCTCTCTTAGAAGGACACTGGCCATATTTCATCAAGGGCCCACTCTACTTCATCATGACCTCATCTGAACTGATTACTTCTGTAAGGAACCTATTTCCAGATAAGGTCACATGCTGAGGCCCTGGGGGTCAGGACTTCAACGTGTCTTTTGGGGGGGACACAATTCAACCCATGACACATGTTCAAATGATACTATTTTTGAATACATTGAGTTAAAGTAAATAAAATGAGTAATTGTATATGTGGCTCACTTTGGGAGCTCACATTGTATTTCTATTACTCTCGGAGTATGCACTGTATTTACTATTGATCAGGCTACTTTACAACCCTGAAAGTTCACCATAGATGTTAACCCTAGAAAACCAGCAGTGATCAGTGAATTTTATCCTGGAGAGATGTAAATGCAAAGATTATAACCCGAAGCTTAAGGATGTCTTTTATATGTTCTTTAGCAATCTTAGTCCAACGTTCTTTCTTTTAAGTGTCTATAAATATTTCCGTCTCTCTTAAACTTTTCTGAACTCTCCTTATCACCTTGTTGGTTCCCTCATTAAGGAGTTAGTTAAATCTTTGACACATGCTCACTCTATGGCAAGCTAAGTTTGCGACATTTTGGAAATTATACTTTGACACAGGGATTCTGAAGACCATGGAGCCTGGTCAGACTCCTTTTTTCTCCGCCCCCATTTCAGGCTATTGCCTTTTCCAAGCAGGAGCCGATTCCTGAAGAAATCATTACAGTGGGGCACCCTCCCTCCTGGACAGTTCACTACTGAGCAGATGAGAGGTAAGAGCCAAAAGCGGCCGTTCAAGGAAAAGCTGGGCTTCGGGGATCCACAGATTCCGCACAAGCTGCTGAGCCATCTGGACCTTTAAAAGGCCCGGACATGGTTGCTGACATGGGCTAAGTTACCCACTTCAAGTTTGGAAGAGTTCAGAGAGACCAGGCAGCAGAGAAGCCGCCTTTGACGCCTCGGAAGGGGGCTGACAGGCTACCATGAACCACCGGTGCTCGGGGCCAGGGATCCTGGTCTTCTGCCCATCTTTAGACACTTCTCAGCCACATCTAAACCCCGAGAGGTAGACAGCAAAAGATAACAGAGCCCAACAGAGGCTCAGAGGAGGATGAGGTCGAACAGTCAGACCATGTGGTCACTGAATAGAGAACTGCAGCTGGAAGAGACCAATTAACACCTGAATTTAAAACCTGATAGCAGGCTATACAACGAGCCAAACCCATCTCAAAAAGAATTTCTGAAGCTTAAAAACAAGAACTTCGAGCTTTTTGTAAAAACCCAGTAGATGAATCAAAGGAAAGGATGGCATTGTTGAGCCCTGAATCAGAAACCTGGAAGATCAAGTATAAGAAATATCTTAAAGCTTAGAGAAGAAAGACAATGAGATAAAAGTCATGAGGGAAAAGATAAAAGAATGAGGAGGAAGATCCAGGAATCCTAATGTGCAAAGAATAGAAGCTCCAGACAGAGACCAGCAAGAGTAGGAAGGGAGGCAATAATTAAACTCACACCAGAAGAAAATGTCCCTGAGCTAAGGGAAGACCTGAATAGCCTATTCAAGTCCACAGAGACAAAAGGGCTGCCTAGCTAAGAAATGATTCACATGATAGGATGGAGGAAAGACACTCAAGGGTATTCAAGAACGCAAAGGTGAGCCCGCAGAGAGAGGACATCATGTGTCTGAGCTACAAAATGGCTGCCACTCCACGGGTGCCCTCCAAATCTCCCATAAGCATCTCTTTTGTGGCTCATCTTAACAAGAAATACATAGGTAAAGGAATGTGTGGCATGTGGTTCAGCCTGGCCAAGTTCACACACTGCAAAGCCACCACAACCAGCCAAGGCTAAAAGCACTCAACAGATATTAGCCCCACGTTCTCTGGGTAGCTTCCAGGCAATGACTGGGCAAGGCAGTAGTTCAAGGGCTTAGCTATTTCCGCCCAATGTGGGACTCCTTTAAAAGTCAATTGTTGGGCCGGCCAAGTGGCGCGATGGTTAAGAACAGGCTTGGGACGCCAGAGGGCCCCGGTTCGGATCCCACATATGAGGGCCAGTGACACTGCCCTCTACAGCTAAGATGCTGAACAACAGCTCAACCTGG
>NW_017731381.1:3306581-3313200 GCF_001890085.2 Hipposideros armiger
TCCAGGGACTCCCGGCAGCCCAGCTCCAGGTTGAGCTGTTGTTCAGCATCTTAGCTGTAGAGGGCAGTGTCACTGGCCCTCATATGTGGGATCCGAACTGGGGCTCCCTGGCATCCCAAGCCAGCTCTTAACCAACGCGCCACTCGGCCAGCCCTCAGAGAACATTTTCATGGTTGCAGATGGAAAGGGGTTTGGGGAGATGGGTGAAAAGGGGGATGGGATTAAGAAGTACAAATTGATAGTTACAAAATAGTTATGGGGATGTAAAGTATAGCATACGGAATAAGTCGATAATATTGTAATAACTATATATGGTGTCAAATGGGTACTAAACTTATTAAGTTACATAAATGTCTAATCACTGTTGTACACAACACTAATACAATATTGTATGTCAACTGTAATTAAAAAATAAAAAATTTATTTAAAGAAATGTAGAAGATTTGGACAATGTCATAAACCACCGTGATCTAATTTATATTTAAAGAACATTAATGTACCTAACAAGAGCAGACTACACATTTTTTTCAAATGCTCATGGTACATTCACTAAGACAGATGATATCTTGGGCAATAAAATAAACCTCAATAAAATTAAATTGAAATAATATAGAGGATATTTTCTGACTATAATAGAATTGAATTTAAACTCATTAGCAATTAATATGTAAAAAAATAAATATTTGGATGTTAAGCAAAAAATTTATAAATAATCATTGGATCAATAAAGAAATCACAAGGGAAATTTTAAACCATTTTTATATGAATAATGAAAATACAGTATATCAAAATTTGTGGGATGCAGCTAAAGCAGTGCTTAGGGGGAATTTCATAATTTAACTATTTATATTAGAAAATGAAATGGATATAAAATAAATGAACTAAATTTCCACTTCAAAAAGCTAGACAAAGAAGAGCAAAGCAAATCCAAACTTAGAAGTAGATTTTTTTTAAGAGTAGAAATCATCTAAATGAAAACAAACAATAGAGGAAAATCAACAAAGTCAAAGTTGGTTCTTTGAAAAGATTAATGAAATTAATAAACCCCATATTTCACTGATCAAGAATAGAAAGAACACAAATTATCAATATCAGGAATGAAAGAGGGGACATCCTTATAAATCCTATAGATAGCAAAGGAATAATAACAATGTTATAAATAACTTTATGCTAAAAATTATTTAGACAACTTAGAAAAATAGACAAATTCCTTGAAAACTACAACTGATAGTTATAGTTACCAAAATTGATATAAAACAAATCTAAGTAGCCATATACCTAATATGAAATTGAATTCATAATTTAAAACTGTCACACACACACACACACACACACACACACACACACACAAACTTCCTACAAAGAAAACTTCGTATGGCTTCACCAGCAAATGTTATTAAGAAGGAATTAACTCCTATCCTACAAAAGCTCAGAAAATGGAAAAGAAAACACTTCCCAACTCATTTTATGAGAACAACATAACCCTAGTGACAAGCCTGACAAAGAAATTACCAAAAGAAAAAAAATTCCAGGCCAATATCTTTTATGATCATAAAGACAAAACTCCTTCACAAAATATTTGCAAATAGAATCTAACAACATATAAAAAAGCAAAATTCATCAAGACCAAATCAGGTGCATCCAGGAATCAGCCTGGTTTAGCGTATGCAAAGTATTAACAGACTAAAAAAAAAATCAGACTTATGTACATAGATGCAGAAAAATTTGAAAAATAATCAACAGCCATTCATTAAAAAAAAAAAAAACTACTTCCAGCATACCAGAAATAAAAGGAAACTTCAAGTTGATTAATGGCATCTTCAAAAAAACCTACAGTTAACATTATATTTAATAGTTAAATATTGAATGTTTTCCCTCTCAATTGCAAATAGAGCAAGAATATTCGTTTTCACCACTTACTTTCAACACTGTACCAGAGGTCCTAGCCTGTGAAGGACAACAATAAAGAAGTAAAGGGCATACAGATTGGAAAGGAAAAAGTAAAACTGTCTTTATTCACAGACTAATGATATTTATATAGAAAATCTTAAGGAATCTACAAAACATTTACTAGCATAACTAAGTATAAGGAATCTACAAAACATCTACTAGAACAAATAAGTACATAGCAAACCTGTAGGTACAAGGCCAATACACAAAAATCAATTGTATTTTTATATTCTAGCAGTGAAAAACTGGAAAGTAAAATTAGGAAAACAATTTCATTTACTGTATGGTCAAAAAACATGAACTACTTAGAAATACATTTAACCAGACTTTACCTCTACATTAAAAACTTCTACATGAAAAACCACAGAACACTACTGCAATAAATTAAAGATCTAAATGAACGGAGAGATATACCAAATGTATTGATTGGAATACTCAAAATGTTTTTAAGATGTCAGTTATCTATACATTTAATGCAATCCCAACCAAAATCTGATCAGTCTACCTTGTAGAATTTGACAAACTGAATTTAAAATTTATACAGAAATGCAAAGGACCTGGCACTATCCATAGCAATCTTTCAAAAGGACAGACTTGGAGGACAAACACATCCTGACGTGAAGGTTTCCTTTGAAACTACAGTAATCAAGGCATTGGGATGCTGGCACAGGATACACATAGATCAATGGAACAGAACAGGGAGCCCAGAAATACATCCTCATCTTTAGGGTCATTTGAGTTTTGACAAAGCAATCCAGTAAAGAAAGGAAAAGCTTTCAACAAATAGTTCTGGGAAAACTGGCTATCCAATATGGAAAATAAGTGACTTGCAACCCTTACCTCCTTACACCGTGCACAAAAATTAAATCAAGTGGATCATGGACCTAAATATAGAAGCTAAAACTATAAAACTTCTAGAAGAAAATGGAGGTGACTTCCTTCTCACATTAGTGAGTAGGCTTCTTCGGCAGGTCTCTTAGGCAGGACTTAGAAAGCAACTACCATTAAAAAGATCATAAAAGAATAATGGTACAAGCAATAATTATAAAAAATAATTTATAAATTAGACTTATCAAAATTTAAAACTTCTCATCAAAAGACACCTTTAGGAAAATGAATATGCAATTCTCAGACTTGGGGTAAAATCCACAAATCATATTTCTGACAAATAGCCAATATTCATAGTATATATTTTTTTAAACTCCTACAACTGAATAATAATTTTTTAAGGCCCATTAAAAAATGGTAAAAGATTTTAACAAACACATCACAAGAGGAAATACATGAGTGGCCCAGATACACATGAAAAGGTGCTCAACATTAGCAGGTATCAAGGAAAAGCAGATTGAAATCAAAGTGAGATACGTTTTGCATATTTACCACAATGGCTACCTTTAAAGGTTACCACCACCAACTGTTGTTAAGAATGTGGTGTAGGGGCCGGCCGAGTGGCGCGATGGTTGAGAGCTCGCTTGGGATGCCAGAGGGCCCCGGTTCAGATCCCACATATGAGGGCCAGTGACACTGCCCTCCACAGCTAAGATGCTGAACAACNCAACGACATAGGCTGCAGCCCCTGTGGCAGTGGGTTGCCATGGGCTACCGTGTGTAGCCAGCAGCCAGCGTGAGCGGCCAGCAGCCGCTGTGAGCAGCCATCCAGAAGCCGGCAACTGATCTGCCTTGCCCAGGAAGAGCATTGGCAATGATGGTGCCAACTTGGGCCAGTGAAGCCACGTCCTCCACGGCTAGACTGAAGAACAAAAGGAGAGCAACTTGTCTGTTCCCCTTCCCCCAATTCCCCAGCACTGTTCCCATCCCCCCAATTCCCTAATAAAAATCTTTGAAAAAAAAAAAGTCAATTGTTGCTTCAGAGCTTGCCTCTCAAGCTAGCAGAGACAGCGTTAGGTGTACATACATGTGATGGTCCCCTGCCCAATCGTGCGTCCTCCCATTTCACTTCACAGGCTTTACTCCACAATATGTTGTATCTTTCGTACGGCTAATTCTGTGTCAGGGTCTGCATCTCAGAAATTCCAACCCGATAAAATGATTTGAAAGCAGCTATTAAATGAACTGGGTTCAAAGACTTAAAAAAATATATGCTTCAAAAAAAGAATAGGAAATTTCAACAGATAAATAAAAACTATAGTAAAAAACCAAATGAACATTCTAGAACTAAAAAATACAGTATCTGGCATTTTCTTCTAAAGTTCACCAGGTGGGTTTGGCAAGATATTTGTTCACAGAAGAGTCAATAAACTGAAGTTATCCAATCTGAAGCAAAAAAAGAAAAAGACCAAAAAAAAGAATTTAACAAAATCTCAGTGACCTGTGGAGCAATATGAAAAGGTTTAGCATATGTTTAAGTGGAGTCCCAGGAGGCAAGGAGAGAATGAGACCAAAAAAAAAAATTTTTTTTTTTATGAAATAGTGGCCAAATTTTCCCATTTTGGTGAAAGTTATAAATTTATAGTTTCAAGAAGCTCAACAAACCCCAAGCAAGAAAAAATACAAAGAAAACCACCTACAGGTACATCATACCAAACTGTTGAAAACCAAAGATAAAGAAAATATTGTGAAAGCAGCCAGAAGAAAATTACACGTTGCATACTGAGGAACAATGATTTGAATGACTTCTGACTTCCCATCAGAAATAATGGAGGGCAAATGACAATAGAATAACATTTTTAGAGTGATGAAAGAAAAACTGTCAACGCAGAATTCTAAAGCCACTAAAATATACTTCAAAAGGAACATACTGCTATATAAGAAATTACTACAAATTTAGTGACTTTACAACACACATCTCTTATCTCACAGTTTCTGTGGATCAGGAATCAGAGGATGTCTTAGCTGGGTCCCATGCTAAGGCTGCAATCAAGGTCAGCCAGGGCCCAGTTCTCACATGGAAATTCAACTAACAACGAGTCCTCTTAGACGCGCACTCAGCTTGGTGGAAGAGTTCATTTCTTTGAATCGATCCGACTAAAGCAGTCTTCAACAACAAGATGCTGCCTGCAATTTCTTGCCTCGTGGGGTCCAATTACCTCAGGGAAGCTTGCCTGCTCAGAGCCAGCAAGTGAAAGACTCTACAATGAACCAGCAAGATGCGGTCTTTTATCACATAACGTAATCATGGAAGTGGCATCCCACCACTTTTGCCGTATTCTATTGGTTAGAAGGAAGTCACAGGTCCCACCCATATTCAAGGAGAGGGGGTTACCTAAAGGCATGCACACCAGAAGGTGGGGATCATTACAAGTCACCTCAAGGTCTGTCCACCACAGTGAAGATGAAATGGAAATATTTTCAAATGAACAAGAACTAAGAGAATTCACTGCCAGCAGAACTATGCTATAAGGAATATTAAATGAAGTTCATCAAGTGAAGGAAAATGACATAGACAGAAACTCTTATCTTCAAGAAGCAATGAAAATCCCTGGAAATGTTAAATGTGTATATAAATATAAAATATTTAAAATTTTTTTAATTTCTAAAAAGGAGGCATATGACTATTTAAAGCAAAAATTATGACATTGTATTATAGGGTTTATAACACATGTACATGTAATATACATGATAAGTACAGCATAAAGGTTGGCGTGGGATAAATGGACCCATATGGGTGCAAGGCTCTTAAATTTTATGTGAAGTGGTAAAATATTAAATCTAAGTAGAATGTAGGAAAAGTTAAGATTGAATAGTGTAATCACTAAGTAACCATTTTGAAAAATGCAAAGAAGTACAGCCAATACAAAAAAGTCAATTCACATATTAAAATGGAGTTCTAAAAATTATTAAACCCTAAAGAAGAAAGAAAGGAGGAACAGAGAAACAAAAATATATATAACAAATAATAAAATGGTAGACCTGTATCAAATCATATCTATAGTTATAGTATCAGTAAATGAAATAAACACTCCAACTAAAAGGGAGAGAATGTCAGAATGGATTTTTAAAAAAACACAAATACAAACAAAAAAAGAACAGGCTATCTTCTGACTATAAGACACACTTTAAATGTAACAATACGACAGGTGAAAGGAAATGGATGAGAAAAGATATCATACGACATAAAACGAGGGCATAAGAAGGCTGGAATAAGGGCTATGTTATTTTCAATAAAGGCGATTTCAAGACAAAGAGTATTAGGAGAGATAAAAAGGAACATTTCATGATAGTAAAATGGTCCATTTTCATCAGGAAGACATAAAAATTATAATTACACCTAATGATAAAGCTTCAAAATGCACAAAGACTGACAAAATCTAACATTCCTCTCTCAGTGATTGGTAGAAGTAGGGATTTTTTGGTTTTGTGTTTGTTTTTTTAGCTGAGCCATCCTACCACCTGTTGGCAGCTCAGCGGCAGTTCAGCTCGGACCAGGAATCGAACCGGCAACCCTGTTGCTCAGAGCTCACACTCTTGAGTGAGCTCTTAACCAACTGAGCCACTCGGCCGGCCCAGAAGTAGTTTTTTTTCATCGTTAAAAATGTAGAGTTGATATGTGGAATCTAAAAACAAACCAAACAAACAAAACAGAAACAAACTCAGAGAATTTTTTTTTTTTAAGATTTTTATTGGGGAATTGGGGGAAGGGGAACAAACAAGTTGCTGTCGTTTTGTTCTTCAGTCTAGTTGTGGAGGACGTTGCTTCACTGGCCCAAGT
>NW_017731381.1:3317246-3320191 GCF_001890085.2 Hipposideros armiger
ACATCCTCCACAACTAGACTGAAGAACAAAACGACAGCAACTTGTCTGTCCCCCCTCCCCCAATTCCCCAGCACTGTTCCCATCCCCCCAATTCACCAATAAAAATCTTTAAAAAAAAAAAAAGAATGTGGTGTAACCGGGAACGCACACATTTTTGAGGGGAGGGTAAAATGGTGAAACCATTTTGGAGAAAGATCCTGACGGAGCCTTATAAACCTGAACATACATACGCCTGCCCCATAATGAGCAGTCTCACTCCTGGGTAGGTACCCAAGGGAAAGGAAAGTTATGTCTTCAAAAAGACTTACACACAAATGTTCACAGCAACGTTTTCATCATAAGCAAAGTTAAAAGCGGCCCAGAAGAACAAGATAAGCACACTGTTATGGATTCATACAATAGACTACGACTGAGCAGCGAAAAGATACGAACAGCGACATAAATAAATCTCGAAAACAGTATGCAGTTGAAGTTTCTATATGTAGCAGTGTGTGCTACCTAGAGATGCACAGAAGGCCGGGCACCAAGATGTTATTATAATAATGGTCATCTCAGGGTGGTAGGATTCCAGGTGGTTCTTCTTTCCTTCTTTGTGTTGGAAGGAAACAAGGATGGGAAGGACAGAAGAGAGGGAGAGAGGGAGGAAGGGAGGAAAGGAGGGAGGGAGGGAGGGAGGGAGGGAGGGAAAGCAGGAGCACTGTTTGCGCTTCCTCACCCCCCATTCACCCCTCAACCAGGTCCCACCCCTGCTCCTGCCAGGTCCTGATCTTCGGCCTCTCTCCAGCAGTTCACCCCATCTCCTTGAGACGCTCTTGCATCAACTTCCACGGCATGCTCCTCTCCACTCCTGCCCCTCTGGCTATCACTTTCCAGTCAACTGTGTGAAGTCACCTTCCTCCTCCCGCCCCTCCCCTCAGCTCCCTCTGGATGTGGTCCCCAGACCTCCCCTTTCCTCAGTTGAATTCCTTTCTACACGCTAATGTCTCCCAAGCTTCTTTCTTGCGCTCCGACCGGACACGTCTATTTGGATGTCCCACAGGTTCCTTAGACTCAGCATGGCCAAAGTTAACCCCATCATGGTTCCCCCGAAAACCTACTGCTTCCGCTCCTGCCGTACAATCTCAGGAAACTGCAGAAACATCACTGCCCACCCCGCTGCTCAAGCCATAAGCTTGGGTATCATTCCTCTCTCTCCCCAGCCCCTATCCAGTCACCAATCACCAAGTGCTATGGAGCCTGTCTCCCGGGTCTCCATCAAATCCATCCTCTTGTCTGCCCCTCTACAACCACTACGTCGATTCAGGTGCCAGATCTCTTTTCTAAATGACTCAAGCAGCCTGTTCACTCATGTTTCTATCCACCGCCTCCCATTCATTCCCCATGGAGGCCAGAGAGATCTTTCCAAAACACAAATCTGACCATATCGCTTGTCTGCTTAAAACCCATTGAGGGTTCCCACTGCTCGTAAGACCAAGATCAAACTCTCAATCGTGACAGATTGGCCTAAGGATATGCACAGCTAACCACACATCCCCTCCACCCCTCGCCTCTGGAGGGAGACCACTGCTGTGGGCCAGGCTCCGGTTGAGGGCACGAAGCTAGCATATGGCATAGGCTGAAGGGCTAGAACACTTGGCAGAGGTGAAAGTGTCTTTCCTGCCTCAGAAAGCTGCTTGCCAGGCAGCTGAAGAAGTGAGAAGGCAGGGGCTGCTTCTCCTAGGGTGACAACCTGCACTCTCACTAGTCCCTCCGACTCTGTCACTCTCAAGAGGTTGGGGAATGGACTGGTTGGAAGCTACTGACCACAGAGAAGAAAAGGGATAAAGCCCACATTTTTTTAGCTTTAGGGAGGTTTCTCTCTGGCCGTCTTAGAGACCCCCATTTTAATGCCTGACTCCTCAATACCAAGCCCTGAGGATTCCTTTACTAGGAATTGTCCTCTACACATACACGGCACAGCGCCTGGCACCATAGCTGTTGAATGAAATCTTATGAATGGAGTGTACAATATACCTTTCCCCACGAAGCACCAAGCTCCCAAGCCAGATGAGCCTGAATAGGCTGAAAAAACTGAAGAAAGAAAGGAGATTGTGAGGCTTCAGGCTGGTTTGAGGGGCCTCCGCCCTTTAGAGGTGCCCCATAAAGCAGCCGCATGCTGCCTTTGGGATCTACCTATGGCTTTAAGTGCTGGCCCTGCATGTCACGTCACTCACTGACTGTGACCTCGGCCTCAGTCCCTGAGCCTGGCAGAGGAGTGGTGGGGATTAGGAGCTGGCATGTGTGTGTGTACTCGGGGCTCTGGACGCTGAGGCTTGCTTTCCAGAAGGGTCCCAACTTGACTGCTTCCTAAAGAACACTCCCGACTCTTTCTCTGATAACTTCCACATTTACATATAAATTGCTACCTAATGGCTCTGCCCTCCTTTATCTTAGCTCCAGGTTCTAATGAGCTGGAAAAATGGTCCTGTGCGAGAAATAATGGCGCTTCCAGGCGGAGGAGAGGAGGCAGTGTGGCTCTTCCTTCACTGTGCCCTGGGGAAGGCAAGGGGGGAAGGGAGCGATGCCCCCTCCCCACTGGGACACAGTCCCACTGTCCCAAAGGACGAGGTGGGGGGGGGGAGGCACCCATTTTTGAAACAGTTTGAAACACGGTGGAAAATCAAGCATGAAAGTATGTGAAATCCACTACACAATTAGTGAAAAGTGAGTCATAATTCTATTTGTTCTGCCCAGCATACACATCGCGAATTTTTCATACACACAGACGCTAAAAATAAAGATGAACCAGGAGCGCCATCTGGGGTGAGATCTGTCACTACCTCTGCCGCCCAAGTTCAGAGATCTCTGCAGATACCTGGGGATGTGGGGCACATATTATAAGGCACCCCCCCAAACACACTCACACTCACATCTCTCCCTCCCTCCCTCCCTCCCTCCCTCCCTCC
>NW_017731381.1:3321297-3323372 GCF_001890085.2 Hipposideros armiger
TTTTTTTTTTTTTTTTTTTAGTTTCAGGTGTATAAAACAATGTAATAGTCAGACATTTACGCCCCTTCCCAAAGTTATCGCTCCCCCTCCCCCAAATCTGGAGACAGTCTCGACTGCCGTAACTGGGTTTGGTACTAGCATCTCTTGAGTAGATGCTGCAAACCATCCTACAATGCCCAGGACACACACCCCACCCGACAAGAAATTATCTGCCCTGGGATGTCAGTAGTGCTGAGGTTGAGAAATCCTAGTCCCATTTTAGAGATGGGAAAACTGCAGCCCGTAGAGATTCATTTACCAAGTTCACAGAGCTGTGTCACGTAGTAAGTTCTCAGGGAAGACTAGTTCCTACTCCCTGACTTTTCCCCTCACCGGTTGTAGGAGCTTACTAGGGGGAAAAAAAGCAGCCTGCTGGGGTTAGTCTTGATAATGAGTGCCTCACGGAGGCTCAGGCATTACATGCTGGAGGATCCAACCCAGTTGCTTCTAAAGAGTGAGGAGACGGCCCCAGAAATGAGTCTCAAGGTGGGTCAACCAGATGGCCCGTTTGGACTGCCTGCAAAATTTATTGTAAGGTAATGAAATAGAAAGGGAACTGAGGATGGCTCTTCCCCACATGTTTGTTAAGCACCTACTATTTGCCAGCACTACTCTAGGTGCTGGCGCTAGCAGAGGGAACAAAACAAAAATGGCTCATGTCCTCACAGAGTGTACAATCTGGCAGAGGAGACAGAAGAGCACATTTAAAAAGGGGTTCACCGGCCGGCCGAGTGGCGCAATGGTTAAGAACTGGTTTGGGACGCCAGAGGGCTCCGGTTCGGATCCCAAATATGAGGGCCAGTGACACTGCCCTCCACAGCTAAGATGCTGAACAACAGCTCAACCTGGAGCTGGGCTGCCGCAGGTGATGGGGTGAGCGGCCAGCAGCCGCAGTGAGCGGCCGTCCAGAAGCCGGCGACTGATGTGCCTCGCCCGGGAAGAGCGCAATGATGGTGCCAACTTGGGCCAGGGAAGCGACATCCTCCACAGCGAGACTGAAGAACAAAACAACAGCAACTTGTCTGTTCCCCTTCCCCCGATTCCCCAGCGCTGTTCCCCTCCCCCAATTCCCCAATAAAGTCTTTAACAAAAAATGCGTTCAAATAATTAAAATGAATGCAGTGAAGGAAGCAAGTGAGGTGCTGGGATAAATCATTTTAGAGGGACTTTCTTTAGACAGGGTGGTGGGGGAAAGGTCCCTCAAGAGGTGACAAGTGAGCTAAGACCTGAAGGATAAGAATCCAGCCATGAAAAGAGAAGAGAGGAGGGGCAACAACACAGGGACTAGCAGGGCAGGCGATGGGCTCCGAGGAGGGAGAGGTTGACGTGCTCTAGTCATCAGAGTGAGGTCACTGACTGGAGCACAGAGCACAGAGGGGAGGCAAGATTCAGGAGCTAAGAGGAGAGAGGTCGGCAGGGGCCATTCCACACGGGGATTTGTAGGACTGTGGCCCACAACCCTTGTGTGTATAACACTCGGAACAGGTGTGACACGAAGTAAGCCCCAGGATATGAGGGCTGGACAACTGGGTAAACCTGGGGTGTGGGGAGGGACTGTGGGTACCTGTATGGACTTCTGGCCTCTCTTCTGCTCCCCTTCACCCAACCCCTCTACTGACCCAAGATCCCCAGACGCCAGGACTCAGGACCCAAAACACATGAAAGTGTGTGAGTGCGTGTGTGTGTGTGTGTGTGTGTGTGTGTGTGTACAATAATCATAATGATCAAAAATCATCAGATGGCACTGAGGAACTCTTCAGCTCCAAGGTCAATCACAGCACTGGGTACCAACGCACCTGGCTCTTCACTGGGACAGTTGCATTACTAATCAGTCACTGGGGTAGCTGCGGCCCACTTACGCCTAATCACTGTTCAACAGCAGTGGGATGGGCTACTGCTAGAGAGCTGGATTAGCGTTGCTGAGCAGATTAACAAATCCTGTGCTGAGCTCTATTTACAGAAGGCCTGAAGCCTGGAACAGGGAGGCCCAGCTCAAAGGACAGGGGATGGCAGGAGGCTGAGGAGGCAGGGGGGTT
>NW_017731381.1:3323472-3357933 GCF_001890085.2 Hipposideros armiger
GGAAAGAGACGCCAACTGGGCACGGAGTCTGTGCCTGCTGCTATGTGAGGCTTCATACATACCCATTATCTTGCTTAATCCTGCCAACAACCCACGTGGGGGTACTATCTCTCCTGAAGGACTTCTGACCCAGACAGGTCCAGGACTGCGATCCAGGTCTCTCCCTGCCTCCCTGAAATGCCCAGCCAAACGGTAGATGTCACCATCAGTGACTCAGAGCTTCTTTAGCCACTCAGGACTCAAACAAGTGAGCAGAGGGGCCATGGAGCCCAAGATAAATTGGCCCTGATGTGGGGAGGTAATGCTAAACAGGAGCACTTGCCGGAACTCTCCAGAAATAGTGAATGTCAAGGATATGCGCAAAGGTATTGGGAACTTGGGGACCCATCTGACTGCATAAAGGGGAGAATGTTTTTGAAACTATCAAACAATCAACTATCTATTTTGCATCCCCAGGAGGCATGATGCTCTGGGTCTCTTCACCCACCACCCTCCCCACCTTTGAGTCAATGACATATATTACCTTAAGAGGAATGCAGACATCACCTGCAACAAAGAGCTCACAGTTTGGCTTTGAGTCGATCTAGAGACCACAGTCCCTCTTGGGACGGAAAAACAAAACGGTAATGTCTTGATTCCAGAACCTTCCCTTTACACATCAAGGGTACAGCTTGGGGGTCTGTTTGAGTCTGAAGTTTATTATAAACAGTCATGAGATGGGACTCAGGAAACGAGGTCAGGAAAGTGCCCGCCCCTCTAGACAAGAAGGTGACCTCTTCCCAGCCTGGAGGTGGAAACGAGGAAGTGAGAGGCCTGGAGAGAATGTGAATAGGAGACAGACATTGCCTGGAGATGGCAGAAAGAGGACAGATTTGAGACATGTTTGGAGGCGGGGCTGAAAATCAGTAATGGTCCATCTGGGGATGGTGAGGGAAGACAGGAGCCACAGGAGACCCCAGATTTTTGGCTTGAGCTGCTGAGTAGACTGAATACAATATACCAAGGTGGGAGAAAATGGGTGACGGATGACAAGGGCCGGGACTAGGATGAGACAAGGGAAGCACAAATACATGTGTCTACCCAAAAACTCAGTAATCAAGATAGAGAATATTTCATCTACGCAATAATATTTTTTTAAATAAAAATGAATGCCAAAAACAAATCCACGAGGAACAAATCAGTATTACTGATTTTTTCCTTTTGCCTCGGGGTTCAATATGGCTCAGCTTAGCACAGTTACTGATCCTGTCTTGATTTAAAATTCTGCTCTTTTGTTCATCATGGATTTTTTTTTTTTTTTGCATTCACGTCTCTTTTTTTTCAACTATTGCATTAAAATATGATTTGGCTGCTCTGGTTTTGGGTGCCCCATGAAATGTTGCGCTTGGCCCGGGAGTTTACCCACCTCACCCTAGTTCCAGTGCTGAGAAGTAGCTCTGGGGAGACAAGGTTAACTACCATCCAGCCTTGGACACATGCAGAAGCTAAGTAAGATCGCAGCGGTGAAGTGCCTGAGCCAGAGTAGGGCCTGAACCCATCCATGCTGTAGTAGACTGAGAGGGTACCTGGCTCGGACCCCTAAGGCCTTCCCGCTTTCAGGGCAGGCCAGCTGTCAGCACCTGCCACTTCCTACCTGAAGACCATCTTGGCCACCGAGTGACACAGGCTGGACCTGCCAGGTAATTAACACCTCGAGAGCAACCCTCAACCAATGAGCCACAGGATCCGGTGTATATAATAAATACCCCAGTTCCCTCACCCTCGGATGGGGTAATTTTGAGGCATCTGGGTTATACCATTTCCCAGAGCCCCAGGTGAGATTAAGCTCCATCGCCCACAGTGTACAAACTGGCTTGATAATACACCTCCAAGCTCTCTCTCTTCTCCATCTCATTTCCCCAGCCTCCCACTGGTGTCTCCTAGGATCACCCGAATAAACTTCATGCACTTGAACCCTTGTCTCAGGGCCTGCTTCTAGGGCAACCAAATTCGAGAGACACGTGTGTCCTTCCCTTATTCTTTTCTCTGGGGACACAGAGAACGTTGCGCACACACTTGGAAGTCTGAGCATGCTCGGGAAGGAGCGACCCCTGACTCCAGTACTCTCCTGGGAAGAAACTCGATGGGGAGCAATTGTCAGCCAGTGCTGGGAGGCCAGGATCTGAAATGGATTCGGCTGTGTTTCTGTAATGCCTGCACCTTGAGCTGAGAAATCATTGGCAGACAGCTTTCCTGGCTATTAATTCTTTATAGCCAACACTGAGCCCTTGGGGCAAAAACTGATTGTCTGCAGTTACTGCCAGCCTGGCCCTGAATTCAGAGCAGGAAGCATGACTCTCCCCTCACCCCCTTCACAACCACTCCTCTTCCTGGTGCCATCCCCTACCCACTCCCAGAGCCCAAGACAGCCAGCGAAGTCTCTTTGTGCAGACTGGAGGGGACAAGAAATGGCCCTGGATCTGGTGGGACTAAGGGTTGAAGGCCATAGGGTTAAAAATCATGGAAGATGAAACTACTTTCATGCTTTCTTCTTAGAAAATGTTTTTTCAGCATCCACACTCTTTTCTATGATCTCCATTAATCCTTGCAACAACCTTATGCACTAGGTATTGCTATGACGCCCATTTTACAGGCAAAGAGGTGCTGAGGGGGGAAGGGTCTTAGCTTAGGTGACAGAGTCTCTCCTTGACCAAACTGTAGTCAGGCTTCTCTGAACTCTCTTCCCAACGAGGCCCTGCCTTTGGGACTTCTGTGTCTGTCTCTGCTAATACACACAATTTTAGCAAGAATCTTGCTGAGTTGCTTTAGCCAGAAGACCCCACCCTCAATATCTGCTCGTGTTCCTCAGCCTCTACCATCTTCCAGGTGGTGTCCAATTTTCCATCCACGGACATCCCGCCCCACCCTGCTTTTTTCCTTATTGTATTTGAAGTTCAGCTCACTCTCTCTCCCCTACTGTAAAAACTCTCTCCCCTCCGCACTGCAGTAGTCCTTACATTGATCTCAATAGTCCCCTGAACAAAGTCTGCCTGGTCATTTCTTTAACAAGCAGCATGAATAAGTTTTTCTTTAACACAAGTCACAGAGAGAATAAGTCAATTTGGACCCAGGTCTGTTTGGCCCTAAAGGTCATCTCTTCCCTATGTCATATATTGTTTCTCCTCCTTTGGTAAACATTTCCTGAGCACCTACTATGTGCCTGGCCCTGTGCTGAGCCCAAAGATAAGTAAGAAACGTTTCTTCCCTCTAAGAGGAAGAAATGAAATACTTCCCATTCAGCCCATTCTCTCCCCCAGCGGTCAGTACCTATTTTTATAATATTTGCATATAGGCTCGGGGGCTTGAGCGCCACTAAGGCAGATCTGAGTAGGTGCAACAGAGCTCATCGGCCCACGAAGTCAAAGTATTCACGGCCTGGCCCTCTACAGAAAAAGTGTGCCGACACCACACCAGGCACCAAAGATGTACCATCTTGGTTACTTCAACTCTGTGAGGCTCATCCTGTTATTACACCTGCTTCAGAGATGACGGATGAGGCTCAGAAGCATGAGATGAGTTGGCGCACCGCTACAAAGGTGGAAAGTTGGAGAATTCCAAAGCCTCCACCCTCCAGCAGTGGTGGACTTGAAAGCAGGCCCCAGGAGGGATGTTTGGGGGACTATGGGCATTTAGCAAGAGGAGAGGACATGAACAGAGGGTCTGAGTACTGCCCCCAGACATCGGGAAGACCCATTTGTGGGAAACGGATGTAGTTAGCTGAACAGCTTCAGAGGCACAGCCAGGAGCAGTTGGTACACAATTCAAGGTAGTAATTTTTTACCTTCTATAAAGAATTTACTCACAGTGAGAGATGTCCAAGAATAGACGTGGCTGTCTGGTTAGGCAGAGAACTCTCCATCAGGGAGGTGTTCAAGTAAGGGCCAGAAAACCTCTGAGTGAAGAAGGGTTTGGCAATTCGAAGATTTGGGATTCCCGGACATTCAGAGGTCTTCTATCTCGGAGTTTCATTGATACATGGATGAGGAAACCCATGTATCTACCACTGTAATCACACGGATAGTCACCAGGTGGCGACAAAGCTACATCTTCCACACCAAGAAGCAATTCTCAGTGAACGAAAACCTAATTGGAAACAAACAAACAAACACCCATAAACAAGTAATTGATTCAGACAAATTAACATTCATGAGCAAAAACTCTGAATCAAGTCCTCAGTAGAGTTTTAGTTCCCAGCACCGGCCAGAGGGCTCAAGATCAAGTAAGCAATAATTTTTTGAAAGATTCTCTTTTTTTTGTTGTTATCCTTTTTAAAACTTTTTTCCATCGAAATACAACATCCATACAGCGAAGTGCATAAATTATAAATGTGCAGCTCAATAAATTTTCACAGACAGGGCACACGTGTGCAATCAGCATTGCTCAAGAAACAAAATATGACCAGAACCCCAGAGGTCCCCTTTCTAGTCATTCCCTGCCCCCTACCCTGACTTCTCACACCATAGATTTGTTTTGCTTTTCAGTTTTGCATACATGGAATCGTACAATAGGGACTTCTTTGTGTCTTGCTTAGACGATTATATCCGTGAGAGACACTGATTTTGCAGCGGATCGGTATGGTTTTCTCATTGCTATGTAGCAGTGTGCAATGTGAATAAACCACAGTTGATTTGTCCATTCTCCTGTGGATATGCATCTGAGTGGTTTCCAGTGTGGGAGCGACTACACATAATGCTGCTATGAATTTCTAGTACATTCCTTATGGAGAGTGTATGCACACATTGCTGTTAGGTGTGGAATCGCTAGGTCATGGGGGTAGACCCATGGTGGCTTCATTTTTAGTAAACGGCTTTAGTAGACACTGAAGTGACAGTTCTTCGCTTTCCAACGTGACTACCAATTTATACTCCCATGGACAAGAGATAAGTTTGGTGGAGGAAATGTGGAATCTACAGGGAGCATTGCTGCACCTCTCTGAGCCCTGTGAGGGGGTGTGTGTGTCTGGGCAGCAGGAGTGGGTGGGCACGAACCAGGGGGCAGAAGATTCCATCCCACCAGCACACAGCCCTTCAGCACACTGATGCCTGCAGAATGGAGATCCTCACTTCACAGGCTCTGAACAATTACCAGAATGGTGCAACTCTCACTGAGCACTTACTGCATGCCTGGCACTTTCCTAAGTGCTGAAGATATAACAGTGAAGAGGAGCCAGAGGGAATCCCTGCTCTAATGAAGCTTATAGTGAGGGCGGTGGAAGACAGTAAATAAATGCCAGGTGATGAACATTCTATAAAGAAAAATAAAATAGGGTAAGAAGATATAGAGTGCAGGGAGGGTGCTTATTTTAAAATCAGTGGTTACAGCATCACCTTACACCTGTTAGAATGGCTATTATCAAAAAAGACAAGGGCCGGCCAAGTGGTTCAGTTGGTTAAGAGCGTGAGCTCTGAGCAACAGGGTCGCCCATTTGATTCCCACATGGGCCAGTGACGATGGACCCGAGCTGAGCTGCTGCTGAGCTGCCAACAGGTGGCAGGATGGCTCAGCTGGTGAGAGCACGCGCTCCTAACAACGAGGTTGCCTGTTCCACTCCCGCATGGGATGGTGGGCTATGCTCACACGCAACTAAGATGGAGCCCAGCACCTTGAGCTGAGCAGCCGCGAGCTGCCGATGGGTGGCCAGATGGTGACTGAACTTGGAGCTGAGCTAGCTGCGCCCTCCACAACTAAGACTGAAGGACAACAACTTGGCTGTTCCCCAACTCCCCAATAAAATCTTTAAAAAAAAGACAAGATATGAGAAGTGCTGGTGAGGCTGTGGAGAAAAGGGAGCCCTTGTGCGCTGCTGGTGGGAATGTAAATTGGTGGAGCCACTATGGAAAACAGTATGGAGGTTCCTTAAGAAAATAAAAATTGGGCCGGCCGAGTGGCTCAGTTGATTAAGAGCTAGCTCACTCAAGAGTGCGAGCTTTGCGCAACAGGTTGCCAGTTCAATTCCCACATGGGCCCAAGCTGAGCTGCTGCTGAGCTGCCAACAGGTGGCAGGATGGCTCAGCTTTAAAAAAAAAAAAAGAAAAAGAAATTAAAAATTGAACTACCTTATGATCCAGCAATTCCACTCCTGGGTATATATCTGAAGGAGATGAAATCACTACCTCGAAGAAATATCTGCACTCCAATGTTCATTGCAGCAGCATTCACAATAGTTAAGACATGGAAACAACCTAAGTGTCCATCAATGGATGAACGGATTGTTTTTAAATGTGATGTGCACATACAATGGGATATTACTCAGCCATAAAAAAGAAAACCCTGCCCTTTACGACAGCATGGATGGACCTTGAGGACATTATGCTAAGTGAAATAAGTCAGACAGAAAAGACAAATACTGTATGCTCTCACTTATATGCGGAATCTAAAATACCAAACTCATAGAAATTAAGAGTGTAGAATGAGTGGTTGCCAAGGGTTCAGGGATGAGGGAAATTGGGAAATGTTGGTCAAAGGATACAAACTTGCAGTTATGAGTAAGTTCAGTTATAAGTTCACAGCATGGTGAATATAATTAACAATATTGTATTATGTACCTGAAAGTTGTTAGAATAGGTCTTAAATGTTATTACCACCAAAAAAAAGTTATTATGTGAGGGATGGAGGTATTAACTAGCCTTATTGTAATTATTTTGCAACATATATGTTACAATATCATCATATTGTACACCTTAAACTTATAGATGTTGTGTGTTAATAACACCTCAGTAAAGCTGGGAAAAATGAGTGCTTAGAGGAGTGATAAGGTGACTTTCAGCAGAAACCATGTTCTCCCAAAATCCATTCAAGATGAGACAGCTTCTGGAATGTACACTTTTCAGATGTAAGACAGCAAAACCTATCAGAATCCAGTTTACACCCACTTTGAATCACATGGTGCTTGGGAAATTCTTTTGGTTTCCAGCTAGCATATGTAAGAATATCCATTGGATTGAAAACCACAACAATTGTGTGCTCTACACTGTCCTTTACAATCCAGGTAATTACGGATTCGAAGTTATTAACTCTCTTCTGGATCAGATTGAGGTGACTCTCCCTCTCTTGCTGATAAGACTCCTGCAGTCACCACCACAATTTTAGAATGAGAAGCGGAGTGATCTTTATCCAGGTGTCCAGAGAAATGTGCTCTCATGCTGTACATCCCTCATTTCTCTTTTGAGTCGCTCTTCCAAAATATCAACACAGGTGAGTTAGATCATCAGCAAGACTCCACAAAATGCTGATGGCCCAACATTCCCTTCAATGATAGTATTTGAGCCGGTTTCCTCTTCTGTAGCCAGTGCTATTTGGGCTTTTTAAGAGGAGCCACTGTGCTCTGGGAAAAGAGAGGTGAGAGGAAGCAGAGGACAGGATGATGTCAGTTGCATCTTTCTCTTTGGGTAAATGAACTGCAAAAAGGGAGGACGCAACACCTCACTGCGGGTATGCATTTTTTAATAAGTACTACCCTATTACCTTTCCAAAATGAATGTTCAGTCCCACCAACACTACATGAGTGCCATTTTCTGGTTCACCTCTAGTCAATAATGAATTTTAACAAATTTTAAAGCGTTGACAATTTGATGAGTGAGAGAAAAAAATATTATCACATTGAAGTCTCCTTTCCCTAACTACTATATTCCATGAACTTTTTAAAAAAGATACACCTATGTATTGTATTTAATTTTTAACAGTGTGTAGTCTCTACCACTAGATGCCAGTATTAACACTCGCCCTCGCTCAGTCCTGACAACCAACTTCCCTCCAGACTTTGCTAACAACCAGAAGCTGAAGAATACCAAGATTGCACTGCTCAAGAAGAGCTGGAATATACGGAAATACCTAAACAGCCAGTATTATCTCAGCCTCTGTGACACCAAGCTCCTCCGGTTTTACCCCCACCCCTCCTTTCCTGCACTTTCAGAGTACTCCACCGTCTTCTGCTCCCCACTTACTATGACTCTGTTGGTGTTTTCATCAAAGTTCTCCTGCTTTAAGTGGCATCTCTAGTGATGAGCTCAAAAACATATATTTCTGCCACATAAACATGGTGCCTTCCAAAACAAGAGAGGGAGGTATGGCGTTCGGGCAAAGAGACTCTTCATATGGGAGCGAAAAAGAGCGCACTTCTGCAGGAGGGCTGCCAGGTCTTGCTCAACTTTCCTGGGCCAGAGGCCTTGGCCGTGCTCCCTCTGTGAACACCTTCGGCGAGTGTGGGATTGCCATGCACAAAGCAATCTACAGGTGACTCCAGCTGCTAGTGCTCCAAGAAACACGCACAAAGGGAGAGGGGGACGTGCAGTGAAGTGGTGAAGGCTGATGATGGCTGTGAACAAGACCACGAGAGATACACGCCAAAAGGTCTGTGGGCTGGCAACGCGATCCCAGCCAGGCCACCACGACCTCAGGAGTCCAACCTCGGGTTCTGTGAAACAGGCTAAATCAACTGTGTCAGAGTGCACATTCCTCCTCACCCAGGAGAGCGAGAGCCGATCCGTGGGGGAAATGCGGAGCCTCGTTTTAAGGAGCCAATCAGAGATCACAGAGGCCTATTATGACATCCTCGAGAGCCAATGACATACGGGGATTCTACTAGCCGGCCTCCTTAGCGCCAGTCCTGGAGAAATAACGCAGACGAACAGATTTTTAGGAGGTGCAAATTAGAAAATAAGTCCTCGTCTGGACGATGCTTACAAAGATGGGTGGAGAAAATCCTGTGAGGGAATAGAACCGCACATCCTCGAAACTTCGCGGGCGGCGGACGCGCCAATCACCCTCGAGCCCAAGGCTACAGCGCGGGAGGGTACTGCTGCGTGGTGACGTCACACGCCGGGCCACGCCCCCGGCCGCCCGCCCTTATAGCGTAACCCAGGCGCGCGCGCACACCATTGTGTGGCTGGACTTGGCCGCCGCTGCTGTGCGAGGCGCGTGTTCGTGTTCTTGCCGTCCCCGCACCCGCACCGGGGCTTCTGCCTTGCGGTCCGCTGTTAAGACAGCCAGCCCTCGGGCCCACCGCCCGCCACGGACATGCCGCGCGTCTACATAGGACGCCTTAGCTACCACGTCCGGGAGAAGGACATCCAGCGCTTTTTCAGTGGCTATGGCCGCCTCCTCGAAATAGACCTCAAAAATGGGTGAGTCGGACCCCCCGCGTCCGCCCTCACTGCTTCGGGTCTAGCGGCAGCGGGACCCTTCAAAACGGAAGAGCTGCCAAGGCCGCTGCGCCGCGTGGCAGGGCCCCCAAAATGGCGGCGGCGCGGGGCCGCGGGTGCGCGCGGGGAGGAGGTGGCCGCGCGTGCGTGCGCGTCCCCGGCCTAACGATGCCCCGCCTGTCCTCGGCCTTCGCACCGCCTTCCAGGTACGGCTTCGTGGAGTTCGAGGACTCCCGCGACGCCGACGACGCCGTTTACGAGCTGAACGGCAAGGACCTCTGCGGCGAGCGCGTGATTGTGGAGCACGCCCGGGGCCCGCGCCGCGATCGTGACGGCTACAGTTACGGAAGCCGCAGTGAGTCCCACCCCCCGCGCGCTCCGTGTTCTTGGGACGGGGTGGGGTGGGAAGGCGCAGGCCTAGAGGGGGCAGGGTGGGGCCTCCCAGCCCGGGCAGGCGGGGTGGGCGGGGTCGTTTAATTGGGGTGTCCCGGGGCCCCGCTGCCTTCACGCCTGCCCGGTGCAACCACGGGACGCCGGAGCGCGGGGTTTGGGTTGTGGGTTTTACCTAGCCAGGGTTTGGGTGTTTTGGGGGGGTGGGGGTTGCTTGTGCTGTGCCCCTGTCAGCACTGTCGTGGGCTCCACCCACGGAGGAAGTGAGGGATGGCTGTATTGTTGTATCCCCCTTGCTTACCTGTCAGTGCATTAGCTAGAAATGGGAATGACAGCGTAGAAGTTTGGGGACAGGTTGGGATGGAGGTGAGCTGGGGACGGGGAAAGGGGAGGAGCTTTAAGTTTAGGCCTTAAGAGTTATTAAAATTGGCGGGGGCCAAAGAAAATACTATTTTCAAGTAATGTGGTATTTACCACAAGTAGATCTAGACAAGCTTTATGCTATATTTGAGCTGGGGGGGCGGGGGCATGTTGTTGGGAGGAGGTGGGGGGGGTTGGTTATGTTAAATGTTTGATGTTGAAATTGTTGCATGTTGAATTCAAACTTTTTAACAAGTCCTTGATGTTTCAATTTGAAAGTGACCAATGGGGCTGAGGCTGTGTCCACTGAGGCTAAGATGACTGCCTTTCCTGATTGGCCTTGGCTTTTCCATACATTGTGTGACCCTTGCCCTATGACCCTTTGGCTGACCTTACCGGAAGCCATGACGACAGCAGCCTTTTGCCATTAGACGCAGGGTGATGGTGAGGATTCCAAGGGTTAGACAAAACTGGTTAATCTGAACTAGGTGACTGTTACCTTGCGTGTTTTGTGGCCAAACCACCACCAAAAACCTCACACTGTGATGTAAGTACTTAGTGTAACTAGTAAACATTTTTGTAAAATGTAGAAATGCATGTAATCAGTTAAGTTTTATATTTTACAATGTTCTGTAAAATAAAACTTAGCGAGGTAAATTGAATAAAGGAGCAGTCACTTTCTAACAGATTGTAGGAGAAGTTTAGTTGGATTTAGTCTATTTGGCTTGCCCTTAATTTAATTTGTGGCAAATCACAATTGTATCACAGGTTTAGCAATATAATAGCAAAGTCCTACTCCAGTAAATAAAAGTTGATATGTTTGTACTAACTTTCAAAAACATTATGCATCCCTATCATTGCAACACATTTGATTGTTCCCTTCATGTGATAAAGGTAGTGGAGGTGGATACAGCAGTCGGAGAACTTCTGGCAGAGACAAATATGGACCACCTGTTCGTACAGAATTCAGACTTATTGTAGAAAATCTTTCTAGTCGTTGCAGTTGGCAGGATTTAAAGGTATGTGCTATAATTCAATATAAAAATGATGCTAATGTTTGAAAGGTAGGCTCTTGTTTTATTTTATTTCTGAGAGTCAGGTACAGACATAGATCTTTAGAATTGGGTCTGACCTGTCTTGTTGCTCTTCTAGGATTTCATGAGACAAGCAGGTGAAGTCACCTATGCGGATGCTCACAAAGAACGCACAAACGAAGGCGTAATTGAGTTTCGCTCCTACTCAGACATGAAGCGTGCTTTGGATAAACTGGATGGTACAGAAATAAATGGCCGAAATATTAGGCTCATTGAAGATAAAGCACGAACAAGCCATAGACGGTCTTACTCTGGAAGCAGATCAAGGTAAAAAAAGGGAAATGGGAAGGGAGAAAACAGTATTTGCCAAGAACAAAGAAAAATTCAAACAGCAGTATTTCAGTTGATACTTAATTAAAATTAGGGCAGTTCTTAGTTCTTCTTGGTTATGCATCATTAGATTCTTTTTCAAATGTTTTGACTGGATTTAATTTATAGGAAGCAGCTGCATTTTTTGGTCAGTTTGTCTGTTTTTCATAAGTGACAGACATTTGTGTTGAGGTATGTTGAGATTAAGATTTTAATCATTGTTCTTATAGGTCACGGTCTAGAAGAAGGTCACGAAGTAGGAGTCGCAGGAGCAGCCGCAGTAGATCACGAAGTATCTCAAAAAGTCGCTCCCGGTAAATAATGTTTGGTCTTTTTCTGACTGTCACTGTACTTGTTTGTGGAGTACTTGTGTGTTCTGGCAAAGTATTTTTTTTTTAATCTGGCTTTTCTTGTTCAGATCTAGGTCTCGGAGCAAAGGTCGATCACGTTCTCGGTCAAAAGGCAGGAAATCTAGATCCAAGAGCAAATCTAAGCCCAAGTCTGATCGGGGCTCCCGTTCACGCTCTCGAAGCAGATCTAAGGATGAGTATGAGAAATCTCAAAGCAGGTCTCGTTCTCGATCTCGTTCCCCCAAAGAAAATGGAAAAGGTGATATAAAGTCAAAGTCTAGATCGAGGAGCCAGTCTCGTTCCAAGTCTCCCCTACCTGCTCCACCCTCAAAGGCTCATTCTGTGTCCCCTCCACCAAAAAGAGCTTCAAGATCCCGTTCTAGATCCCATTCAAAGTCAAGGTCACGGTCCAGATCGAGCTCCAGAGATTAACCCAGAACTCTACGTTCTTTGCACACTATTACAGAACACTTTCCTACTTGCTTAGGCAGTTACTCTTCCATGTTTGTACTTGGCCTCTTCTGCAAGAGGAATCTCCTGAAAACAAGGGCACACAGAAATTTGATTTGTGGCCAAATTTGATGAAAAAGATGAGGTTCTAAAGAAATGGTGGCATGAAGACCTTCTCCCTTCTTTGTAGAATTAAGATAACTTTGATTTTATAGCTTTTGAGCTAAAATAACTTTTGTAAAGATTAAGCTCATTTAGATTTTTTTTTTTTTTTTAAGTATTTCAGCAGGATCTGCTGCAGGGATTTTGTTTTATTTGTTTGCTTTTAAATTAACCGTTTCAAGCTTTGGATACATGAGGCTTTAGAGGGAGAACCCATTTTTCAATTATGTTGGCTTTTTATAAAGCTTGAGTTAATGTAAGATTTCAATAAAAGTTTGCTACCAAAATGATTGCCTTATTGAATAGGTCGCTATTCCTTTAAATGTTGATATCTGCTGTTTGTTGAAACAATGTAAATTCTTAAGTATAAAACAAGCCACGCCTCAGACCAGCAATAAATTATTCAATTTGGATAACATTATTTTGTGCTGTGAATCAAATTTGCCAAAGTCATTGTATATTCTTCTTTAACAAGTTAAGTTAAAAATAAAAGATATTTTGTAGTCAATCTGTTACACAATTTTGCCTAAATTAATAGATTTTAAATAATGAAACTTCTTTCAAACTTAAATTTGAACTCTTCAGGAAATAACACCTAACACTTGGTATCTAATTTAGCCTGGTAACCCCACTTTCTGGAAGTGGTCAATATAATTAGTATTTAATTTGTTAGAGTACGAGTCCACGGTCTTTAATGTTTGTCATATAAAAACAAAAGCAGTCTTTGATCAGCAAGTTAGCATAGTTTTGTTCAAAGTACAAAACCAAATATTGCATTTTCTGTTGAAAGATAATATTTAACAGATCACTTGGTATAATCAGTTGCAGGTTAAAGTAAAATTTCATTCAACAGTCGCCTTTGCAGTTAGGGTTATGTGATAATTGCTTAGGTCATCTTTGTAAATTTTACATGTGGATGGTTTGAAAAACAGTAAATGGGTAAACCCTAAGTTTTTCGTACTTTATCGAGAACGTGAAGTATAATGAATACTATGGGGAGACCAAATTATAACACTGCGAATTTGTGGGAGTTACCAGGTTACCAATTAGTCTATACATCCATAAGCCTAATTGAAATTGCAACCTTATATTCCTCTTTGTTCAGATACTTTAAAATAAGTATTCATTAACCTCTGTTTTCTAGGAGCTCTCACTATGTAAGGTATCAAGGGTTGGGTTGTGCTAGGGTATGGTGGTATACTGCTGATTGTGCCAGTTAGGGACTAGAAAGCATAATATACAGCTGGTGTGTAGGTTCGTTGAATCTGGAAGGCATACCAATAAAAAGGTTGTGGAAAAAACTGAATCAAATATCTAGGTATCAGAGTAACTGGGAGTACTTGGTAATAAGTAAAAAGACTAAAATCCCAGGGCTTTTGTTACAAAATCTTAGACCCTTATCTTATGTTACAAAATCTTAGACCCTTATGATAGTGCCCCAAAGAGTTGATGTTCCTTCCATGACCTTATTTTCTTGAATAACTTTTTTTTAAGTTGTTTATAGGAAGGGGGGGTTTTCCCGATACAAATTTCAGAGAAGAAAATGCCATTTGAAAGGACAGAAGTTAATGACAATGAGTTGCAAGCCTTCACTGCCTTTCATAATTTGGTTTCTAAGACAAAGACTTGACTTTGACCAAATTCTTGTTTTCAGGGAAAGAAAAGCATTTAAAAGAAGGGGAGAGGATGTTGCAGTATGAAATTTGACTCCTAAAGTATGCAACATCTTCTGTTAGGACATCACGTGGTGTAATAGGCAGGCTTGTCTATGTTGTTAGCTGGTCTCATAGTGGGTTAGGTAAGTTCCTGCTCCCATAAAAAATTTCCAGTAATCGCAAAGACCAACCTAGTAAAAATAGTCTTACTCCATACCTGTGAGCCTGCGTCATTAGACATGCTAAACCACTATAGCAGCCCACTTGAGAACAGAGTTGACTGATAAACTGTTCAGTTCCTTGCTAATTTGTTACTTGAATCCTCCAGTCCATCATGCCGTGTTGATCTGTGACTAGATGGAGTATTAAGCTGATAGCAATTAAATGGAAGCGAGCAACATCTTGATGCCCCTTTTACCTGACTGTTTATTGACACACCATAGTGCCTCTGGCCATTTTTAGTCCTGTCTGCTGCTCCTGTGTTACCATCTTTCATTTTGGTATCTTTCTCCCACTTTGTTAACCTATTTTGTTTTATCTCCTTAATAAAATGCTTATTGAGGGAAAGGCTTGTTTTGAATTTTTTGTGTATTCCCACTTAGTGCCAAATTCTCAGCAAGTGGTCTTTTGAATTGGAGTTGCCATTCCTGACTTGAATATGAGAAAAAGGATCTTGTTTTTTCAGTTTCTCAGAACCGGTGCCTGGGATCAACATAGTCCTTCGCACTGTTTGTGTTTTCAGTGTCATCCTTGAAGTAGGATAAACCCTTGTGAGTTGTGAAGATAAAAGATTTATATGTGACAAGTACTTAGAACAATACCATTGTAAATACTATCTTCTAGCTATTGTGAAGGATTAAAAATACTAAATTGTATTAATCTTGCTTTACATAAAATTTACTCATTTTTATATTACAACAGTTTCAACATTTCCCATGACAGTTATTTCTCAGATAAACTAGGAAGAGTTCATCATCTTTTCCCAAGTCCTTAGTTTTAGACTTGGAGCACTCTAAATCTTGGCAATTGATGCTTAGGAGCCATCACTTTTTTTTTTTTTTTTTTAAGATTTTATTGGGGAAGGAATAGACAAGTTGCTGTCCTTTTGTTCTTCAGTCTAGTTGTGTTGGACGTTGCTTCACCGGCCCATGTTGGTATTATCATTGTGCTCTTGGGTGAGGCAGTGGCTCGCCAGCCAGTGAGACGGCGGCTCATGCTGGCAGCCAGCCATTCACAGTAGCTCACTGCAACCCACTACAGCAGGGGCTGCAGTCTACACCTTAGCCAACGACTCACAGCAGCCCAGTGCCAGGTTGAGCTGTTGTTCACCATTGTAGCTGTAGAGGGCGCTGCGTCACTGACCCTCATGTGGGATCTGAACCGGGGCCCTGCTGCTCAGAGCTGGCGTCCCAAGCCAACTCAACCAGCGTGCCACTCGGCCGCTCCACATTTTTATTTACCTTGCATTCAGAAAGCATTGTTTTGTGATTTCATCAATTTTCAGTCTTGTGGCAGTAGAATGTTTTTTTTCTTAAGTTCTGATTTAATTACAAAAGTAATGTGTACTTGAACTATGCAGTATCTCTCCCTTAGAGCCTACTTACTAAGGTATCCACTGTTAATGGTACCTGTGTAGCTGCCCAGACTTTTTTGGTCATAATGCTTATGCCTTTCAATAAGCTGCTCATACCGGAGTCGTGTTCTGCAACTTGTTTTTACTTAATGTATAGTAATGTATAGGTCTGTTTTAATGCACTGACTTGTATACTATGGAATGGATGTATAATGACTTTTCAGTACCAACTATTTTCAAGTCAGTAATCCTTTAATTTATGAAAAGGAATGAAAAAATGACTGTTAGCATTCAATTTCATACAATGAAACTATTTTAGAGCTCTTACATAGTCAGCAACCTAGTAGAGTTAATTACCAATTTACGCTAATTTTTTAGCTTTTTGAGGCAGCAACCATATCTTTTTTTTTTTTTTTTTAAGATTTTATTGGGGAAGGGGACCAGCCAAGTTGTCTTCAATCTTCGTGGTGGAGGGCGCCAGTCACCATCTGGCTTCCCGTCGGCAGCTTGTGGCCTCTAAGCTCAAGGTGCTGTGTTCAGTCTTACTTGTGGGTGGGCATAGCCACCAACCCATGTGGGAGTCAAACCCAGCAGCCTTGTTAAGAGCGCACACTCTGAGCCATCTGGGCAGTAGCTCAGCTCAAGGTGCCAAGTTCAGTCTTCATTGTGGGTGGGTGTAGCCCACCATCGAACAGGCAATCTTGTTACACCAGCTGAGCCATTCTGCCAGCTGGTGTAACAAGCTCAGCGACAGCTCAGCTTGGGCGCAGCTTCACTGGCCCATGTGGGAATCGAACTGGCAGCCCTGCTGCTCAGAGCTCGCGCTCTTAAGCCAACTCTTAACCAACTGAGCTACTTGGCCGGCCCAGCAACCGTATCTTGAATAAGATGCATATTTGTATCCCTAACACTATGCTTCCATTTGTTAAAAGGATTAGTTCATACAGTTGCATAATTGGTATTCTAGATCTTAAATAGCTTGTTTAGAATTGCCTAACTTAATAGCAACCCCACAGATGGCCCCCAATATAATACTTTATTAAACTTAATCGATTAACTTTTCACACTTGAATCATGGTTCAGAAATCAGAAGATATTAAACAGTAACAGTAGAATCTACCTTTGACCCCTTGGAGGGAACCAGGATTATTAGTTCCTTATGCATCCCTCTAGAGATACAAATCTAGAAAGATTCACATTCCCCAGGTAGTTTTTAAAATTTTTTTTTATTGGGGAACTGTATGTTTTTCCAGGACCCATTAGCTCCAAGTCAAGTAGTTTGTTTTAGTCTAGTTGTGGAGGGCGCAACTCAGTGGCCCATGTGGGGCTCAAACCGGCATCCTTGGTGTTATGAGCCTGCGCTCTAACCACCTAAGCTAACCAGCCGCCTCTCCCGGGTAGCTTTATTGTAGCTCATCTGAATTTTATAAAGGCAAGTGATACTAAGTATTGCTTACACTAGCTATTTGTAATTAAGTTTTTATTAACATCTGTATATTTACACAATTGTCATTTCTAAGGAAATTATGGTATTAGTATGAAGGATTTATAAGCAGAGGGTTCCTATAAAACAGCCAATTTCAGATAACTTCTCAGTGAAAAGCACTTAAGAAGTTAGGATAAGAGACTCAGACTGAGTAGACTAAATTATTTTGATAAAATTTCAAATGAAAAACTTGAAAGTATAGTACAAAAACTACCTTTTCCCCAATTATATCTTGTTTGATTTACATGTTTTTTTCCTGAGCCATCTGGAAAGAAGTAAGACATCTTGCTGTTTTATCTCAAAATATGTATTTCCTAGGAACTGGAACATTTTCTTATATAACTAGTAGCTGTCAAAACCAGGAAATTAGCTTTGATATACTGTTGTCTAATCTGCAGCCCATATTTATGTCATCAGTTGTCCTACAATGTCCTTTGTATTTTTTCCCAGTGGTCCTGGATTATTGGCTGCATTTTGTTGTCTACATGGCTCTTCGTATGTAGGAGCAGAGGGAGCCAATCAGTTTGGACTTCGAAAAAGCTGCCTAAGAGAGAGCCTTGATGGCATCAGATTCTACTCCATTACTGCTGAAAGCAGGAGAGGGATTCCCCTAGCCCAGGGTTAAAAGGAATCGGAGGCAATGGTTCCATAGATGAGAGGAATATGTTCTATCTTGGGTCAGTGGAAGTCAACTCGAGTTGCCTCCTGAGTTCTTTGGAGATAGCCCCAATCTTCCCTGCTTTCTGATATGGTAAGAGTCCCAGGCTCATCTTAGTCTGATAGCTGGAATAAGCCACTTCTCTAAGGATCCCTCATTATTTGGAAATGGTGTTCAGCAGCCACAGTCTGGGCCCTTGGGGTGTTCATCTACTAGCTTATTCATAGGCCTTTTAAGGAGACAGAGCCAGGGAAACTTGCCTGATTCTCCTTCAGGCCACAGATATGTTACTTTCTGCTCTTGGGAAGGTCTTCAGGCTGAACATCCCCTTGACCCTGTCCCTGGGCAGCAGTCTTGAATCCCCTAACCATCTCAGTTGTCCTCCTGTATTCTGATTTGTGAGTGCCTACTCTTAGGAAGTGGGGTATAACTCTCCCGGTTTGCTCTTACCTGCTCAGAGCAGAGCGGTAGACCCAAGACCTACCTGTCCTAATAGATGCTTCCTCGGCTGAATTCTGGGCCAGTTCTGGCAAAAGGGTGAGGCAACTTTCTTTAATACCCCTGCAGACTCCCTTCTGCACCTTCAGAGGGTTTAAAACAGTGTGTCATCTTGCTCTGGATAATAGGAGTAGAGGAAGAAAGAAATTCAGAAGCTAAATTTCAATGTGATTCTAAAGTAGACAACAGCATTATAATTGGAATGAGCAAATGACATCTTAAATGATAGCTTTCATCCACCTTTGCTACAGATGACATTGCCCTGCAGACCTCACAGTAACTCGAGTCCAGATAGCTGTGGCTACGATTATAAGATGATTAATGCTCATAGGTGTTTTCAGGAAGCCCTCAAAGAGTATAACACCTTGAACTACTGTGGTCCAAAGTCACATTCAGTAAACTTATTAAAGGCCTTACTGGATGTGTGGTAGATTAGGTTACTGTCAGAAATTTTATACTCGTATATACATGTACAAATATTTCTATGTATGTATTTTTTTTCTACATATCCCCATTTCCCCTCCATGAGCAGAGTACTTCCTGTCCCTTGATTTTGACCATGGAATTTTAACAAGCATGATATATTTGGTTAGGCTACATATTGTCTTCCCCTCTCCCAAAGATGTCCTAAAACCTGTGAATGTTCCCTTCCATGGTAAAAGGGAATTTTGCAGATGTGATTAAGGTCTGGCAATGAGATCATTCTGGTGGGCCCAATGTAATCACAAGGGTCCTTAAAAGTAGAGACGTTGGAAGGTCTAAAGTCAGAAAAAGGTGTAAAAACGGAAGCACAGAGATATTGGAAGATGGCTTTGAAGATGGAAGGGCCCACGAGGCAAGAAAGCAGTTCTCTCCGAGAGCCTTTGGAGGTAACAGTACTGCCCACACCTTGATCCTGGCCCAGTGAGACCCAGGATGGACTTCTGACCTACAGAACTGGTAGAGAAATTTATGTTGTTTTAAGCCACCAAACTTGTGGTTGTTTGTTACTGCAGCTACAGGAAATGCACGACATAACTAAAGGCTTAAGAAGCACTTACACAATTGGGCTAGATCTTTGGCATCTCTGCCATGGCCATGAGAAGAATATACGTCACAGCAACACTATGAAGGTGACCGTGACCTGGCACTTTATAAGAGGATCAGTTACTTGACGAACTTGACTGTTACTTTATGTGGTAGGCAGAATAATGGCCCCCCAAAGATGTCCACATGCTAATTCCTGGAACCTGTGTTATTTTATATGGCAAGAGGGAATTAAGGTTGCAGATGGAATTAAATTTGCTGATCAGCTGACCTCAAAATAAGGAGATTATCCTGGATTATTTGGGTGATCCTGATGTATTCACAAGGGTCCTTAAAAAGTAGAAAAAGAAGGCAGAAATCAGAGTCACAGGAATGTGACGTGAAAAAAAACCTGTTCAGTGCTGATGGAGAAAGGGGCCAAGCCAAGGAAGGTATACAGCCTCTAGAAATAAAAAAGACAAATTCTAGAGCCTCCAGGAAGGAATGCATCTCTGCTGACACCTTGAAGACCCAGTTAGACCCATTTTGGACTTTTGACCTCCAGAACTACAACTACTAAATTTTTGTTTGAAGCCAGTCACCTTGTAATAATGTGTATTCAGCCGCAATAGAAAAACAAATACAGTTGGGTCAACTGATTTTTTCATTAGAATCATCATAAAACATGAATCCTAACAGTAGGTTGAGAACATGGTTCAGATATTTAGCAGGTTGGGGGTAAGGGAAATAGCTGGGGGTTCTGGCCCTCAATAGACAGATTTTTCTAGTGGCTACAAATATAAGCTTCCATTCCCAAAGCCAAATATAAATGTCAGTCTGTGATGTGCTGGATAACATGCACCCATGCCGAGGACCTGAAGCTAACCATACTTGGTGGGAACTTGGGCCTCCCCTGCCCTTCCCACTATGGGACCCACTAGTTTATAGCCTGGGGGTAGACAGTTCAGTTCCAACTCAGCGTCACATGGACCCAAGATCCCATCTCCTATCATTCTGTGCATGATGAGACCCAAGTCCCTAGCAGCTGGTTCCTGTCTCTACCCTATAACTACCTCCAGGACAAGGGAGACCAGCCCATTCCCTCCTTGCTCTGTTTCCCTGTTTCTGACTTCTGATTTCCTATCCTTGCAAACTCAATTTACTTGCCTTTCTTCTTGGCTGGCTTACTTGCTTCCTTGTAATATTTTATCCAGGATTTTGGGGTGTTTGTGCTAGAAAGTGCTCCCTATTACCAAAGTTTGCCAAGTTGCTGGAACCAGAAGTGTTTCCACACTTACATGAAGGGCATATCCTAATGATTTTCTTAAAATACAGGGACTGCCCCAATCAGTGAAAATCTATAGGAACAGGAAGATGTGGGCTGCTTACCAACAACAGTTTTCTCAGTGCTCCTGTTCATCAACATTTCAAGAATGTTGGGGTCTATTCTTCAGTAGGGGGCTAACTTGGAGAAGGGAGTGTGAGTTGAGAAAAGAAAGGAGTTGTTCACTTGCTCCCGAGAGCACGGTGGACCAGCGGAGCACACTGACTATATAAGAGGCAGAACCTTCCCCAAACATCATCAACTTGGGAGGGGCTCTCCATCACTGAACAGTGTTCAAGCAACCAAGCCCACCAAAGGTACGAAGACCACCAACAAACTGTTAATGAGCCAAAAATGAATGTCTCAGCAACTCAAATCGGTGTTAATTGTTCATTCCCGGGTCCCCCAGCTCAGATTCTGCTTGTTTGTCTTCACCGTCTCAAAGATGCACGTGATTGAGAAGCCATATGTTTGTGTAAGTTTCACTACTTTCTTTTAATCTTCTAAATGCCTAAAATAACCCCTTGGGAATCCAGAACAAGCACAGCCTGGGTAGAGAAGAGAGAAAAATGAGCGGATGGTGTGTGTATTGGTGTGTATAAAGAAACTTCTATTGTTATGGCAACCAGCAGCCTCAACTGATGCAATCCTGTTCCCAATAATACGAGATGTGATTAAAAATTGACATTGCAGCTAGCAAGAACACATGCAATGCACTGGCATAGCAAGCAGAATAAAGACTGCATAAATTTAAACCTGATGATCACAACAACTTGGGTTTTTTTTCCTTCAATTAATTAGGAACCCTTTTCTCATCTGAACTTGAAGTCAGGAGCCTAACGTTCTGACCTGTGGCCACAACCTTAGGCCAAATTGACCTCAGTGACCTTTTCTGTAAAATAAGCGATTCGATTAAATCATTGGTGTGGGAAAGGGGGCTGAGGCTCTGGAATGTACCAAGAGTTGCTCTGTTTTCATCTGCGTGCAGTACGTACATTATTTAGTCAACAGATATTTATGTATTGAGCACCCACCCAACATCCACCTCTGTGCTAGGTGCTAGCAATACAAAAACTATTTCTTTCCTTCCTTCTTGGAGCTTGCAATTTCTTAACCTCTGGAATTACACAAATCTCTGTGATATGCGTAAGAGGTATTTTGTGCTACAGAAACCAGTAAAGGGAGATTGACTAGTTAGATCTTATGGAGGCAGAGAGATCAGCCCAGGAAATTGAAGCTTAGAGGAGCAGTGTCTCGCTCAAGGCTACACCACAACAGGAACCATTACTGAAAACAACTGTATGCCATGAAGTGGGTGATAGTCTTTACAAATGAAGAAATGGAGGATAAAGTGATGTGCCCCATGTCACACTATCAGCCAATGGCAGTGGGGTCATCCAAACGCAGGCGCGGCTAATGCCCCCTTTAACCCAGGCAGGGCCAGGGTCAGAACCCGCGCCGCCCAGGGTCTCGGTTCCTGTGGTCGTACGGCCCTTCACCCCTCCTGAGGCTTTTCCGGATGCTCCTTGGATCCCCTTTTGCAGGTGGGGGGCAGCGCGGTGGGAAGGAGGTGGACAGCGCAGCGACCCGGCGGGGGTGCGTGCAGGAGTGCAGCCTCGTCCCTTGCCACAGACTGTTCAGCCTGGGGGCCCGCCAGGCTCCCTCTTCCGGCTCGGTGATCCCCACAACCCTTGCGCGCTGCTGGCTGTGATGCAGGGGGTGGGAGGCAGCCAGAATCATTCTGGCCCCAGGGGGAGGGGATATTAGGCCCACGCGGCCAAGACTCGCAGGAAAGCAAGAGGGCTTGGGCGCCGCAGCACCCGCGGGCCGGCGCCCCCCAAACCTGCGCGGAGCGCTGTCCGCGCCCGGCGTTCTGCAGGGAGGCGGGCCCGCCCCCCCAGCGCGCGCAGGCGCGTGCGGTGCCGGGGCTCCTACCGTAGCTCCGCGCTGGGCGGCCACAGGCTGGCCTGTCAGGTAGGGAATCCGCGGGCGGTGGGGTCGGACTCGGGAGTGCGGGACTGCTACGCCCCCCGCCCGCGCCCCGCACGGCGAGGGCTCGGGTCTGCGGCCTGGGTTCGAGGCTCCTTCCGAGCGCCTCCGGCGGGGGGCGCGGGCTGGGGTGGAGGTTCGGGAGAGCGGGAGTGGAAGGGGGTCTGGGCGGAGGGCCGGGTGGGTGCGGGGTTCGAGGGCGAGGCGGGCGCGTCGGCCGTGCCACTGCGGGCCGCGATTTGGAGGCTGGGAGGGAGGCGGCTTCGTTTTTAGAGACATGCCATCAATTAAAGAGTTTTTCATTAATGGAAGGAAGGGTGTAGTAGAGGGCGGGGTTTGGGTTTTCTTAGGAAATGGGTCGTTTGGCAAACTTTCTCTTCCCTTCCGCTCATTGCCTGTTTTTATATCGGAAAATTGGGTGTTGATGATGATGATGATTTGTGCCATAAAGGGAAAGAATAAAAAGAATTCCGCCATTTTGGAGTTTTAAAAAGTAATCGTTCTGTAGGACTGAAGGATCGGTGGCCGCCCCCGCCCGCCGCTGTCTGCTAGTCTCGGGAGGACTTGGAAGGCAGGAGGCGATCGCGACCCTGGCACCCGCTTCCACTCCCTGGGGCGTCCCGGCTGCGTAGGGGGTATCTATCTAGGGGCGCTAACTCCCCACCCCACCACCTAGAGCGAGGGCATTTATTGAGCGTCTGTTGTATACGAGACCTTGAAGGACAGAGGGTGGGGGGAACCCTTAGCCGACAGACCAAGAGAAAATAACCCCGGCAGATTCATTCAGTAAATATTTATTGAGCATCTGCTATGTGCCAGACATCGCTCTGGGCTGGGGATCCAATGTTTTCCGTCGGGTTCCCTGGAAACAGACTCTGAAAGGGAGGTTTGAGTGTAGGTTTATTGGGGTGCCCTTGGGAATATTACCCGTAGAGGAGTGAGGACAGTAGGGTGGTTGGGCAGAGGAAGAAGTTGAAACTGCCGTTGTAGTCTCCACAGAGGCCTCAACTTGTCCCAAACGAAGCTCTGGAACTGAGATGGCTTTGCAGAGGTGTCCCAAATTGAGGCAAGGGGGCGGGGCCTTTATACCCGGTATCAACTTGTCAACGGGTAGCTTGCTTCCAGGAGAGGGCACTTGGGCGAGGCAGCTCCCCTGGCTGAGGGCAATTCGGAGAGAAGCTGACAGTTGAGGGCTACCAGTGACAGCCTTCACAGTGGCTGGGACCTCCCACTTTATCCCCTCCTCCAGCCCCTGAGCTGCACTGAAGGAGGAAGTAGTATGCTAGCCCCTAAGGCAAGAATGGCTAAGCCATTTGTGGATTTCAGTACCATTTGTTTCTTATATGATTGACCAGTCTTTATTCCTAGCTCTGATTCATTCATTCAGTGGCTATTGGTGGAGTGCAATTTCTGGATCAGGCTCTTTGCACATCAGGTGCTTTGTTCTGTCTCTTGGAGGGGAGAGGAGGGAAAGAGAAGTCGATGCATAGCTAGATTGTGGTGGAGTGGAGCACAGAAGAGGGAGTGATTAACTTTGGGGGGGGGGTGGATTCTGGGAAGGCTTCAGAGAAGAGGTGTCACTTAAGCTGGATCTTGAAGGATGATTAGGGAGTTTCCAGAAATAGGGGATGTGGAAAGGTTCCAAGCAGAAGGAACAGCATGTGCAGAAGCCACCACAGAAGTGGGGTTCTGAAGGTGTGTACCTGGCCGGCTAAGACCTGGGAGCCATATGAGACATGTGCTGCTGTGTGGACCTAGTGAGACAATGCTTATGAAAATGCTGTGTGAGCTGCAAATATAAGGTGGTAGTGGTAAAGGAGAGGTGAATTCAAATCATAGAGAAAGTGGTTTCAGCCTCAGAAAAGCTAATATCTGGTTGGGGAGAAAGAAGAGAAACAGTAGGTGCTGCTAGCTAGGAGTTCCAACATCACAGGTGCACTAGATCCTCTCCCCTCCTGCACATTCAAGGCCTTGTATTCTAGAATTATTATTTTTTTTCTAAACGTGTTTTATTGTGAAGTATATCATACATACTAGAACCTATATGAAACTTCCATAGCCAGTCTCAATATGGCTTTATATCTAGAATTACTCTTTTTCTCCTGCACTCAGTGTCTTCCTCTTTATAGGTTCATTTTCATCAGCCACAAACATGCTGTAACATTTCCTATTTTAAAAAGACAAAACAAACAAAAAAAGACCACATCCCTCTCCAAATACCAACCTCCATTTCCATGCTCTCCTTCACATTCCAGCTCCTTGAAAGGGTTGTTAAACGCATTGTTTCCAGTTTGTTTTTCTCCCATTCACCTACAGTACCAATCCTTTTTGTCAGCTGCCCCACTAGAATGTAGACTCTGTGGCAGGGGTGTTTGTTTTGTTCACTGACAAATCTGCATTGCCTGGAACAGTGCTTGGCACATAGTAGGTGCTCAGTAAATGTTGAACTGATGGATGATTTCTCTTTAGAGCCCACTCGGATCAGGTTTTTGTGTCCACAGCTCTTCTGAAATGGCTCTCATCAGGGTTTCTGATTACCTTGTTGCTCACGTGGTCAGCTCTCAGCCCTCTTCCAACTTGATCTGTCAGTGGCATTTAACACGTTGAACACTCCCACTTTGTGAACATTTACCTCACAAGTCCTCCAGAAGCCCAGACTTCCCTGTGTGCCCTCTTACCTCATTGCAGGCTCCTTCTAAGTCTCTTTTGCTAGCTCTTCCACTTCACAACCTATAAATCTTGATGAGCTCCAAGGTCCCCACCTTTTTCTAGATTCTCTTGATCCTAAGGTTTTTCAATGCCATCGACACATGATGGTTGTCAAATGTATATCTCCGGCTGTAACCTTATTCCTTATTTCTAGGATATAAGCTTCACGAGGACATTTTGTCTTATTTGAAACTGTGTTTATTCCCAGAGCACAGAATGGTGCTGTCACCTAGTTGATCCTCCAGTGTGTGTTGAAGAAAAGGCAGCCAACCGGAACAGAAGGGTAGTCCTCTCATCACTCTTCCTTGATAGACCTGAAACATGTGACATGTTTTGAAACAGAATGGAATTCTTTCAGGAGTAACCACATTCGCTCTTAATGACTGCCAATGTTTTGAATAAAACAATTGATTCTATTGAAAAGAACTTAAAATGGTACAAGTATGTCAGCTGTGCAAAGCAAAATACTTGGAATTGAAATTCAGCGAATTCTATTTTACAATTTAAAAGAAAAGGGGGAAACAAACCTTGGTTTGAATGTTTCTTAATTAATCAGGTTACATATCTCACCTTTGCTTACCTGATTATATATGATATGGAGGATGGACTCTGTATTTTAGGGAGGAAAAGCTGGAAAATAAATGGATGCACAAGAACAGCAGGAGGGAGACACAGCAACGATTGCAAACTGATTTTGCAGGCAAGCAGCTTACTACCAACCTCCCTGGAATTTCCCTGGAATTTCTGTTAAAATGGAGTGGATTGGTATTTGTTGAATGCCTGCTGGTATCAAGATTTCACTTATTTTTTCATTTAATCTTCATCAAAGCCCTTTGAGGTAGATACCATTACCAGGTTCATTTTACACATGAGGAATCAGAGCTCTAAGAGGGGAAGCTATTTACTCAGTCACAGGTATTAAGTGGTGGAGTGGAGATTCACACTCTCAACTCTGCCTTAAGCCTAGGCCCACGTTCTCTCCTTTAACCTGTATGCCAGAAGCCATTGTCAAGTACTGCTAACAGTGTAAAGCAACCAAGTATCAATACAGTGCTTTTTATTAACAAATTGAAATTACTGAAATCCAACACAAATTGATTGAGCACCTACTGTGTGCCCAGCACCATTATAAGTGCTGGGGATATAGCAGTGAACAAGACAGATAACTTCTCTGCCCTCATGGAACTTACATTTATGTAGGGATGACTGATCAAACCCAAATAAATAAATGAAGATCATTATTGATTATAATGAAGGATGTAAAGGAAATAAACACAGTAATAAGCTAAGCAGTAGTGAGAAAGGGTCAGAGGTATACTGCTTTGAATTGAGTGGTCAGGAAAGACTTCTTCTGAGGAGGTGACCACTGAGCTAAGGGCCTAGAGGATGGGAAGGAGATAGCCAAGCAGAGAGCTTGGGGAACAGCATTCCTGGCGGAGGGAACAGCAAGGGCAAAGGCTCTGAGGTGGGAACACGTGTCAAGCAATAGAAGGAAACTAGAGTCTGTCGAGGATGGAGAACATGGGGAAGAGGGTGGAGGATGAGGTCAGAGAGGAAGATGGGTTATAGTCTATAGGGTAAAGCACTTCAACTTTATTCTAAGGGCAGTGGAGAAGCAGTGAAGAATTTTGGATCGGGAAATGATGTGACCTAGTTTACATTTTTAAAGCTTTCTCTTACTGGAAAATACACTGTAGGGGGCAGGAGAGGAAGAAGGGAGATGGGTTAGGAGGCAATTTCTGAAGTCCAGGGAGAGCTGATGGTGGTTGGGACGAGCATGGTGGCGATGGAGATGGAGAGAAGTGCTCAGGGTTTGAGATGTGTTTTGGAGGTAGCGGCAACAAGCAATTGTAATGCATATAAAGTTGTGTTATCCAACACATAACTATAGCCATTGTGGCTATTTAAATTAATTCAAATTAAATAAGATAAAAAATTCCATTCCTTAAGTCACACTAGCCACTTTTCAAGTGCTCAGTAACCACATGTGGCTAGTGGCTACTGTGTTGGACAGTGCAGGTACAGGACATTTCCGTCATCACAGAAAATTCTACTGGACAGTGCTGGTAAGGCATCTAGGACAGTGGCCCACACATTTTAGCAGTTAGGTGATGATAGATATTTAAGTATATTAAGTATATTTGATAGGTCTTTCTTCCCCCTATATTTACCTGTTCAACCGCCTCTTTATTAAATGCCAGTATCGCCCTTGCTTTATTAAAGCAAAATCATGCACTCCCTGGGTTCTCAGACACTACTTCTTTGCTCTTCAGAATCATGCATTTGTTCAACAGATGTTTGAGTGCCCACTGTGCTTGGGGAGGGAGTGGTGGATAGGGGACAGAAAAGAACGAATACCAGTGAGGTTTGAGAACCTGGTGCTTGAGGGCTCTGGGTCCCCACGGGGAGAAGGGAGTGATAACAGTGGTGATGGAGGTGGGATTGAGAAAGAGGGAAGTTAGGACGTGCATGGGCTATGTCATGAAGACAGATGGCCAGACAGAACCTTGGCCTGAGGCATACTCCACAGAGTCAGTTCTGTACCTCACCGTTTACAAAGCACCCTCACACACGCCCATCTTACAAGACTGGGAGAAGTGTAGGGTCTGGCCCAAGCCCTCACCTGAGTGACCTGATTACAGCCAGTAGCCAGAGTTGATGCTACTGTGTTTCCCTGAAAATAAGACCAGGTCTTATATTAATTTTTGCTCTAACAACCTACATTTGTTCATTCATTTATTCATGTACAAAAATCATGAATTTTTGTACATGAATAAATGTACAAAATCATTCAAGCAGTCATGTCTGGCTGACAATCTTAACTGGGGCTTCTATTTGGGGTAGGGCTTACATTACAGGCATCCTGAAAAATCATGCCAGGGCATATTTTCCAGTTAGGTTTTATTTTTGGGGAAACAGGGTAGCGAGGCTCCTAATCCATCCCACTCCCCTCAGGGCTGAGGCTTTTCTCTGAGGGTGGGCAGCTCCTCCTCCAAGAAGCCCCCTTCCTCCCTGATCACCCTGGGGGGCCGTGTTCCTCTTGTAGGCCTTTCAGGATGGAGGGGCACGCAGAAATGGAGATGCTCAGGACACTGAAGGGACCCTCCACAGGGGAGGTCAGCGTGCACCTGGTGGCCAGAGACAGCCCGGGTTCCAGCCCTCACCTGCCCACCACGGCGTTCATCATTCCAGGTAGGTCAAGCCAGGGGCCTGGGGAGGAGGAGCATCCCCACACCTGCCCAGGCAGGTGTGGAACCTGGGGAGGAGATGACGCTTTTCACCTGTCTACACACATGCATGGCAGGATTGGGGCAGAGCCACCAGGCTCACCTGTGTTGTGTCCGTGTATCTGTTCGCAGCCACCTCGGCCACCCTTGGCCTGCCCAGCAGTGCCCTGGATGTGTCCTGCTTTCCGCGGGAGCCCATCCATGTGGGCGTCTCTGAGCGAGTGACCGCCAGCATACCTGTCACGGCCACCGTTCTGCCGCAGTTAAGCGCGGGGCCGGTGGCCAGCTCTAGCGCCAGCACAGTGCGGCTTCTGGAGTGGACGGAGGCCGCAGCCCCGCCTCCTGGGAGCGGCCTGCGGGTCAGTGTCTCTAGGGATTGGCGGGGCCTAGAGAGCCGCAGCTGTGGGGCGGGGCCTGAGGGCTGGGGGCGGGGCCTGAGGCTGAAGGTGGAGGAGGCTGGCCGAGGTGCAGGATTCAGTGGGTGGGGCTTTGAGTGAGGGACTCTGGGGACGTGGCTTGCAAAAGGGCGCTCTAGCACAGAGCCTTAGGGGCGTGGCTTGCAGTGAGGCCCCCTGGGACCAAGGCCTGCAGGTGTCTGGGGGCGTGGTTTGGGGCACCGAGGGGCGGAGTCTTGCGGGCGGCCAGGGCGTGGCTTGCATAAGGCGGCGGGAGGGGTCCCGTGCGGACTGGAGGTGGGTTAAGGGCCGATACCCGAGTCGCCATCCTCATACCTTCCTGCGCTCCAGTTCCGAATTAGCGAGTATGCGCCACTGAACATGGTGGGAGCGGAGCAGCCCCCGAGCCCCGAGCTGCGGCAGGAAGGCGTGGCGGAATACGAAGCTAGCGAGGCCCCAGCGGGAGATGGTGATGCCAGCACGCAGCAGCCGGGTAGGAGCCCCAGGCCCCGAGCTGGGCCCCTTCGTGGCTGGAGCTAGGCCTGAGCTCCCCGAGGAGCCTCCATCCGGGACTGGACCAAAGGGGGCGTGCCCCGGTACCTGCACGTGCACCCAAGGGTTGGTCCCGAGGTGGAGAAGGCTGTGGTGTGTGTGTGGGGGGGGGCAGCCTGTCCAGTAGAGAAGCCAGAGGAGGTGGGACCAGGGTGGAGGCAGGGCCTTAGGGGGCAAGGGCTCCGATGTGGGCGGAGCCTGGGTGTGGCTGGGATGGGGTGGGTGGCCTGAGGCCCCTTTGGTCCCCACAGCGGACCTCCCCCAAGGCCCTCCAGAATATCCCCCTCAGGACCCCCCAGAGGATGATGGCAACTGTCAGTGCCAGGCATGTGAGCCTCAGCAAAGCTCTGGTCCGGATCCTGGTTCCGCCAATGGCGGCTGCCTCCAACTGTACCAGGAACGGTAAGGGGTAGGGTTTACCACTCTACTTGCTCTGCTTTTGGGTCCCAAAGCCCCATTCCTGTTCCTGGCTTAGGAGAGGGGCTGGGTGGGATGGTGGGTGGTTCTTTCCTTCAGGCTGCCCCCGCCCCCTCAGGTCAGTCATAGTGGAGAACGCCTCAGGCCAGAACTCCTGCACCCGCACTTCTGAGCTTCTCAAACCCATGAAGAAGAGGAAGCACAGGGAATACCGGAGCCCCTCAGAGGAGTCAGAGCCAGACACCATGGTAGGAAGAGGGCTGTGGGGAGGAAAGGGGGGGGCTAGAGGCTGTACCTCAATTCCTACTCTTCCCTCCATCAATGCAGGTCTTGGGGCTGGGCCAGAGAAGACAATAACGCAATCATAATTTGGGGGGGGGGTGTCCCATCCTTTAGTGTTTGTGTCCTGTTTCTCCACCTGGGAAGGATGGGCATTGTAGTCAGGTTGTGTAGCTTATGTGAGTCTGTGTCCCAAGTGGTAGGGGGTTGTCCACTGGAGCTGTGTTCCTGCTGGTGGCCTAGAAGACATTCTGCCTGTTTGGGGCAAGACACCTTGTGGCCAGAGAGCCAGGCAGGGGCCAGGAATAGAGAGTGGGGCTTCTCACCTACCCATGAGGACAGGAATCAGGCTTTCCTTCCACAGGAGAGGCAAGAAGAAGGAAAGGATCCCGAGGGACAACCCACTGCTAGCACCCCAGAAAGCGAGGAGTGGAGCAGCAGCCAGCCTGGTACGGTGGCCCGTGTATACATACATATTCATGTGACGTATGTATACACATTCGAGGTGTGAGGCTGGGAGGGTAGGTTTTGGTTGGGATGGTGTGTTGTGCATATATATAAAAATAAGCATGGTGTAGTGTGTGTGTGTGTGTGTGTGTGAGAGAGAGAATGAGAGGAAGGCAATGGTTCTGGTTTGTGCATTAATATATGTGTATTCTTGGGGGTTATATCATGTGTTTGCTTATCGTCTATTCAGTTGCGAGTAGGCTTTACTGCCAGGCTAAGTATCCAAAGACTTGAGCGAGTTTAACGACGTCACGTGACAGTGCTTCCCTTTGTGATGTGAGCAAGCCTGTACTGGTCACTAGCCTGATTTTGCTTTTTGGGCCCCCGTTCTGATCCTTTTGGTTCTAAGGAAAATGGAACAAAGCTCCTCATCGTCAGCTCAGGCCCTCGGGCCTTCTCTATTGCCATCGCCACTTTCCCATGTCAGCCTGTCTGTCTCCTGCCCACAGTGTCAGGGGAAAAGAAGGAAGGCTGGTCGTGGGAGTCCTACCTGGAGGAACAGAAGGCCATCACTGCCCCGGTCAGCCTCTTCCAGGACGTGAGTGGGACAATTTCCACCTAGGAAGTGCTTGTATTCCCAGTTGAGGGACTCACCGCCAAACTCAGGCCTTCTGGTGTTTTCTGTGTCTGATATCCCTTAAAGGATGGTCAGAATGGAAAGGGGAGAGATCGGTTAGGGACTCAGAGTAGAAAAGGGCCCACCCTAAGGGGCTTCGAGGGTGGGAAAAAATACGGAGGTGGAACCCAGGCTCACCCACTCCTGGGCCTGCAGATTTTTGAATTCTGGTGCCTTCTACTCAATTGTGTATGCTGACCTTTCAATGACTTGGGCGAGAGGGACCCCCTAAGTCCAGCCCTGACTCAGCCCACAATTTTCAAGGATCTGGGAGCTCTTCTAGCTCCCTCTGGATCCCTGCACTAAGACCCCCAATTAAGTTATCCCTTTGGTAGTACCAGGCGGGTGGGGCCTAAAGGCAGCTCCTTCACCCCAAGCCCACCAGGCAAGGATAAGGCTGGATGGAAGCTGGGTCCTGTCCAATCTGTGCGTTGACAGTACCAGGCAGTCACTCATCACAAGAATGGCTTCAGACTGGGCATGAAGTTGGAAGGCATCGACCCTCAGCACCCATCCATGTACTTCATCCTCACCGTGGCCGAGGTGAGCTGAGGTTTGCACCACTGTTCCAGTGATGTCTATCAGAATAGCTTGATGGAGCCTGCCAGGGACATGGAGGGCCTGTGCTCAGATGAAGGAGACACTGCCCTGCGCTCAGAAAGCACGCAGTCTAATAGGGGATTCAGGTAGAACACACCAAAAGCCAAACAATGAACAAAAACCAGATGAAGTGTGAGGGGTGGTGATGGTACTGAACGGGAGCGTACTTCAGTTCCGGGGTAACTTGAGGAGGAGGTCACAAGGGCAGGGATGTTGTCATGAGTCCAAGGTCCTTGTCCTCTAGGAGCTCATAACTGTGTGGGAATCAGCCAGGTAAACATCATCAGCGACATACCACAGGTGTGGGACAGGCGTGAACAGAGAGACACTGGGAGGGCAGGAGAAGCTTCCCAGAGGATGGGCCTCCATTGCTGAGTCTTGAGAGATGAGTCGTGAGTGAGTAGGGTGTTCCAGGCAGAAGCTGCCAAGTGAGCAGAGGCTCTGGGGCTTGGAACGGGCCACCATGTTCAAGGAGCTGCCGTTAATTAGTGCAGTGAGGCCAGAGCAGAGTGTGCAAGTGGGGAGCAGCGAGAGAAGGTACAGAAGAAAAGGCCATCGGGGCCCTGGGCAGGCCTGAGCCCTGGTAGGTGTCCTCGGGGTTCTGTCTAGGTCTCAGAAGGGCAGGAGGGTGTCACAGAATGTCTGTCTTATACCCAGAACGAGTACATGAACTGTCCTCCTCATAGGATAAGGGAGTGTGGGACAAGGTTCAGGATGGGGGTTAACCTGGGAGCGAAGAGAGGTGGGGAACCTGCTAGCATCAGAGCCCCAGGCTGGGCAGGAAAGGTGAGGGAATGGAAGTGGGTGTCTGCTGGCATCGGAGCCCCTGTGATTCCCCCTCTTGAGGCCAGGTGTGTGGCTACCGCCTACGTCTGCACTTTGACGGGTATTCCGAGTGCCATGACTTCTGGATCAATGCCAACTCCCCTGACATTCACCCCGCTGGCTGGTTCGAGAAGACTGGACACAAGCTGCAGCCCCCGAAAGGTAAGGCCTAGCTGGGTTGGTCACAGTGAGGCAGTGGCCCTCAGACGCATCGCTTCTTTCCCCTGGTCCCCCCTTACTTTCCCCAATGCACAGTGAGCCTCTCTTCATCACTTCCTCTTATGACTTGGCCCCAGGGCTTCTGATTTGCCCTTGACCTTTGAGTGTCCACCCAGGTCATGTCCTGCTTTGTCAGGGGGTCCCTGGGCAGGTTCCTGAGGGTTGTGGGGTCCTCAGGCCTGCCCAATCTGCTGCTTCATTGTGGGGTGCCCATGCTGCAGCCCAGCCTCTGTCTGCATGGCGCTCTGTTCATCCCCCTGCCGAGGGGCCTAGGTTACAAGGAAGAGGAGTTCAGCTGGAGCCAGTACCTGCGCAGCACAAGAGCTCAGGCTGCTCCCAAGCACCTATTTGTGAACCAGAGCCACGTGAGTCCCCAGAGCCAGAGTGGACACCCGCCCCCAGGGACAGTAGCTGCAGCCCGTCCAGGGTATCAGACTCATCAGAGGAGAGCTCATCTACCAGTGCTCTCAGCTCTCTTCCAGTCTCATACCAAATGGGAGGGCACACTGGGCAGGCCAAGGCCAGAGGGGGAGGCGGCCATAGGGTCTCCCTTGGCTCCCTCTACAGAATTCCTGCCCTCCACACGTCCCCTCGCAGCCTCTGGCCCCCCAGCTCAGCCTGGGCTCTCTCTCAGATGTCTTCATTCTTGTCTCTTGCTTTGGTTTGCTCTGCAGTTCTTCGTGTAAGGTCCTAGCCTCTATCTCTCCTGGGAGCTGCTTTTTCCTTTCTTTTGCCCAACATCGAGGCTCTCCCACTCAGTCCCAACAACCCACCCCTTGTCTTTTTCCCCATTCAAGGCAGCTGGCAGCTTTATCCAACAGTTCAAGTATCTCCTAACCGCAACCAAGCGAAAGGTCTGAGAGATATAGGGGACCCCCATTAAAAATATCACCATTGAAAGTGTAGGGTCCCATGGGCCAGGGACTCCACCATGCTGTTCAGTTACTCCTGACCCCCATGTCCAGCCCCCAGAGACCATACTCGCAGGTTCCCAAGTGACTTGGTGGGGTTCTACTTACTATTGTGACAGGGGATGCAGACTTTTAAGTCAAACTTTAAATCCTGGTTCCACCATTGACGAGCATTGTGGTCCTGGGCAAGTTATTTAACTTTTAAAGTGGGGACGATGACCGCTATTGTGTAGGTTGGGGACGCTGCTGTCAGCCTGGCACACTCTGGGTAAAGGTGTAGCCTCCTGCCAGCCGCGCGTCTTCCTGCACAGTGAGGCTTCCTCTGGGTGCACCGCGGAGGCCAGAAGTTCCTGAGTGACTCGGGGATGGGGGTCATGATCCTGCCTATTTCTCCCCCCACCAGCCCCCAACGCCCAGTATGACTCCGAAAGAACGCCCCCCCTTCCCTTGCCAGTGGGCTTCGGGCTAGCACTAGTCTGCCTGGCTCTGGCCATGGCAGCCCCTTTTCTTGCCCCCAGAGTCCCCCACCCCTGGGCTTCCAGGTGGGCATGAAACTGGAGGCCGTCGACCGCATGAACCCGTCCCTCGTCTGCGTGGCCAGTGTGACTGACGTGGTGGACAGCCGCTTCCTGGTGCACTTTGACAACTGGGATGATACTTACGACTACTGGTAGTGGGAGGGCCCAGACTTGGCCTGGGGGGTAAGAGGATGGCCGGGGCGG
>NW_017731381.1:3358113-3362926 GCF_001890085.2 Hipposideros armiger
AAGGTGCAGATGAGCACACCCCTGTGATTCATGGTTTTCCCTTAACTATGATGGTGCTGTTAGAGCTTTTACTTAATGGTGCAGTTTTCTGACTTTCTCATCAGCCGTCCAACTTTCACTAAGACGTAGAATGAGTGTCGACCCTGATACCATGTTGTCCTAGGACGGCAGACTCAGGGCCTCCACGTTTCACTGGGGACAGTGAACTATTCTTGGGTTTCAGGTGTGATCCCAGCAGTCCCTACATCCACCCGGTGGGCTGGTGCCAGAAGCAAGGGAAGCCCCTCACCCCTCCACAAGGTGACTGCAGCCTCAGCAAATGCCCTGTCCCAGGCCTGGCTCCACACTCCTCTCCCTGATCCTTTTATCTGTCTGGGAGCTGAGAGCTCTTTGATTTTAGGAGAGTCTTATCAAACCCTGACTGTGTAGAGATTGAAGGGAAGAAAGTTAGATGACCCCCACTCCCCGCCAAGCAAGGGTGCAAGAGTCCAGAGGGAAGGAAGTATCCCCTTTCCTCTTAGACTGTTACGCTGGTCCATGTACAATAGAGGCTCAGATGGGGCCGGGATGGACCTGGAGCAACAGGACTGAAGAGCAGGATGGGAACCAGCGTTCCCAGACAACCCTGTGAACTGTGAGGTGGTGACGTGCTTGCTTCTGACTAGCACCCCTCTGCCTCGGGAACTCCCTGTGAGGAGCTGGCTGTGGTGATGCAGGGGGACATTGTCCTCCACGGCCTCTGTCTCTTCCATGCTCCTGGTCCTGCTTGGGGACAGAGAGCTCCCCCAGTATTCCTGGGTACCTAGACGTGGTTCTCATCCTCTCCTCCAGACTACCCAGACCCAGATAGCTTCTGTTGGGAGAAATATCTGGAAGAGACCGGGGCCTCTGCTGTACCCACCTGGGCCTTCAAGGTGGTGAGTCGGCTCTCCCTACCCCCAGAGCTGAGTTCAGGAAGGCATGGAGTCCTCGCCCAGCCGGGATGGGGCCCTGGCCTTTCTTTTTGGCAGACCCCAACTTCCCAGGCACAGCCCTTGGATTCCCTTCTTGGGGCCGCAGTGCTGCTGAGCTGGGCCATGACCTGAAGGCCTCTGTCCCTCTGCAGCGACCCCCACACAGCTTTCTGGTCAACATGAAACTGGAGGCTGTGGACCGCAGGAACCCAGCCCTGATTCGTGTGGCCAGCATAGAGGACGTGGAGGACCATCGGATAAAGGTGGCTCGGGACCCCGGGCGGGGGGAATCGACAGGCCGATTGGACAGGAATTCTATAGGCTGGCTAGAGGCCAAGGGTATGGCATGAGCCAGACATAAGGCAGGCTGCACGCTGTGGGGAAGAGAGCTCTGAACCTGAGGCTGAAAATCTTGGGTCTCATTCTAGCCTTATATGTGACTTAACTTTGTGGGCTTAGGCAAGTCATTTCCCCCTCTCTGAGCCTTAACCTTCTCATCTACAAAACGGGCCTAATAACCCTCATCCTACCCAAGCATTGGTGGGAGATGCCAGTAGCTTAATGAGTGAAGCCCTTGGAAAATGTGGCGGCCGAGATGGATTATTGTGGGGTTGGCGCCTTGGTTCTTCCAATCCAGAATCTTGCTTCTGAGAGGCCCCAGGGATGGGGAGAGCCTCCTGGAGCCTGGAGGACCTTCCGGCTGAGCTGGGCTCCACGAGAAATGCCTGACCACCAAGGGCCTTTCCTCCCCAGCTCCACTTCGACGGCTGGAGTCATGCCTATGACTTCTGGATCGATGCTGACCACCCAGACATCCATCCCGCCGGCTGGTGCTCCAAGACGGGGCACCCCCTGCAGCCTCCTCTCCGTGTGTACCCCTAGGGCACTCTGACCCTTTCTTTTTGAAGTCCAGCCCTGCCCGCCCCCCGGCTCTGACACCCCCCTTCCATAGCATGCCCAGGTCTGACACAGGACTCTGATGGCCACCGTGGGCTCTGGGATCCCCCATCCTCCCCACCCCAGAGGTCCCTGCTACACTAAGCAGTGCTTCTGGCTTCCCCAGTTGTTGGGTTTGGGGTTTTGAGCTGTGAAGAGGAAACTCCCTTGGGAACATATGCTTAGAAGGTAGTGACACACCAGGGAGTTCCCTCAGCATCCACCAGAGCCACACAGAGCATGCGTGGCATTAGCTAAGGAAATGCTGGCTCTGTTAAGTAGAATCTTGGTCCCTGCACGCAGGGGTTAGAGGTCAGGTCATTGGACTGCTCGGCCCCAGGTCTCACCCCCAGCATTCCCCGCCCTTATTTCTCTGCAGCCGCCACATGTGTCCCACATCAGGTGGTGATCCTTCTCGGTTGTTCTCCAAGCATGGGCATGGCCTAAAAAAAAGTTACCTAAGTCTGGGGGATTAAACAGGGAAACAAACAGAATAACATGAACCTGCCTGATGTGGCTGCTAAGGCATCGCTGTGCCCACACCGGCTCTGAGTTGATCTCCCGGAGGAAACAGAGGGCGTGGCCTGCAGGCTTCACCAAGTGTCCCGCGTTCCTTAAAGAGGGTAGATCCAGTAGCGGGAAATATGTCACAGCCCAGCTCAGGGCCGCTGTACCTGGGGAACTGGATCCTAGTGCCGACCTTCCCCGTGGAAACTGCTCCTTCCATGCTGTCAGATCCCCCCAGCCCCACCCTCACCCCCAGGACCCTGTGCTGACCCTTTTCTTCCTGCTCCTCCAGGACCCAGAGAGACCAGCTCTGCCTCCCCTGGGGGCTGTCCCCCTCTCAGCTATCGGAGCCTGCCCCACACTAGGACCTCCAAGTACAGCTTCCACCACCGGTGAGGAAAGGGGCTCCTGCTAAGAGACCCTCCGCATTGTTCAGAGAGGGCCTGTTTCACACCACCTGTGTGTGGCCAATCAGGGTGCACCGAGACCCTCTCCAAATGGGGCCCCGTTTGGAAAGTGGATTCAACCCAGCTTGAGCCTTCTTCTTCCCCAGGAAATGCCCCACTCCTGGCTGTGACGGCTCAGGCCACGTCACAGGCAAGTTCACAGCCCACCATTGCCTCTCGGGCTGCCCACTGGCTGAGAGGAACCAGAGCCGGCTGAAGGCGGAGCTGTCCGACACAGAGGCCTCGGCCCGCAAGAGGAACCTCTCGGGCTTCTCCCTAAGGAAGAAGTCGCGTCATCATGGCCGGTGCGGAGGGCAAGGGTGCAGGGCTTCGTGTCCTCTCGGGCCAGGCCAGGCTCTGATTCCCTGCCATGGACCTGGTCCCTCTCTCTCCAGGATTGGACGCCCTCCAAAGTATCGGAAGATCCCACAAGAGGATTTCCCGAGTAAGTCCAGGGCTGTTTACTCATGTCTCACAAAGTGTTTACAATTGGTGGGATGGGGCGCCCAGAGGAGGAGAAGCGGGCAGGGAGGCCCTGTCTCTCCATTTGAGGGAACACAGAGCAGTGGCAAGAGCACAGGATTAGGGCCTTGAGTGGCAGCAGGTTCCAGTCCCATGTCACCCACTGCCCTGCTGTGAGTCTGCGGGAAAGGAACGGAGCCTCTCTGGGCCCCTGGTTCTCCACTGTGAGGCAGGATGATGCCCCTGGCTCTGCTGTTCTTGATTCTAGGTTCCCTGGGTAAGGGTCCATGGCTGTCACTTTGTAGCTGTGTGACCTTGAGCAAGTCGCTTAACATCTCTGAGCCTCAGTTTTCTCATTAGAAAACATGAATAATTAACTGCCTTTTAGGTGTCAACTCCCTGAAATCATAGTGGTTATTACTGCCATTGACTGAACACCCAAAATAGGCCAAACAGTGTTTCAAGTGCTTTACATATACTGTCCGTGACTCTCACAAGCATCCTGTAATGTGGATATCATTCTCTCCTGAGAGAAGAGGAATGGGAGGCTCAGAGTCCTTTGCCCAAGGTCATTCACCTTATACAGAACAGAGCTTGGGATTCAAACTCCGGTCTTATCTCCTGCTACGTGCTGCTGATAAAACAGACGTAAAGCACCTAGCCCACATGTCAGTTCTCGTCTCAGCCCCCTTTGTCTTAGCTTGGCTGCCATAGCCAAGTACCACAAGCTTACACAACAGAAATTGACATTCTCACGCTTCTGGAGGCTAAAAGTGCAAGATCGAAGTCTGGGGAGGTTTGGTTTTATTTCTGAAGCCTCTCTCCTTGGCTTGTAGATGTTTGCATTCTTGCTGTGTCCTCATGTGGTCTTTCCTCTATGCCTATGTGCCCCCCCCCCCCGTGTCTCCATTTCCATGTGCCCTGTGTCCAAAATTCCTTTTCTTATAAGAGCACCAGTCTGATGGGATTAGGACCCACCTTAACGACCTCACTTTAACTTAATCACCCCTTTAAAGACCCTTTCTCTAATTAGTAGCATTCAGAGGCGCTAGGGTTTTAACATATGAATTTGGGGGGGGACACAGTTCAGCCCATAGCATGCCCCAAGTGGAGGGACAGGTGACTGAGCCCTCTGCTGTGTGATGAATTCATCTCACATCTTCAGCCGGTGGCACAGGGACGCTGGGGGTCTTGCCTCATTTAGAGCTGAATGCACATCATTTTAAGGTAACAGGAGACCATGAGAAATCACCTGGTTCATTGCACAGTTTCTGGGCAGGCCCCACGCTATTCCAGATCCTCGTGAGGAACAGGCTGTATAACCTGGGCCGAATACAGCATAGTGATTAAAAGGACAGCCCTGAACTCAGACTGCCTTGTATGGACTGTGAGGCCTTGAGCAAGTGATGCCACCTCTCTGAGCGTCTGTTTCCTCACCTGTAAAGTGCTAATAGTAATAGTGCCAATCTTAAAAGGCTTACATGAGATGGTTATCTAAAGTGCTTAATA
>NW_017731381.1:3365226-3374008 GCF_001890085.2 Hipposideros armiger
CTCTATAAAATGGAGGTAAAATGAGTGTAATGAAGGGTGTGATGAAGACTACCTCTCAGGGCCATTGCGAGCATTGGCAATGATCAACAGATCATTGTACCACTAGTCTATATTCTACTATTACAGACATTCTATATGATTCTATATTAATATCATATCTGTTATAGAGTAACATAGACATCATGTCCCTCTACCAGAAGGACTGACAGTCAGTGGCAGTGGTGACTTTCTTAAATGACAAACTCGATCATGACTCTTCTAATGTGTAGAATTTGAAACTGGAAGGGACCTTTGAGATCGTTTAGGTCTTACTTTCAAAGAGTACATTCCTCCCCCTTCACCCAGGAGAGTGTAGTCCTTGCCCCCCATAGGTGTCCCCTCCAGGTAGGTGCCCGTGAGGAAGAACCCTGCCCCCTTTCCCTGGAAGAATCCCTTTATCCGGGTCCAACATGGCCAGTCGCCCGTCACATCCTTGCGTGGCGGCGCTCCCTGTCTCCTCCCCGTTCTGGGTGTTTGCCTTGCGGGTTGTTGATCCTCTTCCCATTCATGTGTGTGTCCAGAGCTGGGCCCTGTGTTCTCAGATGCCCTCTCACCAACACACAACACCCCGGGCCGCTGCTCCCTTGCGTGGTTCCAGTTTTTGTTTCTAAAAAGACTTTATTATTTTAGAGCAGTTTTAGGTTCACAACACAATGGAGAGGAAGGTCCAGAGATTTCCCCTATGCCCCCTGCCCGCCTATAGGCACAGCTTACCCCATTGCCGATGTCACTCACCAGAGCGGGATCTTTGTTACAACTGACACCTAGATGTCTTTAGATGGAGATAAAATGTACATGGAGCAAGAGGCACCCATCTTAAAAGGCACCCATTCCACAAGTTTTGTGAAACGTATGTACCCTGAACCCAATACATCAGTCAAACTATAAAACATTTCCATCGTACCAGAACGTTCTTTCTTGGCTCCTTTTGTCAGTCCCCACCCTCATTAGGCAACCACGGTTGTGATTTTCTAGCACCACGGGTTAGTTTTGCCTGCTCTTGAACTTTATATAAATGGAATCATGCAGCATGTACTCTTTTCTTTTTATCCATCTCTTTTCACTCAATGTAATGTTTTTGAGGTCCATTCAGGTTATCGTGTATACCAGTAGTTTGTTCATTTTTATTGCTGAGTAGCACTCCATTTTTCTAAATATCCCGCAGTCAGTGGACATTTGGGCTGTCTTCTCTTCCCCGCAATTTGAACCCTGTATTTTTATTAGCAAAACTTAAGATTGCACTCGCTTTATTATAGCCACATCACAGCAGTTTGGGGTTCATGATAGTCCCCAAGTGCCTTTTTATATCAATTATCCATTATAATCTAACCAAAGTTTCCAGTGTTTTTTTAATTTTTATTTTATTGGGGAACAGCCATGGTCATTGGCTGCACATTGCTTTCATGCTACAATGGCATAGCTGACTTTTTTAAGGAGGGCGCAGCTCACAGTGGCCCATGCGGGGATCGAACCAGCAACCTTGCTGTCATCAGCACCACGCTCTAACCAACTGAGCTAACTGGTCACCCCCTCCAGTGTGTTTTTTTTTAATTAACCTAATGTGAAACTACATGTCTCCCTATTAAATCTTATCTTGGTGGTTCCAGAGTCTCATTGTTTTAAGTCTTGATTCTGTTATCTCTGATATGAATAAGCCTTTCCAGCCTCATACAATTTAACTTGTACGTTTGATAACTAAGCTTTCTGTCTGAAGCCAGGCCTTCACCACAAGTGTGTAATGAGACAGAGCAGAACCACGTAGCACCCATTAGAGATCTTCCTATAGGTGACAGCATGCCATACATGGATGCTCTTTCAGGACAGTTGTTCAGCCAGCTACAGAGCCATTCAAGAGTTCGGTCCTCTGGGCCACGCTGGGCTTTGTGTTGTCCCCTTGTTGGGAGACAGCCTATCTCTCCCAGTAGCATCTGCTGTGTGTCTCGGTTCAACATGGTCTGTGATATAAAAAAGTAATAGCCAATGTGGGGGGAACGTGGGCTCGTGGACCGCCAGCATCAAATAAAGCCTCAGTGTGGAGCAGGACCTTTGTGGGAGCTGAGGATTGCTTTCTCCAAAGTCTGGTCCACATCTTCAATTTCCCCAGGGAGGACCGTGCTCCAGGGAGTGGGCTCTGTCTGGCGGAACTGATGCAATCAGGGCATTCGGGGACACCGGTCAAGATGCTCTCCAGCCAGGACACAGAGCAGTCAGTCGAGGGATGTTTCATGAGTGAAACATAGATGGTCTGTGGGCAGCCTGTGCAGTCTGGTGGTCGGTACTCATGATGCTAAGGAAAGTCTGCCTAGTCCTCTCATTGTCATCTTTATTGTAGCCCTGTGTATTTATTTAATGTATTCAGCAACTAATTTATTGACATCTGTGCCTGGCCCAGTATAAGGTAATGAGGATACAGAAATCAATGACAAGTCCCTGCTCTCAAGGCTCCCAGGTAGTAGGAGACACAGAATTGCAAACTGCTGCTCCTGGTAGAGTGTGGTAAGGGCTCTGAGGGAGGTGAGTGCCAGGTGTCATGGGAGCTCAGAGAAGGGGGGGGACAGAGAAGGGCCAGCAGGCTCTGCTGACCGTGCAGCTGGATAAACACTGGCAACTTCCTGCTCCCAGAATGTCCCTTTTTCTTGGGTTCCTTGTGGCCCCTGCCTTTCTGTTGTGACAGCATAGAAGCCTTTTCAGTACTGATTCCTGTTTTGAACTCTGCCTCCGGTAAACATTCCATGTGTGTCTCTCTCAGGACCTTTCTAGGTTAACTTGGGAAATTCCCTGGTCCTATGCACAGCACTGCGGCCTATTGCTTACGGTGGATTATTGCATTTTGCTCATTTAATTCATTTTCCTATTGCATTTCTCTACCTTCAAGGTCAAATGTGACCTTTCCTCTGATCTTATGGCTCAAAACTCCCCATGCACACCAGCACACATACTCCCATCTTGTATGTTCTGGAATAATCCCATTGTCCTCTTATGTAGTCCCAAACTGCTAGACCACAAATGCCAATCTTTGTTTTGAAGAACGTACGTAGACTTGGCCTAAGCAGTTGCAGTGGTGAGAAACCTCCGGGTGATGCACAGGGACCACTGAAAAGTTTAACAGAATGTACCCTTCTGGATTTATCTCATTGCTTCCATGTGGTGTTCCACTGTCCCCGTATTGCCTATAAACTGGAAGTTAGAGCCAAAGGCTTGGTTGGATTCAGGTTAAATCAATCTCTCTCTCTCACACACATAGCTCAGAGGTAATACTGTATACCTTATTCCAATACATTCCATCGAAATGCCCACAGTGTCTGTTAGTGGCACTCACGCTGACCAGTGGTGGGGACAGTGACAGCAGGTTTTTTGAAGCCACTGTCAGTGAGGACTCAGAAAACATTATGCAAATATACACTGAAATCCAGATTGGTCAGCAGAAAGAGAGAAAGAGTGTGTGTGTGAGAACCTGGGGAAACCAGTGGATATCTTTCTTTCCTTCTCTGTCCCCATGGCTGTCTTCCTTTTTTCCTTTCTCCCTCCCTTCTCCTTGCTCCGTTTCCTTGCTCTTCCCTTCCTCCCCATATACCCTGTACTCAATTTTCTTTCTCCCCTCTCCCCTCCCCATGCCAATCCCCACCTCCCCTTCACTCCTTCCCCGTGACCCTCTCCACCTTCTCCACTTTCCGCCTCCCTCCTCCAACCCCTCAGATGATTGACGGCGAGGCCTTCCTTTTGCTGACACAGGCGGACATTGTGAAGATCATGAGTGTCAAGCTGGGCCCAGCCTTGAAGATCTATAACGCCATTCTCATGTTCAAAAACGCCGACGACACCTTAAAGTGACTGGCTCAGGGCTGGGCCCCCCTCCAGCCCGAGCTGGGCCTCCCTTCTGCAGCTGATGCTTCCTTCTCGACCCGAGTTCCTCGTATCCCACCTGCACCCCCACCACCCTCCATATCTTACCAGGGATGGTTCCTCTTCTCACCGGGGCTGCTTCCTACATGGTACTTGGGAGCAGAGGAGCCCTGGGGAAGATGGAGTCCTAGCCCCCAAGTCCTGGAACTCATCTACCACCAGGCACAATAGTGAGGGTGTGGTTGGGCTAGAGGAGCATTACTGACGTAGTAGGTTGGGGGTGCTCTGCCTGCAGCAGTCCCACATCCTTAGCCAACTTGTTTCATCACCAAAGGGTCTTTTTCTTAGCAGTTAAGAACAACCTGGTAGAACAGGAATCCTCCAATCCGAGGCCCTTTTCTCTTTGGCATCTGTGCTTTTCTTTCCTTGTCCCCTTTTCTGCGACCGAGAAGTGACCCTGCCGCAAACATATTTACTCAGAAAGACACCTCCCCGCTTCTGTCTGCTGGTTTTGCTGCCCCGTTTCCTGGGCAGGGGCCCTCACCATGGCCCAGCCAGACCCCACTGGCTCTTCCCCTTAGGTCGGGGAGCCACAGAAACATGTTTTCATAGGATCCACTGGGAGTCTCAGGCTGCCTTTCTCCGTTTTACCCAGAAGTGAGGGATTCTGAGCCAAGATGCCTTCTTAAACATGCCCAGTTCTGGACCACTTGGCATTTTAGTGTCCCAAGCCAAGTCCTATTTCCAACAGAGTAGGTGGTTAGAGCATTTTACTCTGCAGCAGAGGCGAAGGTTCCAGGGATGTTTCCCTTACACCCCTACTGTGTCGGGTGTAGGGAGGAGGCAGCCTGGCTATGTAGGTAGCCGAGGCCAGCCCAAGAGTACATGAGACAATCTAGGGTCTTTGGCCAGAGGGGCAGCCCCAGCAGGCATGGCAGCTCCCCAAGCTGAGCATAGCATCTTTCTGTGCAGCCATGGGCCTCAGCCAAGGTGTTGCCCCAGGGGCGAGGCCCCCATGCCTGCTAGGACTCCTGCCATGGAAACGTAGCACTCTGTCTAGCACACACACCCTATAACATCACATTGGCCTGTCCCTTAAATGTCTTGCTCTTGAGGCATTTTACAAAGACCGCTTGAAATTGGGAGTTGGGAAGGTGAAGTCTATCTTTTGAACTGTTCCTGTCCCTTACGCCTTTCTTACTATTTTCCATCTGTCTTGCACTGCCAGCCGGGTGCCTGCTGGGACTTTGGCCTTTCTGTCCAAGTGGGGGCCTAGCCTCCATTGAGCCACTGCCAAACCTGCCTCCAGCCTGGGCACCGGCCCCATGTGGAGGTGAGGAGCATCTGCCAAGCTCCTGTGGCCCTAGGTGCTGAGATGGGCCTGCAGGGTGTGGAGACGGGGGGGCCTTCCCCAGACCCCTTCTGTCAGTCATGTGGTGTGTGTGCGCGTGTGTGTGTGTGTGTGTGTGTGTGTGTGTGTAGGACACTCTCAGAAGTGTTTGACAGGGTGCTGATGTGAGGCTCGGTGTTGGGAAAATGTCAAGGGCTATTATCGTTTAAATATGAAGCTTTATTTTTCCCACAGAAGAGGGAAACCCAAAGCTCTGTTGTTTTCCTGCCCCCTCCCAGTAGGGGGCGCTGTCACACTGGCCCAGCCTGGACTGCTTTGCCAGGGCAGCCACTCAGCCCCCCCAACCAAACTCTGGCAGGGCTTTAGATGTTCCTTCCCTTTCAGCCCTTAGAGGTGACTCTGAGCACAAGCTTCCTGGGAAGGAAGTGGGCAGGCCCTGCTTCGGGCTGAGAGTTGGGTTTACTGAGGTTTCATTGGCGCCCCCTTGCTCAAGAGTAAGGCAGAGCAAGTCTGAGCCTCTCCATCTTGGTTGCTTGGGTGGGGGCAAAACTCAGCAGCTCCTTGGCCTTGCTCCTCATCTGTGACACTGAAGAGAGACACTGGCCTTGTGGTGTGAGGAGAAGAGGCAAGTATGCACAGCTGCGCTGTGGAAACTCGCTGCTTCCAAGAGCTGGACTGGGATGGCTTTGCCATGTGGGTCTGCCAGCCACGCTCCTATGGCCTATGGGAAGGAGAACGGACCAAGGGCCTGGGAGGGAAGGGCCCCCAGGCCTCTGACTTTTGAGGCCTCAGCACTTTCTGCACCAATGTCAAACTGTTTGGAAAGAAACCAAATCATAAAAGGGGGAAAGAAATCTGTCTTCTGTTCACCCTACTACTCTTTCACCCCCATCCTGTCCCCGAATGAGATCATCGCACCTTGACCTGGAGCACAGTGAGGGGAGGGAGTGGGCGTGGGTGCCTGGTGCNGTCCTCCCGAGCAGCATGGGCGTGAGTGGGCTTCGGGGGCCAGGTTACTCCCTGGCATCGGCCTACCAGCCTCTGCCTCTGCTTTCCAGCACTAACGACCGACGTCATGCACCAGTCCCTCTTCATGTCAGCCCTGTCGGCCCACCCTGACCGTTCGCTGTCAGTGTGCTGGGAGCAGCACTGCAAGCTCCTGCCAGGAGTGGCGGGCATCTCAGCCTCCACAGTCGCCAAGTGGACCATTGATGAGGTGAGGATCCAGGGCCCGTTGCTCTGCCCTCACTTGGCCCTCTCACCACCCCCCGGTGGGAGAGCTCAGGAAATGCCCTCGTCAGGCAGAGCTGGGCGCTGCTGCCCCTGACACCTCCTGCTCATCCCTCCTCTGGTAGCTGCCCAGCAGGGACGGACTGACAGAATATTCGAGAAGCCCATCCTGGTGGATGGGGAGAGGGGTGTGCTGCTAGTCCAGCCGGAAATCCATTAGGAGAGGCAGGTCTGTCTCAGCCCTGGGCCTCAGGAGCAGGGGGCTTCATCCCTCACACGCAACAGCACAGGAACACAAGGATCTCCGTGATGAGAAAAAGCACCAAGAAGGCGCCAGGGCTGTGTAGGCCCACCTCTCTCTCTCCCATACTCCCAAGCCCGATCCCTGTGGCAACATGTCTTCTTTGGTTCCCAAGGTCTTCGGCTTTGTTCAGACCCTGACAGGCTGTGAGGACCAAGCACGACTCTTCAAAGATGAGGTAAGTAAGTCGCAAGTGCAAAGTGGGGACAGAAAAGGGTCACTCACCAAGATCGCAGGGGGCAGTTGCCCTCGCCAGCCCTGCCCCCAGCTAGGGAGGGCCCTCTGTTGTCCCACCCGGGTGAGACTAATCAAAAACCTGGCATGGACGGTGGCCCAGCTTGGGAACCTTCTGTGTGGAGACCATCTTCAAGAAGGAAAAAGCACCCAGAAGACCAGATTCCATGCACTCCTCTGCCCTCTGCCCAATCGTTTGTTTTCCAAACTTAGCTTTACCAGTGACAGTCAGTAAATTCGAGTCTATTTGGAGTGGCACAGGTGTTGCCATTTACTCCAAGGACCCTCACCTACACTCAAAATCAAGACCCGAAAGCCTCCCGAAGGTAAGAAACAGTGAGTTGTAGCTAAAAGAACGCTCGCTTTGCGGAGAGTTTGGGTTTGGATCCCGGTTCTGCCAGTTGGAGCTCTTGACTGCCTCTGATCCTGCATCTTCTTCTCTATAAAATGGAGGTAAAATGAGTGTAATGAAGGGTGTGATGAAGACTACCTCTCAGGGCCATTGCGAGCATTGGCAATGATCAACAGATCATTGTACCACTAGTCTATATTCTACTATTACAGACATTCTATATGATTCTATATTAATATCATATCTGTTATAGAGTAACATAGACATCATGTCCCTCTACCAGAAGGACTGACAGTCAGTGGCAGTGGTGACTTTCTTAAATGACCAACTCGATCATGACTCTTCTAATGTGTAGAATTTGAAACTGGAAGGGACCTTTGAGATCGTTTAGGTCTTACTTTCAAAGAGTACATTCCTCCCCCTTCACCCAGGAGAGTGTAGTCCTTGCCCCCCATAGGTGTCCCCTCCAGGTAGGTGCCCGTGAGGAAGAACCCTGCCCCCTTTCCCTGGAAGAATCCCTTTATCCGGGTCCAACATGGCCAGTCGCCCGTCACATCCTTGCGTGGCGGCGCTCCCTGTCTCCTCCCCGTTCTGGGTGTTTGCCTTGCGGGTTGTTGATCCTCTTCCCATTCATGTGTGTGTCCAGAGCTGGGCCCTGTGTTCTCAGATGCCCTCTCACCAACACACAACACCCCGGGCCGCTGCTCCCTTGCGTGGTTCCAGTTTTTGTTTCTAAAAAGACTTTATTATTTTAGAGCAGTTTTAGGTTCACAACACAATGGAGAGGAAGGTCCAGAGATTTCCCCTATGCCCCCTGCCCGCCTATAGGCACAGCTTACCCCATTGCCGATGTCACTCACCAGAGCGGGATCTTTGTTACAACTGACACCTAGATGTCTTTAGATGGAGATAAAATGTACATGGAGCAAGAGGCACCCATCTTAAAAGGCACCCATTCCACAAGTTTTGTGAAACGTATGTACCCTGAACCCAATACATCAGTCAAACTATAAAACATTTCCATCGTACCAGAACGTTCTTTCTTGGCTCCTTTTGTCAGTCCCCACCCTCATTAGGCAACTACGGTTGTGATTTTCTAGCACCACGGGTTAGTTTTGCCTGCTCTTGAACTTTATATAAATGGAATCATGCAGCATGTACTCTTTTCTTTTTATCCATCTCTTTTCACTCAATGTAATGTTTTTGAGGTCCATTCAGGTTATCGTGTATACCAGTAGTTTGTTCATTTTTATTGCTGAGTAGCACTCCATTTTTCTAAATATCCCGCAGTCAGTGGACATTTGGGCTGTCTTCTCTTCCCCGCAATTTGAACCCTGTATTTTTATTAGCAAAACTTAAGATTGCACTCGCTTTATTATAGCCACATCACAGCAGTTTGGGGTTCATGATAGTCCCCAAGTGCCTTTTATAT
>NW_017731381.1:3379158-3388365 GCF_001890085.2 Hipposideros armiger
TTGTCAGAAGCGAAATCCTCTACCAGCCATGGCTGCTATAAACAAAAGGCAACGTTGAGAGACAAGAAAGGACTTTTGGGAATTTAAAATGTGATTGCACCAGTAAAATAATTCGACAAAAGTGAAAGATAAAATTGGGAATATTGCCCAGAAAGTAGAATAAAAAAAGAAATGAAAAAATGGGAAAGAATAAGAAAATTAGAGGACTAGCTGGAGGTTCAATATACAACTCATAGGAATGCCAATAACAGAGACCAGAGAAAACAAAGTATATAAAACAAACTATAAAAAAGGAAATTTCACAGAATTGAGAGACACTAGTCTCCAAACTGAAAGGTCACACTGAATGCCCAGCACAATAGATGTAAAAGGAATGACACCAAACTACATTATTGTGAGATATCAGAATAATGAGACTAAAGAAAAGATCTAAAAGCTTTCAGAGGTAATAAAACAGGCGCCACCCAAAGGAACAGGAGTCATAATAGCATTGAACTTCATAATAGCAATGCCGGAAGCAAGAGAGTGGAGCAATGTCTTCACAGTTCCAGAAGAAGATGATTCCCGTTCTAGAATTCTGTGCCCAGCCAAGTGGTCAATGAAATGTGAAGGCAGAACATTTTCAAATATACTGGGTTTCAAGCTTTTACCTCCTGTGCACTTTCCCTCTGAAAGCCATTGGAGGATGTGCTCCATCAAAATGAGAGAGGAAGTAAAAAAAAAGAGAAAGACCCCCAGGAATACCCAGGCAGTTCAACATAGGACAGTCCGTCTATGTATCACGCCACACTACTAGAATGAGAGGGGAGAAAACACGATCATCTCAATTGATACAGAAAAGGCATTTGACAAAATACAACACGGTTTTACCATAGAAGCAGAAAACTAGGAACAGGGCATCTACAAACAACAAACAAACAAAAAACCCTCAAACATCGCACTCAATGGTAGAAGACTGAAAGCTTTCTCTCTCAGATCAGGAAGAAGACAAGGAAGCCCATTTTAACTTCTGCTGTTCAGTATTGGACTGGAAATTGTAGTCAGAGCAATTAGATAAGAAAAAGAAAAGTCACCCAAATTGGAAAGAAAGAAGTAATTACTATCTCTCTTCGTAGCTGACATGATCTTATATATAAAGAATGCACAAGAAAGCTGCTAGAGCTAGTAAATAAAGTTGTGGGGTGTAAGACCAACATGCAAAAATCTCTTGTGTTTCTATATACCAGAAAAACTTTTTAAAAAGTTAAGAAAATAATTCCACTTACAATAGCATCTAAAGGAATAAAATGTTATACCTAGGAATACATTTACACAAGGAAATGAAAGACCTGTGCTGAAAGCTACTAAACATTACTGAAAGAAATTAAACAAGGCCTAAATATATGGAAAGACACCGTTGTTCATGGGTAGGAAGACTTCATATTGTTAAAGTGTCCATACTACTCAAAATGATCTACAGATTCCATGCAAATCCTATCAAAATTCCAATGGCCTTTTTCGCAGGAATAGAAAAGCTGATCCTCATATTCCTATGGAATTGCAAGGGGCCCCCCAAAACCCAAAACAGTCTTGAAAAAGAACAAAGTTGGAGGACTCAGGCTTCCTGCTTTCAAAACTTACTGCAAAGATAAAGTAATCAAAACAGTGTAAGACTGGCATAAAGACCAATAGAATAGAATTGAGAGTCCAGAAATAAACCCATACATGTATGGCCAGTTGAGTTTTGAGAAGAGTGTTAAGTCCATTCAATGGGGGAAAGAACAGTCTCTTCAAGAAATGGTGCTGGGACAACCGTATTTCCACATGTAAAAAAAAAAAAAAGTTGGAAATGAACTCAAAATGGATCGATGACCTAAATATAAGAGCTATAAAACCATACAACCCTTAGAAGATGGGTTGGAGGAGAAACTTCCAGTTTTTATTTCACATTCTTCGGTACGTTGGAATTCTTTGATTTATGCAATACCATCATGTGGGTTTTTTTAAAACCGGCTTTGGGAGGGCAGGGGAGGAAGAACGTGGTGGAACACAAACAGTGATGGCTCTGGAAAGAGGCAGGACCTGGGGCTGTGATTTGCTTGGTGAAGGCAGACCTGGGGCTGTGATTTGATTGCTGCACTTGGCCCGCCGCTGCCCCTCTTTGGGCGAAGGGACAGTCCCACGCTGATGGGTGGAGTGGTGAAGGTGAGGAGTGGGGCATGCAGGGCTTCTCCAGAGCACATTACATCATCCAGTTTTTAAAGCACTGATTCGGAAGTTGTTGACATTTTAATGAAAAGTCAATGGAGGAAGCAGCATGGCAGTCAGACCCTGAGTTACCTACTGAGGAGGGGTCACTGGGTGGGTGGAGCTTTTCTCAGCAGGCCAGGCCTTGACCTTGCCCTGAGTTAGAACCCTCAGTCTGGGCAGCTTTAGATTAATTAGGGAAAGCCTTCCTTCCATGCAAGCTGGGGAGAGCTGAGCCCGGGTTCCTGAGGTCTCCGAAGGGCAGAGCGGGGCCTGGGTCTCAGCTCAGCCATGGTACTCTTCCCAGGACGGTGCCCTGGCAGTGCCAGAGCAGGAGAGCTCTGGGTGGCAGGCTTTGGCTCAACACAAGAGAGTGCCAGAGGTGTCAGGCCTGAGGCTGGCTCAGGAGGGCATGAGCTGCCCCTCCCTGGAGGTGTTCACAAAAAGGGTTAACCACTGAGGCTGGTGGTCCCTTCAGGGACAGGGAAGAGGGGAGGGTTGTATGAGACAATCCATTAGAGCCTTCTCCAGGCTCTAAGAGAAAGGAAAAGTGATTCAGCTGATGGAATCAGAGAAGGCTACGTGGGTGAGTCAGCATTTGAGCTGGACATGAGAGGGTGAGGGTGAGATTTCTTAGCATAGAAATGCGACCTTCCCTGTGAAGCAAGACACGCACCATCATCACCAATTCCCGTGTGGCTCCGGGAGGTGAAGTCAACTTGCCCAAGGTCACACAACTGAAGTTGTGCAGTCGCTTTTAAAAGTTCAGAGGGTCCCCAGGGCAGGGCCCGCGGAGGAGCCAGTGGGTGCAGCCCACATCGTGATTCAGGTCCAGCAGTTAATTAGTAACCGGAAAGCCCTGCAGCCAGGTCCCAGCTGGCAGGACGGGAGGTTGAACTTGAGCTGGTTTGGGAGCCTGAGCGAGTGGGTGACAGGTCGCTCCTGGCTGGAAAGGTTGTTCCAGCAATTCAGGATTGGGGGGAACATGCAGAGAGACAGGAGGGCAGAGCTGTGCTAGGGGCTGCTCCCCAGGATCTGAGCTGGGACCCAAGAGTTTTCAGGTGAGAGGCTCAGCTGTCAGCAGACACCTGCCTGCTAGCCCGTTGGTCTGCCAAACTGACCAACTGGTTACCTTAGCTAACTTCCTTCCTAGCTACCTATTTACTTCCTTTCCTTCCTAACACCCTCCTTTCCAATTCCCTTTTTTCTTCCTAACTCTCCTCTCCCCCCTTCCTTCTTTCCTACTTTTCTTGCCTCCTAACTTCTTTTCCCTCCTTTCTTTCCTTCCTGCCTTCCCTCTTAACTAGCTCTCTGCCATCTCAGTTTTGCCTAATTTTCTTCCTTCCTAACTAACCAATTTGCATCTCCACTTCCATCCCACTGCACTGACTTCATGCCTGCCTTTTCTAAATTCCTAACATCTTCCTGACATTCCAGGCCCTGGGCTTTGGAGTCACGCTGCCTGTGTTCAAATCCCATTTCTATCATTGACTAGCTATGTGGCTCGATCCAGCCGCTTTACCTCCCCAAGCCTCAGTGTCCCTCCTCCTTCAAACAGGGATGATGATAGTTCCTACCCCATGACGTGGTGGGAACAAGATCCGATCAAGCTGGCACTTGGTATGCACTGTCATTGATATGTCATTGGCCTGCATTGGGCGGGCAGGCATGTAAGTGAATCAATTGCAGTAGCGTGAAGACAAATGGGACAACAGGAGCAGGTTGCAGAGAAGGGAGCAAGAAGCCTTAGGAGCCTTAGAGAGCTGCTCAGGTGTGGGAGTCACGGTCAAGGTGATGGGGAGAGTGATGGTGGGCAATGACCATGTCAAAGTTCCCGCCACATCTCAATACCTAAGTATTGTGTGGATGGCAACACCGCGAGAAACTTTACACGATGGTACAAAGATACAAAATAACCTAACCCACCTTGGGTCGCTTGGGTCATGGCCCTACAGCCTTCTTTCTGGGGCTGTGCACCAATGCACGTGTGCATACAGGTCTTTTTTGTCCCTTAACAAAGATGGTAGCCCTGGCACACCTGCCATTTTGAGACCTGCTTTTTCTGCTTGACACCGTAGTGCATCTGTGTTCCTGTTTCGATTTACGTAGGCTTGTATATCGTTTTTATTTGTTGTTGGGTAATTTTCCATTTTATACATGTCCTGTCATTTATCTTATCAATTCCTCCCTTGATTCACTAGTCAAATATGTACTGAGCACCGACTGTGTTCCAGGCCCCATTCTAGCTGCTGGGCATTCAATGGTGAATAAGAGGAGTCTATGCCCTCAGGGCGCTGATGTTCTCATTTGAAACAGACGATGAAGAGCTGCATGAGAAGGTGGAGGGATAAGTGTTATGAAGTAAAATATAAAGCAGAAAAAGTAGATAAGGAATGAACGGGGCTGGGTTTGCAGTAACCAGCCATCCTGGTTCGTCCAGGACTGTACTGGTTTTGACACTCAAAGTCCCACCTCTCGGGAAACCCTTTAAGTCCCAGACAAACCAGGACAGTCGGTCATTGGTAATCAGAAAACGCCTGCCTCAGAGGTCACATTTGAGCAGACACCTCAGTGTCGTTAGTGGAAGCCAGCTATGCAGATATCTCGGGGAAGAGCATTCTAGAAAGAGGGGAAAAAGTAAACGCCACGGGCAGGAGGCCAGAGGGCACTCTGTGTCTGAGGGACAGCAGGAAAGCTGGAGAGGCTGGAGGGTCGTGAGAGGGACAGCAGTGGAGACAAGGTGGAGATGGGGACGGAGCCAGCTCGGATGGAATCTCCTCGATCATAGTAAACACTCTGAACTTCGACCCTACATGTGATAGCCAGTCACTGGAGTCTTGAACAACAAGGTCACATGATCTGATTTACATATTAAGAGTCACTCTGGCTTTTGGTGGAGAAAGATTGTAGTGAGTAAATCAGAGAGTCAGAAGGGAAGCTGTTGCAGTAATCCATGCACTGACGCTGGTGCCTGAGGCAGGGTGGTTGCAGCAGCGGTGGTGAGCAGCCGGGATTTCTGGATGTACTTGGAAGGTAGAGTCTGGTGGGACTGCATGGTGGAGTGGAAGTGGGGTGAGGGTGCCAGGTTTCTAGAATGAATTCCAAGTTGTCGGCTTGAACTTCTGAGTCGGTGGTAGTGGCCATCACTGAGGTGGAAGGAGCAGGCTAGGGCAGAGTGGAAGGAATGTGAGTGCACACTTCTTTGTTTTGGGCATGTTGCAATTGAGGTGCCTCTGAGTATCTAACTAATGAAGCGTCGAGGAAGCAGTTAGGTTTAAAATTCAAGAATTCAAGAGAGAATCAGGACTAGAGAGAGAGACACATTTGGGAATCGTCAAGTATAGTTGGTACTTAATGCCATTAAACTGGTTGAGATCCACTAGGGGACACGTGTAGATAGAGGTCCAAGGGCTAAGCCCTGGGTCAGGCCAGTGTTTAAGGGCAAACAGAGGAGGAGAATCCAACAGAAAGATGGAGGGAAAGCAGTCAGTGTGGTAGGAGGAAAACCAGGAGCTCCTGAAGCCAAGTGGGAGAAGCCGGTGTGTCAACGCCTTCTGAGAGGATGAGTGAGAGGAGGATGAAGGATTCATCGCTGGCTCTGGCACACGGAGGTCACTGGCCCACTGTTTTGGTGGCGTGTGGGGTTGAAAGCCTCTTTGTAATGGGTTTAAGAGAGAAAAGGAAAAGGCAAGGAGACTGAGTTCAGACAACTCTTTCAAGGAGTTTAACCAAGAAGAGGAACAGAGAAATAGACAGTGTCTAGGGGGGATGTAAGATCAAGAGGGAGCTATTACAGCAGGTGCTATTCCGAAGGGCCCTGGGGTGGAACATTTAGGTTATTATTATTATCGCTATTGTTTTCCTGTTCTAAACAGTGCTGCTGAGCGAAGGCCCCATCAAGGGCTTGTTATGGAAAAGAAATGTCCTTGTTCTGGGTATGTGTTTTGTCAACATGACATCCTGCCCATCTGTGTATTGGTTCAACATTTTCTATTTTGTCGGAAGATGGAAGGCTCTGATATTGTTCATTCGGGGTTTTTCTTGGTTGACACCCCCAGGCACCCTGTGCCTCAGAACCCACAGAGAACCCCTAAGATCACCGGGCTCAGGTCCCTCCCTGGCCAACCCTCTTGGCCCCAGCCCCATGAATTCTTCCACTGTGGTGAACTGCAGAGATCTGGGTGTGGCATATGGTAGCCACACAGAAAGTTCCAGAAGGCCAGGGGCTGTGTCAGGCTCTGTCAACTCCTTCATTCCCCAGAACACCCCTCAGGAGCTCCAGGGGAGAGGAAGGACCCCGTGAGTATCTGATGATCACATCAGGCAGCAAAAACTTCATGAGCTAAGATGCCGGCTGGGACCATGTTTCCTGCCTCTTCCCCAGCCAGACAGCCACCCTGCCCTGGGGACAGCAGGCCAGAGCCCTGGAGGGGCCAGCAGAGAAAGGCCAAGTGCCTGGCAGTCAAAGACCAAGGCCAGCTGGGCTGAGCCGGACACCTGGGCGCCAGGTTCCTCTGGAACACCTGCGGGTTCCTGAGAGGCAAAGGGCTCTCAGCTGCCGTGGTTAATGTCACAGGACCTCATCTTCAGCCCCAGATGGTCTACACTGGGCCTGGATAGGCCCCAGGGAGGATATCTTCTTACAGACAGATCCCCTACACACACACACACACACACACACACACACACACACACACACACACGAGATTTACCAATATCCACCAATATGGATACAGACACAATGACACACAGGTGGTTACACTGTACCTACCACACATGTATCAGTAGGCACACATGTACACACCCACATGCAGACTCACTCATACACACACAAGCACGTTAACATATATAAAGATACACACTGACATGTTGACACACTACACAGAGACTCCCTAAAGCACATACATAAGCACATACTGAGAATACAGTCAGGGATGCAATGATACCATGACAGCTATACAACTGTGGTCACATGACACACACTAACAGCAGCACATGCAGTCATCTCCACATAGACACACACTGGCACGAATACTGTGACATCCAGGGACACACTGACACACCGACAAACAGAAGCGCATCTATGCACGAAACGCCTGCACACACACATCACACACACACACACACCCTGACCCATATGCTCACACACATTCTAACAAGCCCCAAGAGTCTCCAGGGCTCTCCTGCAGCTGTTGCCCACCCCCCAGGGGAAGGCGATGTCCCCAAGAGAACAGAGGTCTCTGGTCCCATCTTAAGCTCTGCTGGGTCCTGCATGACATCAACAGCCACCTCGCTGCTGCCGGGAGTTTGGAGCTGGGGCCAGGCCGGCGCCAGGCACAGACACTTTGGCCCTTGTTGGGAGAACAGAGAGAGGCTCTCTTGTCCACTGCCCGTCCTCTGACTCCAACTGCTGGCTCTCTCAGTGGCCTCTCCTCAGGCTGCTGCAGGTACGTGGGGCTGGGGAGGCCAGGGCCTGGCAAGGGGCCGTCAGGGTCAGCAGGAGAGGGTCAGCAGCTCTGGGGGCTGTCAGAGGGAGCACCAGGCAGCTCTCTCTTTCTCTCTCTCTCAGGGCTCCACAGGGCTGGGCCTCTCCAAACAGCTGGCCAGGGGGACTCCCTCCCTTCCCCTGTGGTCACTTTCCCAGCTCCCAAGAAGGCCATGGGGTGGTGTCTCCAGGAGCCCCCTTGTAAAGATGGGTAGTCTCTACCCACAGAGGGCCAGGGCTGTGATCTTGGGAGGCCCAGCACCCAGCAGTCCCTGCAAGCAAATGGACTGCCAGGAGAGATCTCGGCTCTTAGCCTTGACCTTCCAAGCAGGGATAAGGCTGTGGGGCCCTGGGTACCCTGAGCCAAGGCCTAGATATGCCAGCTTTCTCTGCCCTGCAGGGTTGGAGCAGGAAAGACACTGTGCTCCTGGCTGCATAGACCAGCTGGTCTGTTTGATCTCAAACAGACACTGGCCAGGCTTAGGTGTCTCTATGGATCTGGCCCAAGGCCCCCAAGGCAGCTGCCCTTCCAGGAGCATTACGCGGAAGTCCTTGTGGCAGAGAGATAATAACACAGAACTCAGCCTGGGGTTCTTCATAGGAATTCAGGGTTGCAACCTGCCTGTATGGGAGCCTGGGGAGGCCAGCCTGCCCCCTCACAAGTTGTGTGACCCTAGGCAAGTCCCTTTCTAGTGAAATAGGGGCAAGGGTTCAGACTTTATGCTCCGCTAGGGTCCTTCCAGCCCTAGTCACCCTGGACTTCTGTAATGGCCCCGGCTTACAGGGACCATGCTCCCCTGGCTATCTGCAACCCTTGAAAAGACTCAGCCTGGGAGGGGCCACCCCCGACCATGCTTTCGCCTTCTCTCCTGAGATGTTTGGCTAGAAAGCCTGGGTCCAGGGGATATCATTTCCTGTCCGATGTAGAGGTTGCTGGCCTCTGGGGTAGAAGCACAGATGGGGTTGGGGAGGGGTGGCAAAGGCAGCAGTGCCTGAAGCCCTAGACACGTGACGCTAACTCCCCAACCAGCTCTCTCATATCTGTTCCTCCTTGTGCTCCCAGCCTCTACCTGAGCACGGTTACAGAATGAACTCTAGCCCTAGCCTGGTTGGGACCCCGAGTCCACAGGTGAGTGCGTCTTGGTTCCCACCACCAGGGGGCTCACTTCTACAGCTAAGAAAATGAACAGACTCCCCGTCAGCCTGGTGGATCATCCTAGATAGGATGGGGCGAGACGGGCAGGGAGGGACGGCCGGACAGGAGGCACCGTGAGCTCACAGAAGTGGGCCATTTGCAGGGTAAATAAGAGACTTGGGAAAAGGCTTCAAGCAGTAAATGAGGTAGAAAAGTCATGGGATTGGCCTTGAGGACACCTGGGTTCTAATCCCCATGGGGCTGCCTGGTAAGTCCTTGGACAGCTCTTCTCTGGGCCTGTTTCCTCACCTTCACAACTGGCATGACAGCCAGCAGCCTCCCAAGGCTGTTGTGAGAAGCA
>NW_017731381.1:3390005-3393958 GCF_001890085.2 Hipposideros armiger
GATTCTAATGGTCTAAAAAGAGGGTGCCCAGGCAGGGAAAACAGCATGAAAAAAGGCATGAATGTGGGCTCACATGTGTCGCAATCACATAGGCTTCGCTTGTCACCCCGGGGGGAGGGTGCAGGGGTTTCTGATCCAGGGGCTGGAGCTGCACCCACATGGACCGGCTGAGGATGAGGCAGCATGCAGAACCCTGGCCCTGAGGGCATGAGGCTGACCACACAGGAGCGGAGCCAGGCTCCGAGGGCAACAAGGAGCCACAGTGGGCATTTGAGGAGGGGCATGAGAGGGTCCTGGGCAGGGCAGCACCACCAGCGAGGCCCTGTGGGCTGTGACACCCTGTCTGTGTGACTCCACAGCAGAGCCATATCATGGCGGAGCGCAATGTGCTTCTGAAGAACGTGCAGCACCCCTTCCTCGTGGGCCTGCGTTACTCCTTCCAGACGCCCGAGAAGCTCTACTTCGTGCTCGACTATGTCAACGGGGGAGAGGTAGGTGGGCCCACAGGGAGCTCCCCTGAGCTAATGCTTAGCTGCGAGCCGCCTAGCCCACATGCCCACTGTGTACCAGGTTCCAGAATGTTCTCACCTCCTTGTTACCCCAGACCCGTTTTGTAGCTGAGGAAACTGAGGCTCAGGAGCTAACTCACCTGCTCAAGGCCACCCAGACCATACCTGGCAGAGCCAGGCTTGGAACGCCGATCTGTATTGACTTCCTCCCACAAAATTGTCCAGACTCACTGCGGTGGACCTGGGAAAGGCCAACGGTCAGAGAGCTCTGTGGCTGGGATTTCCAGTGCCCCTGTTGTACACCAGAGGCCCCTGGGTGGAGGTGACCAATCACTGTGGTGAACAGAGACCTGAGGCCACCTGGTGACTCAGAAGAACAGCTAGATAAGCTGAGATCCCTCCTGGACTTCACTGTCTCTCTGGGCAAATGGCAAAATTTAGTGGGGCCCCCTCAGTGACCCCAAATGTAATCTCTGTGACCTGATGCCAAGAGAGGAGGTTTTGTCCTGCATTCCCTAAGTCCCCTGGTGGAGGCGAAGGGTTTTCCATGCCAGCAAAATAGAACAAAGCAATTGGCCCATGGGCAGATCTAACCCCGGGCTCAGTTTGACTCAGTCATAATAATCTTTTCATCTGAGTTGGAGGAAAAACATACTTTTGAACCACCCGGTTTCAACCACCAGCTCTGCCAATTGCAAGCTTCGTGACCTTGGCAAGTCACCTGATGGCGCTGACCCCTCCCAGGTTCCTCTTAGGTGAAACTGGCATCATATGTGATGCCTTGAAGGTGGTCATGAGGATTAAACGAGATAAGACATGTGAAAGGGTCTGGCTTGGAGCCTGGAACACAGTAGGTGCCGAATCCATGCGCATCAATCTCTCCTGCTTACTCTTTGGACACCCATGGTTGCTCTGTGGGGAGGGGGCCCCGCATGCCCTTTGTCATCTGAGTGCATTGCAGCTCAGAGAAGGGGCAACTTGGCCAGCTGCCCCCCACCCTGCCCTCGAGGAGCTAGAGCCCCCAGGAAACCCTCTTACACACCTCCCCGCTTCCAGCTCTTCTTCCACCTGCAGCGGGAGCGCAGGTTCCTGGAGCCCCGGGCCCGGTTCTACGCCGCCGAAGTGGCCAGCGCCATTGGCTACCTGCACTCCCTCAACATCATCTACAGGTGAGGCCTGCCTGTGGCTCAGAGCCAGACCCAGCCCTTCTGCCTCCACTGCTAGGGGTGGTGTGGGTCCCTACATCGTGATGAAATCCTGGTGAACTTGGTCCTTTGTCTGAGAAGGATCTACCAGCAGGGTAGGGTGGGAACCTCCTCCTTTCTGGGGTCAACTGCCCATCCTCCCTGGGCTCTCACTTGACATCTCTGTGGGTCTCCATGAAATGTCCTCCCACCAGGACCCCAGGTGCCCGACTCTCCTCACTAAGGGGCTGAGCCATCACAGTGCACTTTTCTCTTGTTTTCTGCAGGGACCTGAAACCAGAGAACATACTCTTGGACTGCCAGGTGTGTGTGTGTGGGAGTGTCAGTGTATAGTTGCACATGTGTGCTGTGTACCCACAAGTGTGTGTGCATGGGTGTGTGTGCATTGTGCATGCATAGATACGGGTAGGGATGCATTCAAGTATGTGTATGCACATGTGCTCATGCATGTGCACATGCGTGTACATGTGCATCACGTGCACACGAGACCGTGTGCATGTGTACACATATGTGCACGCATATGTACACAAGGTCTGTGGGGAGCAGGGGTGGAGCCAGGTGGAGGCTTGTGGATTTTGTAGTCCCTGTATGTCTTATACGGTGTTCTTTGGGAATAGAGTCTGAGGTGAAGCATTGGGTACAGAAGGTTATTGGGGAATGCTCTCAAGAGATCTACTTTAAGGGGATGAAGAGGCAGAATTGGGCAGAGGAGGAAGCTCACCTGGTTGCAAGTGAGTCCTCAGCTGATCTTACAGGGATGAGGCGGGCCTGAGCTGGGATGGCCCTGTTCCAAATTGAGGCAAGGAGGCTGGGCATCTGAGTCCCTTCATTGGTCAGTCAATGAGTGGGGATTGCCCCTGGGGAGGGGCATAACTTTGGGTGAGGGCAGTGTCCCGTATGGGGGGATGGGCATGACAGCACTTAAAGAGGAGATCTGGGCAGAGCCCTGCAGTATCCATTCACTCCATGACCTCCACCAGCCACCCGCCCACCCAGCTGCCACAGGATATGGCTGCTTTCTGGGTCCCCAGCCCTCTGTGAAGGCGGTGCTGCCACCAGGTCCCTCCAGCAAGGACATTCTGAAGCTGCCGCTGTTATAGGGCATAGGTCTGAGTGTGGTGAGCTGGCCAGACAGTGGACTGCCATCTCCCCACTTTGTCCCCTGTGCTGCTTCCAGCATCCAGCCCAGAAGCCCTGGGTCTCTGAGTATAGCCTCCAGCCTGAGCCAGGGACATCAGAACCCATAGCTGCTGCCCTGGGGAGTGGCGTCTGGGCTGTGGGGTTAAGCCTCGCCATACGTTTATCTTAGACCACCCTCCTCCCCTGCCTTCCCTCCCTCCTCCACAGGGACACGTGGTACTGACGGATTTTGGCCTTTGCAAGGAAGGTGTAGAGCCAGAGGAGACCACGTCCACATTTTGTGGCACCCCTGAGGTGAGCTAAACCTACTAGCAGAGGGCAAGCCATGAGTGCTTAAGGCCTCAGATCCTAGAGCCAGCAGGTTACACCTGAGGGGGCTCACTGCTTCCACCCAAGCACGTCCCCTGAGCTGCCTGTGCTCTCAGCCTTGGTTTCCTCATCTGTATAATGGGGGCACCAGCTCAAGGGGCTGCTGGGATCCCCGCCAGCTACTGGTGACTCTGCCACAGTGATGTCCAGTAGGAACAGAAAAGCAAACCATATATACCATTAAAAATTTTCCAGCAGCCATGTTTAAAAAGTAAAAAGAAAAAAAGAATAAAAAATAAAAATAAAAAATAAAAAGTAAAAAGAAACGTGAAATTGATTTTAATAATATATTTGAATTAACCTATATATCCATAACATCGTCATTTCAACCCACAATATAAAATTGTTCAGATATTTTATTTTTTCCTAAGTCTTTGAAATCGGTGTGTATGTTGCCCTTATGGCCCATCTCAGCTCAGAACAGCCACATTTCAAGTGTTCGGTGGCCACATGTGGCTAGTGGCTGCTGTATTGGGTAGCACTGCCCTACAAGGTGAAGTTGGTGTGCAGCAGGAGGGCCTGGCCTGACGGTTAAGATAGGGACGTGCAAATGCAAAACACTGGTCTCCTGTGCTCTTCCAGCCACCAAGAGCCTGGAGGGTTAAAATGGATGTGTCTCAGTAGTAAGTCATATATGTCTATCTGTTCTGCCAAGTCCTCCCTGCAGCATTGGGGTTCAAACCTTTCCTTGAACTCCCACCTGTGTTGACCCTTGGACCTTGGACCTAAA
>NW_017731381.1:3399228-3402259 GCF_001890085.2 Hipposideros armiger
GGGCCCTGCTGCTCAGAGCTGGTGTCCCAAGCCAGCTCTTAACCAGTGCACCACTCGGCCGGCCCTGTATTGTTGTTTTTTACTTTGCAACTTCGTTAAGTAAAAAATGGCCTCTTGTATTGTTTTAATTTGTATTTCTTTCATTTATAGTGAAGGTGGTTAGGTTTTTTTTTTTCAATTTTTTTTTTCTTTTAGCTGAGCCATCCTGCCACCTGTTGGCAGCTCAGCGGCAGCTCAGCTCGGGCTGGACTCACACCACTGTTGCTCAGAGCTCAAACCCTTAAGCGAGCTCTTAACCAACTGAGCCACTCGGCCAGCCCTGAAGGTGGTTAGTTTTTAAACATTAATTAGCAGTGGTAGTATGAATGAATGGAGCCCCATCTGACATGGTAGGTTCTCACGGCCACCTGTAATGTGTCAAACAGTGTCATGTCCCCTCCATCCAGGCGTCTGCACACCTCAACACTGCCAATGTTAGTCGCTATTTACATCTTTCCTCAGGCGAAATACCTGTTCATGAACGTGTCTTTGAGCACCAGACTCTTGACATCAGTTGTCAGATAGGATACACTCAGTGCAGGCACCTGAAAGGTTTCTTTAACCAGGTTTTTTTTTTTAGAAAAAGACCTTGGGGATAATATTGAGCATATGCCCCAGAGAATAATATACAGAATACTAGACAAGGAGGTATTAGAACGCAATGCATCAACTGTAGAGTAGGACATGCTGGGGGTGAATTCCTGGTTCTGTCGCCTACCACTTGGGGGGCCTTGAATACATTTCTTTAGCATCAGAGTCTTCATTTGTAAAAAATAGAAAACACCTGCCTTGTTTAGGGCCACCCAGCTGACTAACAAGGGCCAGGACCCAGAATTCACATTCTGGTCTTGGAACTCTGAGCCCTGGGCTAGTCCCACTGTGCCCTATAGCCTTTTAAGAAGCTGGAAGCCAGGGTCTGTTTGGTTCCACAGCCTAAGGCTTAAATACTAAAGCAGCTCTGCAGACCCTCCACTTGCTCACCTGCTTACTTCATAAAACCCAGACTGTGCCTCCTCCACGGACAGGTTGTATCGGTTAGCTCTTGCTGCTATAACAAGCCACCCCCCAAACTAGGTGGCTTATTTTATTCTGATTCTATGGGTCAGTTGGGTGGGCTTTTTTTGGCCTGGGCCAGGCCAGTTGTCTCTGCTGGGCTAGCTCATGTCAGTGGTCAGCTAGCCGGTCAGCTGGCAGTTGATGATCTAGAATTGCCTCAGTTTCATGCCTGGTAGTGGGCCGGCAGCTGGGACAACTGGGTTCTCCTTCATGAGGCCTCCTATGCTCCAACAGGCTGGCCTGGGCTTCTTCACATGGTGGCCTTAGGGTTCCAAGTGCAGCAAGAGAGAACTTGCAGTGTGTGTTTTTCAAGCCTCTGATTGTATCACATTTGGTAATGTCCTGTTGGCCTAAGCAAGTCACATGGCTAATCCATATCAAAGGGATGGAGAAATAGACTCCACCTCTGGCTGGGAATGGAGAATTTGTGACCATTTTTACAAGCTCTCACACAGATTTTCCTTCAAAATAGCTAAAGCAGCCAGTCACCCTCTACCATACCCCATTTTATCTTTTTCATAAGACCTATCAACACCCAAAATAATCTATTTGTATACTTGCTTATTACCAATTTTCCTACTCCTTATATAAGCTCCACGAAAGCAATTCTATTTTGTTTCTCTGTATTCCCAGTGTCATGAACTGTGCCTGGTAGGCATTCAGTAAATATATACTAACTATTTAAATATATATATATATATGGAGCAGGCAGGGTGCCAGGGAGTTAGAGGAACTGATATGTGGTAATTGGACCTTGTGGAATAAAATAACTAATAAAATACATGGGTGACACTTAATAAGGGTGTCCCTGAGGCATTTAGAGGGGAGGCCTAAAATCCCTCTCAGGGCTTGTGGGTTCCTTTGGCAGTTCTGATCCCACTGTTCCCTTCTCATCATTGGTTTATATTCACAGGCTGGACCTGATGACTTGAAAAACTTTGACCCAGAGTTCACCCAGGAAGCCGTGTCAAAGTCCATTGGCTGCACTCCTGACACTGTGGCCAGCAGCTCTGGGGCCTCAAGTGCATTCCTGGGATTTTCCTACGTGCCGGAGGATGATACCATCATGGATTCCTAGAAGCGCCTGTGCAACCACTGAAGACAGCTGGTATCTGTAAGGAATTACCTTCAGCTGCTAGGAACAGAGACTCAAAGTTAACAGTGGCTTTAAAAAGGTTATTTTTTTCCCCAGCCCATACAGAATGGTGTTGGGTGGTCCAGGGCTGATCTGACAGGTCATCAGGTACTTGGAAGCTTCCTGAGTTTGCTCTGCCATCCTTGCCAAATGGTTTCAGTATTAGTTGCTACATTATCTTAGGTGGTTACTGAAGCTCTAGCCACTGCTTTTGTGTCTGGGCAGGAACAAAAGGAGGAAAGGAACTTTTACAATTTCCTAGAAGCCCCCCCCACCCAGTGACTTCTGCTCATTAGCTACCCACCCTTACCTGTAATGGAGGCTGGGATATGTGACTTATTAGCTGGCACATTATTATAATATGTAACACAGGAGTTCTGACCCTAAGGGAGAAGGGGGAAATGTTGGGTAGGCAACTGAGGGCCTCTTGGTGTTTGGATTTTGATCTCAGTGTAAAATGACAGAGATGTGACAAGTCTATACAGTACCCCCCAACATCCTATGTTTCTTTGTTGTGGTTAGTATTAGACACTTGTTGTTAGGCTTGTCTGCCGGGCATTTGAACCCCTCCTATATTCAGGGACTCTCCTAGTTTATGAGCCTGGATGAGGGGCAATAACTACCTCCACTTACAGTAGCTGAAATTCTAGATACTGACTTTCCCAGCCTCCCCTGCAGTTAGGGCCACGCCTGTGGCCCAGGGATGCACCTGTGCCAGATTTTGACAAAAGGAAGGGACTGGGAGCTCTCTTTCATGTGGTAGCTGTGGTGACAGCACCCACAAAACCAAGTTCCTGGTGT
>NW_017731381.1:3403143-3405790 GCF_001890085.2 Hipposideros armiger
TAGGTGGTGGTGAAAAGGAGGCATTCAACTGGATGCTCATGGTCTAAGCCTGGCTGCCAAGTTCATGCTGTGCTCTACTTCAACTGCCTCTGTAGGTTTGGCAGGTCTAAGGTCATGGGGAGCCCAGGCCTGGGGCAGGGCTGGAGGCTGGTGCAGGCTTGGTGACCAGAGCTTCCCAGCCACCTATGGAGCAACATGTGTTCAAGATGAGTCATTTCTCAGGGTAATTCTGGACAGAATGTGAGCATATAACCCCTTCTGAATTCAGGACACCCTGCACTTGTAGGGTGGATCATGCTGCTGTAGTTCAGCGGAACGTGGTTTTCTTTTCCACAAACTTGTGGTTCACCACCTACTTCTGGGTGCTCTTATTAGCTTTTTGGTTTGTGGACAAGATGGGGAGCTTTCTTAACATCAATGTGTGCTGGTAATTTTATTGCCTTTTCCTCTTAATTCAGTCCCACTCTTTCCCTTCCATTTTTCCAGGGCAGCCCTCTGCCCCAGGAATTACAGGGCACGAAGGTGAATACCATGGAAAACACACCAATGACACTGACCTACTGGAGATCAAAGCCGGGTCAGGAAGAGCTACTGTTACCCTTTGACATGCGCTGAGAACCCTGAAACACTCTGATTTGATTTCTATCTTAATAGTGTCTGTTAATTGACAAATGTGGAATATGACGAGGGAGAAGCCAAAATTCCCCCAACTTCCCAAAGCAAAAAGCAAGAGCGTATAATTGTCAGACACATGATAGTATTGTCAAAAGTACACAATCTGCTGTGGATTGTGAAACGCATAATGGTTCTGTCTGTTCTAAGATTAAAGATGACAAAATTTTCGCCAGAATAGAAAATAAAGAAAAAAAATATATTGATCACGCTACGCCTATATTTACTGAGCACACTCTGAGTTTTATGTACATTATCTACAATCTTCACAATAAACCAGCTCTTAGAAATTATTAACCTTACTTTACAGATAAGAAACATGTGCTCAGAGAGATTAAGCAATTTGCTCAGAGTCACCCAGCTGGTATAAGACAAGACACAGCCAGGAATTGAACTTAGTGGCAGTTGAATTCTAAGACCCTTGTTCTTTTCTGCAACCTCCAAGAGTGGGAGATCCAGTGCTCTGGGCAGGTACTCTTTTGGTCTTCCTGTAAACACAGTCTGCACAGCAGGCAGAAGGATCCCGAGACCTGTTTCAACACACTCAAGTGGCACAGCCTACTCTCTCTACAGTGGAAATACATCACTTCCATTTTTATCCTTAACGGAAGATTGTATTCACCCAACTTCGTACCACCATACAGCAACCCCAGGAAGAGAATTCTCAAGCACCCTCCTCCACTTTTTAACTTTGCAATGACAGTAGTTGAGAAAAGGCAACAAGAGTTGTGTATTTTAGGATTCCAAAACTCCTACCACATGTTGAAGATTGTAACAAACAAACACAAATCGAAGCTGTCTTAAGTCTCTGCTCTCATCGGGTTGAGCCAGCGAGGCGGTGGCATTGCACAAAAGTCCACTTGTTCTCAGGGAAGGCACGGAGCGCTTTCCTGGGGAGAAGGGAGGCCCGTTTGTGGTTACCGGTCTCTGGTTTCTCATTTTCATAGCGATGGCGCTTTCCCATAAACAGTCCCTTTTGCCTGGAACGTTCTTCCCAGCTTGCCTTAATGAATACCACTCTTTGTTTCACATCTCTGCTCATCGGGTGCGCCTTTCTGTCCAGCTCCGGCCCCTCACAGCTCCCTTAATACAGTTTATATTTTTACTTTTTTGTGGGATCTGGCAAGGACTAAATCCCCGCCCGGGTACGCCTAGAGGCCGCAATATCCTGGGCCTGGCACTATGGGCTAATCAAAGAGAAATAACTATCTCTTGTCACCCTTCTCACCCCTAAACCTGCCCACCCTCTTTCCGGAAGTCTCCCCTAGCCTCCCAGGCAGCCGAAATCCTTTCGCACCACGCAGCAAACCGCTAATCGGCCGTGCCTGGTACTCCGACTCCACCCTTAAGCTCTCAGCAGCAGAGCTCCGCCCTCCGCCGGCCCTGCCTCTCTGCGCCTGCGCTCTTGGGATCGAGACCCGGAGTTCCGCACCCCCCCGCCGGAAGTCTTCACTATTCTCCTCCTTTGAGTTTAAGGGAAGTTTGGGCCCAAGCATTTTTATCAGTCTTTAATAAGACTTGATACTAAAGGAAAAAATGAAATCGGTTTATCTTTGGCCACGTTAATCCAGGTTCTGTTTGGATTTACCCCTCATCCAAAATAATGGTACAGCCCCAGATTAGCCCCGCCCCCTACCACCACCGCCCCGCCCCCTACCACCAACGCCTCGCCGCTTGAGGCGAAGTGGCGTCTCTGTTCCGCGGTAGTCACGTCCCTCGGGAGGTAGATCCACGCCCCGGTTCACGCCTTCCCAGCGCGCTGCTCAGTCTCCGCCGTTGCTAAGTGGCCGTGGATACCTGGCGGGGAGATACTGGGCGGTGTCAGGTGAAGATGGTGGTCACTGGGCCTCAGGTAAGAAGAGCTCCGACTGTGATGGGCCAGCCGGGGCGTTGGGGCGGCCTGGGAGCTGGCGAGGGCCTCGCCGGACTGTCCGCGGGGCCTCTGGGACAGTCTTATGGAAAATTGAGGTCCTCG
>NW_017731381.1:3409225-3411238 GCF_001890085.2 Hipposideros armiger
GGTTTTTTTGGCCTATCTTATTAGAAAAGATGAAAAATACTGGTTTTGTGATTGTATGTAAACAACTGCAATAGTATTAAATGGAAGTAAAAATTATTACGATTTTTTCGAGGGCAATTTGGAAACAACTTACTTAATCAGCAGGTAGGAATTCTACAAATATGGAAAAGACACCAAAAAAAATCATGTTCAAGGATGATTGATGATTGTAGCATTGTTTTACTAGCGAAAATTTTGAAAAAACAAAACAAAACCCCAAACAGATGTCAATCTGTATGTAACTGGTTAAGTAAATTATGGTACATCGGGCTGGCCAAGTGGCTCAGTTAGCTAAGAGCTCTCTCAAGAGTGCGAGCTCTGAGCAACAGGGTCTCTGATTTGATTCCTGGCCTGAGCTGAGCTGCCACTGAGTTGCCAACAGGTGGCAGGATGGCTCAGCTAAAAAAAAAGAAAAAAAATTATGGTAAATCAATAAAATGGAATACTGAGCCGGCCGAGTAGCTCAGTTGGTTCAGAGCACAAATTCTGAGCAACAGGGTTGCCGATGCGATTCCCACATGGGCCGGTGAGCTGCGCCCGAGCTGAGCTGCCAACAGGTGATAGGATGGCTCAGCTGGTGAGAGCACATGCTCTTAACAAGGTTGCCGGTTCGATTTCTGCGTGGGATGGTGGGCTGTGCACCCCCCCACCCCCCACCCCCCCACAACTAAGCTTGAACACAGCACCTTGAGCTGAGCAACCGCAAGCTGCCAACTGGTGGACGGATGGCAACTGGACTTGGAGCTGAGCTAGCTGCGCCCTCCACAACTAAGAATGANCCTTGGGAATAAAATCCAAGTTCTCTGGCCTAGCTTCGAGACCCTCTGCCATTTGGGCCCAGGACTATCCCCCAGCTTTATTTCCCACAAATTCCCCAGCCTTCGCCCATGCCAAGGCCTGTGCCTGGAACACCCCCCCAAAGTCTTCATTGTCAGCAGCTCCCCGTCATTTCGGCCCTTCTCAAGCTTTGAAGCTAAATCCCTTACCTTCTATGCAGTTTTGTACGGTTTTCTCCCCACCTTGCATGTTGTTTATTCAATCGTGAGACCCCCCCAGTGGCAGGGTCCAGTCTTACAAGCTCCCTCTTGGCTGGGAGAACATGGCATGCTTCAACATCAAGGAGACTTGGTTCTTGGAAAGCTCCCTGTATTCCCCAGCTTCAAAGTGAAAAAGAAGCCTGGCGCGGATCTCAGGTTTCCCAAGATTGCAAACGCTGACCCGTGTTCTTCCCTCTTCCCCCAGTGCCCGGCCCACCGACTTCGACTTCCTCAAAGTCATTGGCAAAGGGAACTATGGGAAGGTGAGTGACGCGGTGAGGGTGGGAGGCCTGGGTCTCTCCTTCTTCAGCCTCCTCCAGCCCCTGCCTGTCACTTGCATGCGCAAAGGGGGAGTTCACAGCCTGCAGAATCCTGGACGCAGAGCCAGAGCTGGGGGCCACCTGAGGAGTAGTCACCTGTGGGACCTTATATTTGTGCTTCTGCTTAGGTCCTACTGGCCAAGCGCAAGTCCGACGGGAAGTTCTATGCAGTGAAGGTGCTGCAGAAAAAATCCATCTTAAAGAATAAAGAGGTACCAGAGCTTGGGCATAAGCATTTCCTCTCCTGTCTTCCCAAGATGGGCCCCAATTATGAGAGGCCCATGGGCTGGGTGCAGAGGGGGTCACAGCAGGCAGGCAGGTGGTACCCAGGGTGCTGACCCTTCTCAGGGGAGGCAGGCCAACCACCTCCCCCATAGGACCTTTAGGAGGGCCCAGTCCCAGCTCTTTGTATTCCCCTGCGAAGTTCAGGGCCCCACAGTGGACAAAACCTTTGCCCTGTCTAGGTACCAGCCTCCCCATCTGTGCAATGTGGGGCCACACTTTATACTCTCCAGAGACCCTTCGAGCCACAGCCATCTTGGAGTTCTAGATGTTTCAGCTGATTTGAATCTCTTTAAGTCTAACCCCATTAGGAGGAGAGAGCAGGCTCTGAGTGA
>NW_017731381.1:3415853-3428947 GCF_001890085.2 Hipposideros armiger
AATGAGATTGGTGGATATGAAGGAACAGGTTCTGTGGAGTCTGGAGAAGAGCTGACAGAGGAGGTGACAGGAAGAGCATCAGGGAAGATGGACTCTGCGTGTAGTTTAGGGCCTGGCTCTCCCTAGCTATGTCACAGGCTTAAGCTCTCTGAACCTTGTCTTCTCATCTGAAAAATGACCGTCTCGAGGCATGGTTGTGAGGCGGGGATGAAATGATGAAGGGGAAAGTGTCAACTTTGCCAAATGCAAAGTTGGTGCACAACTAGTTTAAGAGAGGTGGGATCGGGGCTGCTCCCGGGAGGTCCACAGGCCTCACACCAGTGGGGACAGATGCCTCGGCCTTCGCAGAAGCCCTCTCCACTGTGTTCGAAGCCCAGAGGTCTCTGTCTCCCTCCAATCTTCCATGTGAGCCATTGCACAAGACACGGGTCTGGCTGAATCCTTCCAGCTACCCAGCTACCCAGCTTTGCTCCTCGTCGCCCTGTGACCTGTGCCCGTTTGAACACGGATGATCCTCCAGCTCTCTCCCTCTATTACCAGCCACCCTTCTACAGCCGAGACATAGCCCAGATGTATGAGAACATCCTGCACCAGCCACTACAGATCCCCGGGGGCCGGACAGTGGCTGCCGTTGACCTCCTGCAAGCCCTTCTCCACAAGGACCAGAGGCAGCGGCTGGGCTCTAAAGCAGACTTTGTAGGTAACCGGGCAGCGGGGCACTGGCTCTTCTTTGGGCTCTCAGCTTCCTGCACAGGCAGCTCAGAGCCACAGTGACGCGCATCCAGCTGTCCTGTGAAACCAAGTGCTGCTAATCCACTCATTTGGAAATTCATAGCTGTTACTGCTTGATTATGACCCCCAGTCTAGTTATTTTATTCAACCACTACTTACTGAGCACCTACTATGTGCCAGACATTGAGCTAGGTGCTAGGGATTCAATAGACTGGGTCTTTGTCCTTATTAAGGTTATTGGGGGAGGGCAGACAAGAAACAGACATATGCAGTTATTGCAGAGTGTGACAAGTGTCAGGAAAGAAATGAACAATGAGCTGAGATCGGCAACAATGGGAGGAGGTGAATTCACACTGGCACGGGAAGTGGTAAGACCCAATTTAAGTTTTAAGAAATCCCTTTGGCTTCTGTGCAGAGTGGACTGGACTTTCTTTTCACAAATATCTGAGCACTTCCTCTTGGCCAGTGCCCAGGTAAGGCACTCAGGATATAGAGATGAAGAATTCACAGTCCATTCCCTTAAGAAGTTCATTACGTATTTTTTTTTATTAAAGTAGCACTTTTAAAATAATCTTACATTTTCTACTCAACAAAAGACCGTTGACATTTATAAAAGGAAGACCACAGTGCCCTGATCCCTAGGAGTTTGTTTTCTCTTCTAGCATAGTGGTTGCAATGCATGGACAAGAAGACAGGCTACCTGGGTTCAGATCCCTTACTAGGTGCAGGACCTTGAGCAAATGCCCCCATCTGTAATAACAGCACCTAGCTCGTAGCTGCCACCATGATCAAAACGGATTAAAATATGCAAAGCAGTTAGACCAGTGCCTGGCACATAGTAAGTTCTTTCTACGTGTTTTTACCAACAGCCCTACGTGCCAGATACTATGAAATGTAACAGCGGTTAGGGCATTTGCCTACCTCTCCCTGTCCAGCTGAAACAACAGGGCTTTCATTGAAGACTGAGCCCCTCATTCTGGGTGGAAATTTGTATCTTAAAAAATATGTATGATTTTTAAAATAAGGTATACATTCATGTAGATCCAAATTCAAAGGATATTCAGAAAAAGTCCCTCCAGCCACCCAGTTCCCTAATTCAGAGGCAACTGTGTCACCAGTTTCTTGGGCATTCTGGAAATATTTTGGATCTGGCTTTTTAATAGGCCCAGGGGTGTGGTGTTCTGACCCAGGGAGCCGGAGAATCATTCTTTGAGAAATACCCATAGAGAGAGAGCGTCCTGCTGGGACAGGAGGAAGTTGGTGTCAAGATTGATTTGAAGACATGGTGAAACGTACCCAGATCTGGGTCTCTGGGAACCTGCAGCTTTTCTTGGGGCTTTGCTTCTCAAATCTTCCTTAGTGAGTTCATTTGGTCTGTTTGTCTGGTTTGCATTCTGGAAGAATCAAGATGCACTGAGGCAGAGTGGGGTGGGGTCCCCAAGACCCCCGAGGAATCCTAAGGGCAGGTTCTGCCGTCTTGTTCAGTGACAGACCTCCAAAGCCTATCATGGTGCTGGCACACAGTAGGTGCTCAGTAAATAGTCATGGAATAAACAAATGCTGTGGGGGAGGAGGGTTTATGTTCTTGATGATGGCGAAGGGGCAGGGCCTGGCTGTGGGACACCCCTTTGTCCTAGGAAACCAGCTGGAGGTGCAAGCTCCTTTCCCAGTCAAGGTTTTAGGGCTTGACAGCCAGTGGCCAGTAGAGTTGGAGCTCCCGGCCATGTGAGTGTGGGTTGGAAGTGCCTGTGGGGTGGAGGTGGTGGGCTGCTTCTGATCAGCACCTTCTCCCTGCAGCTGGAGATAAAGAACCACGTATTTTTCAGCCCCATAAACTGGGATGACTTGTACCACAAGAGGCTGACTCCACCCTTCAACCCAAATGTGGTAAGAGGTCATCTCATTCCAGATCCTGGGTTCCCAGGGCTGGTGGGTGTTTGGAGGGTGTCTGTGCCAACTCTCTACAGATGGGAAAACTGGCTCCAAGAGGCTCTGCGATTTCTCCAAGGCCACACAGTAAGTTAGAGGCAGAACTGGGTCTAGAACCCAGATGTCCTAACTGTTGGTTCAGCTCTGAGCCATGTTTCTGCTCCTTTATTTTTTTTAGCACCAATAACCTTCATTGCACAGTCCTTTACAGTTTTTAAAGTGCTCTGTGTCACATAGCACACCCACACAGGCCAAGCCCTGTAAAGATATTTTTTTCCCTATGGTCAGCTTTTCTCCTGATAATAAAAATGACATGTATTCATTGTAGAAAGTGTGTGAAACAGAGGTGTGTGTAAAGCAGCAGGGAAAAAGAGCTTATTATCTCACTACCCAAGAGAAACCATAGCTGGCACATTTCCTTTTAGTCTTTTTATTTATTATTATTATTTTTTTGTACATAGGTCATACTTCATTTTATATAGAGATACTTCCCCCCCCCTTTTTTTGCTATGTCAATAAAGCTATGTCTATTTTCCCAAGTCATATAGAACTTTATACGTATCATTTTAACTGGCTCCTATTATTTCAACCCTATGTTGATAACATAATTTATTCAGCTATACTCCTAATAGTGAATTTCAGGTTGTTACCATTGTTTTTTCTTTATCGCAATGTACTGATGAACATCTTTGCCTGGAGTTCTCATTTTTCCTGGAGATGGATTCCAGATGGGGAATCACAGGTCCACGAATGTGAACGTTTTTCGGTTCTCGCCTCATGCCGCCTTCACTGGGTGTTAAGGAGGACCGTCTACTTCCCACCAGTAGCTCCTGCTGGAGAATTCTCATCTTATTCTCTTCAATGTGCATTGTTGTTGTTTTTTAAAAAGATTTTATTGGGGAATTGAGGGAGGGGAACAGCGTTGGGGAATCAGGGAAGAGGAACAGACAAGTTGCTTTCCTTTTGTTCTTCAGTCTAGTTGTGGAAGACGTCGCTTCACTGGCCCATGTTGGTATGATCATTGCACTCTTCCNAGTCCAGCCCGAGGTGAGCAGCCGCTGAGCTGCCAACAGGTAGCAGGATGGCTCAGCTAAAAAAAATAAAAATAAAAATAAAATGGAATACTATGTAGCCATTTAAAAAAGTGTGGTAGAGCCATTGTACTGACATGCAAAGATGTGCACAATACAAAGTCAGGTGAAAAAAGTGTGTTGTGAAATAGCACATATCACAAGATCCTATTTTGTAAATAAAACCCTAAGTTAGTGTATATATAAAAAGAATCTAGAAGACTATACCCCACAGTTAACAGTAGTTAGCAGTGAGGAATCAGGTTGGAAAAATGGCCTCCCACAGGAGTAGGGTGATGGCAGGGCAGGGCCATGGGAGTAGGTTGGTGGGAAGGCCAGGGCAGGAAACAGGAAGTCAAAGCCAGGGTTGGCCTTAGGTTTCTGCAGCTATGATTATGCGTTTCACTCTCAACCTTGGAGAATTGTAGGGATGTCATAGCTAGGTTGCAGCTGTATACCCTTTCTCAATAAATTAAAGGAAGTAGACTATTCCTTGTGGGGTCTCTCGTTTGGAATATTGTTTATTGTTTTTCTTTTCCTAATCACTTCTTTTTTCCAATAGGAAACCATGGAGAAAGAGCTGCGGAGCACCATTCTTTTTAACGCATACAAAAAGGAAGTATTTACCACCAACAATGGCTATAAATCCATGCAGAAGAGACTTCGGAGCAATTGGAAGATTCAGAGGTGACCTTGTGAATTGTTTTCCCTTCTCAGTGATAGTCATAACCTGGTGATAAAACTGAGAGTCTTTATTTTCTTATGTAAGACAGATTGTTTGGGTGGGAGGAGCTCAATTTAAAGATCATTCAGAAGTAAATAATTATTAAAGCATCTCTTTTTGAAAATTGGCAATTAGCATATTGTTAAGTTGTCCCCTAAATCACAAACAAAAAAATTATTCTAATTATATATAGACAACTTTTTAAGAGGTAACAGGCTTTCTCCATATTTTAACTTGGGTCAGTAGTTCAGTTTAGAGAAAGGAAAAATGAGAATATTTGTCAGTTTGTGTGTGTGTGTGTCTGTGTGTAGTTTTTCTTAATGGGTAAGGATATGTAATCATACAAGCTAATGGTAGAGCTGATGGAATTAATAGGTGGAGGACTTCTTTATATTCTAGCATAGTTTAATTTGGCTTATAAGAAGTATTTGAAAAGAGGCCGATGACTCTGGGGCAAGCCTATAGGGGGATTCTCACTTTGGGAGCGAGGCTCTACTAGGTACCTCTAAGTCCCTTCATCTCTGGGCTTCTATGGCCTCTGGTTCCATCCAGCCTAGCGGCTAAAGTAGCCCATAAATTGGTTTAAGTTATGGATCTAACACTTGCTTTTAAAATCATATTTGTAGCTTAAAAGATGAAATCACAGCTGAGAAGTTAATTGGGGTGAAACTGTGGATTACAGCTGGGCCAAGGGAAAAATTTACTGCAGCTGAGGTAAGAAATATCCATAAAGAAGAAATATAAGGAGATGGTTGGGAGCATGGGCTCTGAAATCCTGGATTTAAATTGTGTTGCCTTAAGATAATCACTCCATCTCTCTCTTCTTCCCTGAGTGGCGTTGAGGATTCAGTGAGATAATGGATGTAAAGTGCCAGGCACATATGGCAGGCTAATTAAATACTAGTGCGTCTTTGCCATATTTTTGCTTTGAGATAGGAAAATTCCTTTGAAAATTAAGCTGTTTTTTAATTTTATTTCATGGAATAGACAAAGAATCAGAAATGTAAAACCAGGAACACAAATGCCAAGTGTTGGCAAAGATGTGGAGAAATTGGAACCCTTGTGCACTGTTGGTGAAAACAAAATGGCACAGCCACTGTGGAAAACAGTATGGTGGTTCCTCAAAATTAAAAATAGAATCATCATATGATCCAGCAATCCCACTTCTGGATCTATATCCAAAAGAATTGAAAGCAGAATCACGAAGAAATATTTGTACACCCATGTTTATAGCAGCTTTATTCCCAATAGCCAAAAGGTGGAAGCAACCCAAGTGTCCACCAACCTGGGTAGTAAACAAAATGTGGTATAATACATACAATGAATTATTATTCAGCCTTACAAAGGAAGACAGTTCTGATACATGCTACACAGTGAATGACGACCGAGGATATTATGCTAAGGGAAATAAGCCAGTCACAAAAAGACAAATACTGTATGATTCTGTTTATATGATGTACTTAGAGTAGTCAAATGCATAGAGAAAAAATGGGAATGGTGGTTGCCAGGGGCTGGACGGGGGAGGGCAATGCCGAGTTGTCATTTAATGGATATAGTTTTAGTTTTGCAAGATGAAAAGAGTTTTGTAGATGGGTTTCACAACGATGTGAATATACTTTACCCTGCTGAACTGTACACTTAAAAATGGTGAAGATGGTAAGTTTTATGTTATGTGTATTTTACCACAATTAAAAAAACAAACACCCAGAATACAGCAAGAGCCTTTCCCACAGAGACTTGGAAGCGCCTTCATGCTCAGGGAGGGTTGTGGGGCGGAGGGAGGTCGAGGCAGGGTGGGCCAGTGTGGTCCTTCAACTGAGGCCTTAGTCCGAGGTCTCCTGCTCTTACTGTGGGTGGGGCCATGAGGAAGAGGTCCACGGGGGGGCGTTGCTATTGCCCTTTTTTTTCTCAGCCTGATTGCAAGGCCGCCTCATCTGGGAAGGGCATGGAGAGAGATGTGACTCTTGGATCAAGTAGAGAGAAGGAGTAGGACTTACCCTTGGGAATGTGGAGGTGACCAGGTACCCGACCCAATGAGACCTTGAGGGAGATGTTTACACAGCAGGCAGTGGCCTTCAAAGGAATCCTTCATTACTTGCTGGGCTTTGGCCTAACACTCCAGTAGAGTTTCTCCCCACCTCCCTTCTCCACCTGGGGAAGACAGACAGGTGGCCAGGTCTTCGCCAAGGAGCATCCCAGAGAGAGGCTCAGAGACCAGTGCTCGGGGACATTTGGCAACATCTGGAGACATTAGTGGTTGTCAGGAGAGGGCTGGTGCAACTGGCATCTAGTAAGTAGAGACCAGGAATATTGTTGAATGGAGCAGACCTGTGAGGTTCCATTAGCTAATACTTTTCCACTTTTGGTTTGCTGTCCAGGTAGTCAACTTGGAAAATGTCAATTCAGTTTGAGTATTTTGGAGCTTTATGTTTAAACACAACCTTGGAAATCCCACATAGAGAGTAAATTTTATATTATATACGTTTATATCTAAGTGCCCCACAGATTTAAAGTGTTTATTTTTCAGCTAGCTAAGGTCTTATTCATACTATTTTGGACAAAAGTCTTTTGGGTATTTTTGTAGATTTTTTAATTTAATTTTATTTTTTGCATAGTTGGAAGTCCTGAAGAAATACCTTGATGGTGGTGGAGATATCCTTGTGATGCTAGGAGAGGGTGGGGAATCCAGATTTGACACCAATATTAACTTTCTCCTAGAAGAATATGGAATAATGGTTAATAATGGTGAGTGGTAGTATTATTTTAATATGGGCCGAATAGTACAGTGGGAAAAGCCCTGGGATGTGAGGGTACATGTCCAGCATTCTAGCCTCACCAGCAACCTGAACCTTCTGGGCCTAGGCATCTTCCATTTATAAAATGAGAGGGATTGGAACACACTTCCGGGGTTCCTTTCAGGTCAAAGTTTTATGCATCCATAATATCAAACTTATTTCTTATCTAATATACACCTTCCTCTTTTTTCCCCTTAAAGATGCTGTGGTTAGAAATGTGTATTATAAGTATTTCCATCCTAAAGAAGCTCTAGTTTCCAATGGAGTCCTGAATAGGTAAGCATGCTGAAAGCAGAAATGTCTTCACAAACGACTCTCCTCTTTCCTACGTGATTCTTCCCTCATTTTTCCTCACACAGTCTTTTTACTGGCTCTTCATCCTGTTTTCTTTATTTTTGTTTTATTTTATTATAATTTATTTTATTATATTCTCATCCATCAAATTACATTCCTTTCATCCTTTGACACCTTACTCTACATTCACCTTCTTTGTCAGAATACATTCAGCTCCAAGCAACAGAAAACCCTACTCAGATGGGATTAAATCAATAAATGCTATTGATTCATGTAATTGAAAAGCCCAAAATAGGACAGGCTTTGGATATGGATTGAATGAAAACTCATGATGTCATCAGGGTTCCCGTTCTATTTCTCTGTAATTCTCTTGGCTCTGCTCTCCTATGTGTGGGGCTGAATAGTTTTTTTTTTTTTTTAACTTTTTTTTTTAAAGATTTTTATTGGGGTATTGGGGGGAAGGGAACAGTGCTGGAGAATTGGGGGAAGGGGAACAGACAAATTGCTGTCGTTTTGTTCTTCAGTCTAGTTGTGGAGGACGTTGCTTCACTGGCCCAAGTTGGCACCATCATTGCGCTCTTCCCGGGCGAGGCAGATCAGTCGCCGGCTTCTGGACGGCCGCTCACTGCGGCTGCTGGCCGCTCACGCTGGCTGCTGGCTACACACGGTAGCCCATGGCAACCCACTGCCACAGGGGCTGCAGCCTATGCTGTCGCCGGCGACTCACAGCAGCCCAGCTCCAGGTTGAGCTGTTGTTCAGCATCTTAGCTGTAGAGGGCAGTGTCACTGGCCCTCATATGTGGGATCCGAACCGGGGCCCTCTGGCGTCCTAAGCCAGTTCTTAACTATCGCGCCACTAGGCTGGCCCGAATAGTTTTGACAGTTCCCAAATTCATATGCACATGCCACACCATGTATGGCAAGAGAGAGTGCCTTGGTCCCAGTAAGAGCAGTCCTGAGGTTTGCTCTGAGCTGGCCTAGGCCACTTGCCCACCCTAAACTGGTCACAGTGGCAGAGGACAGAAAATGCCCTGATGTCACAGTGAGGTCATATTCTCCACTCCTGGAGCCTGGGATAAAGTCAGTTTTTGTTTTTGGTCCACTGGATCCTAAAACATAAATAGAGGCTTTGGGAAAGTGGGAAATGAGTGCATAAGGGGCACAACAACATCAGGTGCCCTCTGAGTTTTTTAAAAAATATTTAAAATGATTCATTCCACTCTTGAACTTGCTATATGCCAGACACTTGGCTGGGTCTGACAATACAGTCTAGAATACAAAACTGGAATGTGGGTCTAGTATATGAACCCTTCCCTAGGTACTAGACCCTTCTGTCAGGACTCAGCAAAGGGAAACTGATCCTTATATTTTAATGTTAACTTCACAAGCTTCCCAAAAGAGGTGTCGCTGTGTGCGTGTACCTTTATTTAATTTTTAAGGATTGTATCTTGAACAAGTTTGCAAAGTCCTTGCATCTAGGTCATACAATTAATGAACGGACTGTGAAATTCCTAATTTGTTGTGTTTACTAGATTTTAATTTTTTTTCTTCAAGGGAAATCAGCCGAGCTGCAGGGAAGGCCGTGCCTGGGATCATTGATGAGGAGAGCAGTGGGAACAATGCTCAGTGAGTGTGTTTTCCGAGGCCACCTGAAGACGATGGCTTTGTCATTTTGAAGAGTTTTCTTTTTCAAAATGAAGACCTTTTGATTACAAAAGTAATTCTCACCCCAAAACCAGTTTGAACGGTTCAAAAGGAAGAAGACAGAAGCCTTCTATTGTAAATCATTGCCAAAATTAACAGTACGATGTTTAGCTTTCTAGATTTTTTCATATAGTAAAATGAAACCTTATCCTTTTAATGACTGCATGAAATTAGATGTGTCCAAATTTATCTAACCCATCTTCTGTTATTAGAACATTTAAGTAGTTTCTCTTTTTCTTTTTCTTTTTTTAAATTTTATTGGGGAGCAGTGTGTTTTTCCAGGACCCATCAGCTCCAAGTCAAGTAGTTGTTTCATTGTAGTTGTGGAGGGTGCAGCTCCTTGGCTCATGTGGGAATTGAACTGGCAACCTTGGTTTTATGAACCTGAGCTAACCAGCTGCTCCCAACATTTAAGTAGCTCATGATATTTCGCTTTAATGATACCACCTAACATTTACCAAGCACTTACTATGTGACAGGCATGTATTACCTCATTTAATCCTCACAGCAATCCTATGAGGTTATAGACAGGATAACAGAGGTTAATTACCCAAGCTCACTGGACGAATGTCAAAACTTAGTTTTAAACCTTGGTAGTCCGCTCCATATTGTTACTATAAACAGTTTGATATTTCTTATTATAAATGACAAAGCACAAAGGAAATATCTTTGTATGTACAATTTTTATGCACTTGTGCTAATATTTTAGTAGTTCAGATTCTTAGCATTGGAATTTCAGGGCCAAAGTCTTCCAATTGATGCTTTGCCAAATGTGACACATTGTCAAATCGCCCTCTAGGCAGTTTGTAGCCCTTTCAGCCCTTATGAACACGCCCCTTTTTCTTTTCTTGTCTGCATGGATTATTCTAGTGAAAACAACATCTCTGTATTTTAACTTGCATTTCTTTGATTTAGTGATGGCCTTTAAGGTCTATCGGCTGATTGTATTTTTTCTGTAAATTTCCTGTTCACTGCTTTTTTCCCATTTTTCTATTGATGGTCTGTCTTTTCTTACTTATGAGACGCCATGCATTGCAAATATTTTTCCCAGTTTACCTTTTTACTTTGGGGTATTTTGCCCCATAGAAGCTGAATGTTTTTATGTAGTTAAAGCATATTACAAAGCTGTAGTAATTACAGTAATGTGGTACTAATGCATAAGTAGTAAAAAATAAATAAAACAAATTAGAATCAGACCCAAAATATATATGGAAGGTGGGGGTTATTAGTTTATAGTAAAAGTGACCTTTCAAATTATTGAGGAATGGGTGGCATCATTTTGGCTAACCATTTGGAAAAACATTTCCATTTTCACACCACACCCCAAAGTATATTTCATATGGATTAAAATTTTAAATATTAAAAATGAAACCATAGACGTCCTAGAAGAAAACATAGGTGAATATTTTATAATCTCAGAGGAAGGAAGAGCTTTCTTAGCATGAAACGAAGGAAAGTCATACAGGGGAAAACTGTGTAGTAACTTATATCATAGAGTTAACATTTTGATATTCAAGAATCAACCTGAGGGGCCGGCCGAGTGGCTCAGTTGGTTAAGAGCTCGCTCAAGAGTTTGAGCTCTGAGCAACAGCGGTTGGATTCCCAGCCCCAGCTGAGCAGCTGCTGAGCTGCCAACAGGTGGCAGGATGGCTCAGCTTAAAAAAAAAAAAAAAAGAATCAACCTGAGTTTTGAGCTTTATATCAGCTAATCCAGTTGTAGGTAAAAGAACTGTAGACTTGGAGTTAGGAGGAGCTAGAAGTTCCTGATTTCACATCTCACTTGCAGGGTAAAGTAAGTAACTCTTAGCTTCTGTTTCTATATCTGTGTAATGGGGACAATATTAATCTTACAAAGTTGTTGAGACACTCCAATGAGGTGATACTTGTGAAAGTGCCTTTTTCTAAGATTGTATTGGGGATTGGGGAAAGGGAACAGTGTTGGGGAATTGGGGGAAGGGAACAGCCAAGTTGTTGTCCTTCAATCTTAGTTGTGGAGGGCGCAGCAACCTCAGCTCCAAGTTAAGTCACGCAGCTCAGCTCAAGGTGCTGTGTTCAGTTAGTTGTGGATGGGCATAGCCACCATCCCATGCGCGGGAGTCAAACCAGCAGCCTTGTTGTTGAGTGCACGCCCTATCCACTGAGCTATCCAGGCGGCAGCTCAGCTCAGTGGCCGAGTTTAGTCTTAGTTGTGGGTGGGCATAGCCACCATCCCATGTGGGAGTCGAACTGGTAGCCTTGTTGGGTTTTTTTTGTTTTTGTTTTAAAGATATTTATTGGGGAATTGGGGGATAGGAACAGTGCTGGGGAATTGGGGGAAGGGAAATATAAGTTGCTGTCCTTTTGTTCTTCAGTCTAGTTGTGGAGGACGTTGCTTCACTGGCCCAAGTTGGCACCATCGTTGCGCTCTTCCCAGGCGAGGCAGATCAGTCGCCGGCTTCTGGGCAGCCACTCACAGTGGCTGCTGGCTACTCATGCTGGCTGCTGGCTATATACGGTAGCCCATGGCAACCCACTGCAGCAGGGGCTGCAGCCTACGCCGTTGCCGGTGACTCATAGCAGCCCAGCTCCAGGTTGAGCTGTTGTTCAGCATCTTAGCTGTGGAGGGTAGTGTCACTGGCCCTCATATGTGGGATCCGAACCGGGGTCCTCTGGTGTCCCAAGCCAGCTCTTAACCATCATGCCACTCGGCCGGGCCCTCTAAGCCATTCTTATACACAGCAGGTTCATGTGTAGCTCTGGCTCAGTTCTTGCATGAGGCCCCTTCTTCCTCCCCATCCATAGGGGCTACTTAGTTCTCTCAGTTATAATTAACTTATACATGTTATTGGAAGTTGTTAATTTACGTTCCTGTTTCTTAAAATGCTTCATTAAACTTGTAGCTAGAGTTATCCCAAATTTTCAGTTAACAAATCAAAGCTTAGAGGAATTTTGTGTTTGATGGTGAACTTAAGAAACACTGAGATTATCTTAAAATTTTTCTTACTCATTTTTAAAAAAAAATTTGAATGTTTCTTTAATTTCTTACAGGGCTCTCACCTTTGTCTATCCTTTTGGTGCTACGTTGAGTGTCATGAAACCAGCAGTGGCTGTTCTGTCCACAGGCTCTGTCTGTTTCCCGCTTAACAGACCCATCCTGGCTTTCTATCACTCGAAGGTACAGCCTTTCCTAGATACGAGTGGATGTGCTATTTTTTATTATTATTATTATTTTTCCTTTTCAATTATAATTGACATTCAGTATTATTTTATATTAATTTTTAGGTGTACAGCATAGTAGTTAGGCATTTATATACTTTATGAAGTGATTACCCCAATAAATCTGGTACCCACCTGACACCATACTTACTTATTACAATGTTATTTTTATTATTGAAATAGTAAAAACCACTTTACCATTTCCAGAGGGATTTCATGTATTTTCTCATTGGTCTTCGCAACAGTTCTGTGAAGTAGTTTTTCAATTATCCACATTTTACTTATGGGGATAATTGATGGAGTTAAGGCCTAAACCTAGCTCTTATTCTAAATCCAAAGCTTTTCCAATATAGCATGAAGCAACCTGTATTATAACTATTAAAATAACTTTTTATCCTACCTGACTACGGGCCCTCACCCTCAGCGAAAGGGAATCTATCTGTTCAGGGGAAGGTCAAGTTAACACTACACCAAATTGCACAGAATTGTGCTGCTGTTATTTTAGTTTATCCTAGGGAAACATATGAGAAGACTACTTTGTCCAGTTCTCATCCTGGAAACCCCACAAAATATGGGAACAGGTGGTCCCAGAGGACACAGTCCTCATTCGACCCAACTTTTCCACTCCTTTTTTTTTTTTTTTTTTTTTTT
>NW_017731381.1:3431911-3436109 GCF_001890085.2 Hipposideros armiger
TTTCTAACTCTCTGTGATTATGACTATCAAACAGTGCACAGAGTTTTTGTATATTTCAGACTGCTTTTTTTGCATTTGTTGAGAGTTTCAGCAACAATGTTTGAAAGAACTTACTTCATTGACACCTGACCAACACTGTTTGTAGTAATTTTTTTATATTTAATAATCTAATAGGCAAAAATACTTTGTTTTGATTTGTTTAAAATTACTAATACTAAATTTTTTTTTAAATTTTTTTTATTTTTTATGAACCAGTTATTTTTTGTGTGAATTTATCATGCTCGTTGCTTAGTTTTCTGTTTGGATCTTAGTTAGATACTATTTTTGGTACTTGTAAGTGTTTTTAACTCTATAGATTATCTTTGGATTTATCTTTTTTTCCCCTTTAAGGTTATGATCTTCATTCATAAGATAACTAATAATGGGAAAATGCTGTAGATCCAATTCATAGGGCTTTTTGTTAAAGTCAGATAGAATGTAGAAGTGTCTAAAATGGGAAGCGGATTGAAATGTGGTTATCATAGTTAATACTTCCAGACTGTTAAAATCCTGATGAGAACTGACACTGATTCATACATAAGACAGTTGCTCACGTGATTGTGATAAGGGTTTGGGGACTAGGATACATGCAGTGTGTTTAGGATCTGAGCCTCTGACACTGCTTTGTCATCGACAGAACCAAGGCGGGAAGCTGGCAGTGCTTGGCTCATGTCACATGTTCAGTGACCAATATTTGGATAAAGAAGAAAACAGCAAAATCATGGTAAGCTTTTCTTTTTCTTTTTTTTTTTAAGATTTTTATTGAGGAATTGAGGAAGAGAAACAGTGTATTTTTCCAGGACCCATCAGCTCCAAGTCCAGTGGCCGTTTTCAATCTAGTTTTGGAGGGTGGGGGAATGCAGTCCATCATCCCATGCGGGAATCGAACCGGCAACCTTGTTGTTAAGAGCACGTGCTCTAACCAACTGAGCTACCCATCCGCCCCAAGCTTTTCTTTCATCACACTAATGTGTAACGTGTCAGTGCAATTTTCGTGTCATTTAAAAAAATACTGCCAAGTTCATCTATTCATGTAAAACCAGCTGCTCAGAGCCCATGTGTGCCAGGCACTGAGAATGCAAAGTTGGCTCAGGCATAGTATCTACTTTGAGACTATATAATACAATGAGGGAGCCTGTGAGAGACAGAGAAGTAAAGCCAGAAGGATGGGCAAGCGTTTCTAAGCATGCCAGCGTGGGGTGGGAGCTGGCCCTGTGGAAGTGGTGAGGAGCAGACCCAGCCAGGGCCTCGTGTAAAGCCCAGGAGCTTGAACTTTCTGCGGAAAGTCACAGGGTCCCTAGGGTGCTCAGCACCCTTGGGCATAATCAGATCTGTGTTTTACAAAGACCCCTGTCAGGTATATGGAAGGTGGAAAGGAGGAGGCAGCCTGGTGCCAGTTAGGCTGGTGGAGTCAGCCAGGCGAGAAGGGACGAGGACCTGTGGGAAAGGCATGACGGTGTGAGGGAGGGGAGGGGCTGGTGGGCACGAGTGTGTGTAGGAGCGGTTACGATAGGACTGGTCACTGATTGACGTGGGGATTGAGGCACAGGCATTACAGTTGCTCCTTAGAATAGTGTGAAGGATGCTCGAACGTGCGTGCCAAAGCTGTGCATCGGGGTGGTTCCGGTGAGTCACTTGCCGAGGAAGAAGTTCCCACTGAGCTTTTCCATTTAATGAAATAAAGTCCTTCAGCCTTGGAGACCTAGAGGCCTTCAGGATGCTGTGTGTTGGGAGATGAAGTAAGCTCTTGTTTCTGTGTCATCCACATGAAGTTCCAGTGTCACTAGACACACTCTGGAGGGATCTAGATATATTCTACTTTTTAAGTTCAGACCATCATCATCATATCAAACAGGATTGCTTTGGGACTGGGAGCGTTTTAGTAAATTCTGGCTTGTGGTTAGATGTTAGAGTGCCCTAAGATGATAAGTTTTCGATAATAAAAGTGGCAGTGTTGTGAGGAAAGCTGAAGTTTTCATATGATTTCACAAAGAGAAGGGTGACTATCCTATTTCAATTCACTGGTTTAGTCTTTTTCCCTGTATGGCTTTTTCTTGATTGATTTAATTTTGTATGCCTGCCTGCGGCTTTCTCAAATAACCAAGTGTCTGATTCTGGTTTATTTTTTTTAATCCAGGATGTTGTTGTCCAGTGGCTCACAACAGAAGACATCCACCTAAACCAGATTGATGCTGAGGACCCAGAGGTAGGAGGTTGTGAATTGTTAAAAAACTTTTAAATGAAGAATGGGTCCAGCTTCTCTCAGCACCACTTCTAATAGTTCCAAAGGAATGTGTATCTCTTATGTCACTTTATCTGTAAGACAGATGGAAAAAAGTGATGCTTTTAGGGGAGATGAAGGCCATGTTGTAAAAAACTAATAAATCAATAAATTATATAATTATCGATAGAATTAATTGGGGTGGGAAACTCTAAATCAATCAATCAATCGATCACTCAGTCAAACATAATTAGAATTTAAAATGTACTCCCTGGCCCAGACTTTCACAATCAATACCTATGGAGAGGGCCGGCCGAGTGGCGTGTTGGTTAAGAGCTGGCTTGGGATGCCAGAGGGCCCCGGTTCGGATCCCACATATGAGGGCCAGTGACACTGCCNCTGGCTGCTGGCCGCTCACGGTAGCCCATGGCAACCCACTGCCACAGGGGCTGCAGCCTACGCCGTCGCCAGTGACTCAGGGCAGCCCAGCTCCAGGTTGAGCTGTTGTTCAGCATCTTAGCTGTGGAGGGCAGTGTCACTGGACCTCATATGTGGGATCCGAACCGGGGCCCTCCGGCGTCCCAAGCCAGTTCTTAACCATCGTGCCACTCGGCCGGCCCTGGAAATCTTGTTTTAAAATTAAAGTATTATTAAACGATTCAAGAGTTGGTTTACAAAAAGTATCAGTGTATAGGCACAAAAATAATGAGACAGTTTTAAAGGGCCTCTGGTAGTTGAACGTTAGAACTATAATTATTTGAGTTTTCACTGCGCACAGATTTCACCTGGCTTAATCAGTGGATTTTTATGGAACATCTGTCGGGTACAGAATTCTGTGCTAAGTGTGGTGATCCTTCTAGAGCTCACGAGTTTATCATCTGCCCGTCGCCTGCCATTTAAGGCCCATTTTCTCCTCCTCACAGGCTTTCAGTCTGCCTTATGAACACAGTCTTTCACAGGGGCTGTTACCTGTCACTCCAAAGCTTGAGAGATGAACCAGTGACCCCAGAGAGAGGGCCACTTTCCATCCTTCTGGAAACCGTGGGCCGGCGCTGGCTAGCACTGGGGGGTTCTGCCTCCTCAGAGGGCCGTTGCTCTCACTGAGCCTATCATGATCCTTTCTAGGTCTTTGGTTTCCTGGGGTAGATGTGTTCATGTTGAAGGCCAAATCCATCCTTGAGTGGACGTACTCTTATTTAATTGGAACAAATTATAGACAGATGCTGGAGAAGGAAGCCAAAGACAATGGTAGAATCTCTGTCAGGACAGAATGAAAAGATTAAAGGAAGATCTGTAATCTATTTTGAAATACATGAGGTGGGGAAAAGAAGATAAAGAACAGAAAAAATAAGCCTAACCATGAGTAGTAGTGAGAAAGAAAAGTCCTTTACCTTAACTTCCCTTCCTGTATTTACTTAGATGCGGGGATTCAGATCACAGCCCAATTCATTCAGTCACTTGCCCTTTCTATAGAATTCCACCCAATTCACTTCCTGTTCTCAGTAACATCTATTTTCAATGGTTATGATATAGTAATAGTATTACTTTTCCTACGAAGCATTTGCTTTTAATGTAGCACAAGTCAAAGTTCGTTTTGCAAATTTTATTTTATTTATGGGATTTGGTTTTGCATCTCTTGACATCTCTGGCTTAAGTGTACTTCTATCCTAGTGCCACCGTAACTGTGCCTGTTCCTTATATGTGATGCTGCTAGAAAAACTGATGTTATTTTGTATTTTTAATGTTCTGTTTTTTCTCATAAAAGTAATATGTGCTCCTTTTAGAAAAATTGAAAACCACAGAGATGAAGGAGGAAAAAAAGAATGCTCCCCACTGTGCTCCTCTGCGGCAGCCCGGCTGATATTTTGATCATTTTCTCCCACTTTTGCTTGTGCCTCATTTTTACTTATTTGCCTTACAGGCTTTAAACTAGGATAG
>NW_017731381.1:3439884-3441549 GCF_001890085.2 Hipposideros armiger
GGGGGAGAGGAACAGCGTTGGGGAATCGGGGAAGGGGAACAGACAAGTTGCTGTCCTTTTGTTCTTCAGTCTAGTTGTGGAGGACATCGCTTCACTGACCCATGTTGGTATTACTGTGCTCCTCCCGGGTGAGGCAGTCACTCGCTGGCCATTGGATGGCCGCTCACGCTGCCGGCCACTCATGGAAGCTCATGGCAGCCCACTGCAGCCGGGGCTGCAGCCTGCGCCATCGCCGGCGACTCACGGCAGCCCAGCTCCAGGTCGAGCTTTTGTTTACTATCTTAGCTATAGAGGGCACAGCGTCACTGGTCCATGTGGGATCCGAACCAGTAGCCCTGCTGCTCAGAGCTCACGCTCCCAAGCCAACTCTTAATCAATACATCACTCGACCAGCCCATTTCTGACCTTTTTTTATCCTGCTTTTCTAGGAGCCTGTGCCCCCTGCCTCACAGGATGATTGTGAGGCCTAAATTCATAGATGTAAATGTACTTATTAAACTAAAAGGTATAAAAAGTGTTGTACAAAACTTTAAAAACATTTTTGTGTTTACTATACATCAGGTACTGTATATCATATACCTCCACATAAATCATCTCATTTAAGCCTCCCAACAGCCCTGGGACGTAGATGGTCTTAGTCCCATTTTATAGATGAGGAAACGGGAATTCTGCAAGATTGCAGTATGTTCAGATATCAGGCGAGTGCAGAACCAGGACCCAAACCCAGGCCTTCTCAGTCAAGTCTACTCATTCTGCAATCGCTTCTCTGTTTCTTAACCCCTGAAATGTCAGGAAAATGATTTCCTGGCTAGGGACAGCAGTGGGTGGGTGAGAAGGCAGTCAGAAATGGCGGTCACCTGACTGACTCCTCCCTTAGCTGAGGTCGTGGCCTCCCAGAGCTGACTTGGGTTAGGAAACAGGATAGCCCCATGTCTAACATACTCCTGTATATGGAAACATTAAATGTATAGCTATTTTGCTTAAATTCTTCCTGATAAGTGATGTAAACCCCCAAAGTGAAAGCAGTGGGGTATAGCCAGGAATTCGCTTTTCAGATCTCCCAGGACCCAGGCCTGAGTAGATGGATCTTTGGCAGCTGCCAGTCCTAGTTAGAGTGTCGCGGGTAGAGGGCAGCAACATCAAGAAATGCTGCATCTGCTCCTGTTCTGTGTGGCCACCTTGCTGCTGCTAAGTGTCTTGTCAGTCCTGTTTTCTAGCTGAGGAAACTGAAGAAGTCAATTCTTCAAGGTCCCCGCTTAGATGAATACCGGCCAAGCCATTTCAACACCCACTCAGGTGTTGCCGGAGCCTGGGCCTCTTCTCTGTTGTTCACTGTCCCCCACGTGTGACACTGGACTGGTTCAGAAGGGTAAAGGCACTAGAAAGCCAGCGGGATAGTGTCATGAAAGCCTTTCCCTGAAACCGGGCAGTTTCATGTGTCTTCCAGATGTGAGACCTGGTGGAAAATGGCCTCTGTATTGTAAGGCTTTGGAAAGGAAAAGGCTGGATCCTGTAGCACTGCAAATAAGTTCGGAAAACCTGAACTGCCTGTGTTTTGAGATCAAATCTTGTTCTATCCAAATGGGTTTCAAACCCAGACAATATAGCTCAGTTTCAAATGATACTTAAAGAAAATCGTAGCGGGCCGGCTGAGTGGCTCAGTTG
>NW_017731381.1:3441869-3450691 GCF_001890085.2 Hipposideros armiger
AAAGAAAATTGTAGCTCAGTATTCAAAAGGATTTACATAACAAGTTTTAACCTCAACATCTGCTAGGAAGTCGTGAAAACGAGTGGTGTGGGGCGTACTCGTATGTTTCTGTGTGGACACCGAAGGTCTTGATGGTTGTCTGAACGAGGAGTTTGTAGCAGGCCTCTGTGCAGAGATATGAATCAGCCCTGGCCCTGGAGATTGCCGGGCCCATTGCTGATCTCCGCACACCGATCTCCAACCAGCTCTCCGAGGTCCAGGGGTTCCCTCAGGTGGAGGCAGAGTCCGCCAGGAAAAAGACACGTGGAGACACAAGAGAGCTTTCAAGAAGTGTCTCACTTTATTTTTACAGCATGTCCCTTTTATACTGGGCAGTTGACTATTTACATCATTGAGCTGTTTTTCCCAGAGTTGTTTTTCCAAATTTAAACCTTTACCCATTAGGAAATCGTTTTCTACATAGTTTCAATGTTCCTTCCTTCCCAGGGTCTATTTTCCTTAGGAGTTTGTTTTTCTCAGAGTTTTACTTCCTCACAATGTTTCTGTTACAGGGTACATCCGGATCTGTTCTATACTAATGACTAACTTATCCTAACTATGTTTCAATTTCTACCAATAATGGCCAGAGCTGAGTTCCTGCCTTGGCACTTAAAGGATGTTTGCTACTTAGCAATTATTTCAAACACTACTGGCTAAACAGGATCTTAAGAATTATAAGGTGTATAGCTTGTCTATCACTAAGAAACTAACCTCAAAACAGAATTATCGCAATATGTCTAAAACTCATTTATTCAGTTAAGATAAAGTAAACAACCAATATAAGAAGGGGTGTCAGATCTTCATCCTACTGGGGGCATCCACAAGGGAATTTAAAAATTTTTCAAGATGTAAAGCAGTATCTGTTTCTCAGTCAGAGCTTCAGAATTTGTCACAATAGCAGTGCACTTGGCCATGTCAAACACTGAGGCGCAGCCGACTCCCAACATCCGTGCTGTGTTCTGGGTGTTGTGCCACAGCCTGAGCCCTTGTTACCACTCTCAACCCACTGTCCCATTAGAGGGCAGAAGCCTCTGAAACAGCTCAATATTACAGGGAAGAGCAGTTACTTGTTTATCCTCCCTTGTTTCTGGTCTATGAAAGAGTTTGAGGATTGAGGGGGGTTTTAGTCCCCGGGATATGGAAAAAAGCGAGCCTGTTTGTCTGACTTCTTATTTCTGTGATGCTCAGGCATGCCTCCTCAAGTGCTGGCACCAGGGAATGTGGAACAGTATGGTGCAGGTGACTTCAGACAACTGCCTTTTAAACTACTGAGTTGACCTTGTTAGAGGTCAAGGCTAAATGCAGTTCAAAGGGCAATTAGGATAAAGTTCTTGTTGCCAGCATGCATTTATTTACATTTAAATGCATTGTTTGAATAGGTAATGCATTCACATAGTTTGGAATTTAGAAGCATGTCCAGTGAAGAGCATGCCTTCTCTCTTTCCCCAGCCACTTCGACCCCCTCCCCAGTGATAGCAATCTTAGCAGTTTCTCATATGTTCTTCCAGAGATATCTTTTTTTAAAAATTTTTTATTGGGGAACAGTCATGTCATTAGTTGCACGTTGCTTTCATGCTACAGTGGCATACTTGACTCTTAGGGAGGGCTCAGCTCACAGTGGCCCATGTGGGGATCGAACCAGCAACCTTGGTGTTATCAGCACCACACTCTAACCAACTGTGCTAACCGGTTACCCCCAGAGATATCTTGTACATATATAAACAAATACATATGTGTACCCTCTACTACCCCTTGTTTTAAACAAATGCTACTACTATATACAGTGTATGTATACACTGTCCAGAACGTTTTTAAAATTACCAATGTTCCCTGGAGATGTTTCCATATTTATGCATAGAGAGCTTTAGATGTGTTTTGTTCTAGTTTTTAAGCCTGCGTTTTCCACTGTTTGTACTGTAGTATATTTAGCCAGTCTCCCACTGATGGGACATGTAGGTCTTCTTGGTCTTTTACTGTTACCAACACACAGCACGTGTCATCATTAAGGGCTCAGCAGTGCGGAAGGCATGTCCGTGGCTGGTGAGAAGGCTGGGATCTAGGGTCCAAGTGTAGGGCTTGTCTGTGCTGGAGTCACAGAGGTTCATACATGGAACAGGAGAGACTGCAGAGTGTATGGCCCACGTCCTCGTAGGTGGGTAGATGTGGGAGCGGGAGCTATTGGGACTTTGTTTTGTGATGGCTTCTATTTTCTCACTGACGTAGAAAATCAAGCCATCAGCTAAAATTAAGAAAGGAAAAATCGTTTTCCATGGTCAGAGTGACAAAAGGAAAGTATTGCCTAGGAGAGTGGGTAAGTGGATGGACTAGGGCAGGGGTCGGCAACCTTTGAGATGGAAGAGCCAATCCTGTCCCTCACGACAATTAAAAAATCATTCGAGAGCCGTAAAACAAATGAAATCACCATTATGTGAATAATATCCTTTAAAAATTTTATAAATGAAACTATGAGTTTTATTTTCATTTTCAATTTTACTTCAGAGCCACATGTACGTACGTACCTGAGAGCCACATGTGGCTTGCGAGCCGCAGTTTGCCGACCCCTGGATTAGGGGAATACAGTTGATTGCTTGCTGAGCACTCAAGATCAGTGAAATTAAGAGCACCCAGTCAGCGCGGTGGTGTGTTTCTCCGGCTGTGTTCAGCCTGTGAATACCGGCACGTGTAAATGGAGTTGGATTTAGCCTGCATTGGGGTTCAGCCAAGTAACTCCTGTTCCTCTTTCTATATAAAGGGGCTTATTTAAGATTTAGTTGTCAGGGATCATGAATAGCGAAATCTCTTGGCAAGAGAGTATAAATATTGCACATTTAGACCTGAGACATTGGAGGCTTGACAGATTAAATTCTTGTTCCTGCCCTGCTGAAAGGAACCCTCTTGTTGCTTTCAGATTTCCGACTACATGATGCTACCCGACATGGCCACCCTGTCCGAGCGGCTTCGAGTGTGTCTCCAGGAGGGTGATGAGAACCCACGGGACTTTACTACCCTCTTCGATCTATCCATATACCAGCTGGATACCACCTCCCTCCCCAAGGTCATCAAGTCAGTACCTGTGGCGCTGAGCTGCACTGGACTGCGTTCTGAGGGTTTGGTTTGAAAAGGAGCCTGGGGACTGGAGTTAGGGTCACGGCCAGTGCGGTAACGCAAAACATGTTCTCAGGTCTGACGGGGCCGACAGAGAGCTGGGATATTGGGCTGGAGGTGTTGACGCCCAGGAAACTGTCAGCTGTTGTTAGCCCTTCCTGTATGCCAGGCCTGTATGAGGCTTTTTAGGGTGACCAATTTGTTCCGGTTTGCCTGGACTTGCCTAGTTTTAGCACAGAGAGCTCTTCGTCCCAGGCATCCCCTCCATAAACCAAGGTAGTTAGTCTCCTTATAAGCTCTCCACGTCGTCACTTCAGTTAATAATACTCTCAGTAGTCCTCTGAATTACCTCATTTCCAGCTGAGGAAACTAAGGCTTAAAGAGAGTCAGGTGTCTTCCCAGGGTGGCAGCAGGGATTCAAGCCAGGGCTCTACCCTGTTTTATCGCCTGCTTGTTGTTGTCGTTCATTCCCTAATACAGGGGCAGCGACTAACATTTTTGAGCATTTTTGGCCTGGCACAGAATCTACATCTGAATTAGCCAAAGGCTGAAGGAGCAGCTACAGACAATTGTCTAACTTCCTACCCCTTATACTTATGTTCAAGTTCAACAAATACTTACAGAGCTCCTACCATGCAAAGCACTATACCTAAATTGTATGGTTTTATGGAGGAGACAGACGGAAGCCATGATACAAGGTTCTTATAGTAATGCTAAATGTGAAATATAGAACTCTAGGCCACGGGCATAATGATGAAAGAGAATTTGATTCTGACTGGGGTGAGCACGGAAGGCTTTATGAAAGAGGGGTCCTTTTAGCCAGGCATTGATTATTTCAGCAAACATTTTTTGGTGGCCTTGCGTCTGCTTGGCACTATCCTGGGTACTGTGCTTTAAGGGGTCAGAAGGATGTCAGGACATGGTGGGGGTGATGGGTGGGAGAGAGCATTGGGCAGCAGTGTAGCTTATGTGAGCACTGCCCCAGACATTCACACGTGCAGGTGTGTCCAGGCAAGAAACATTATTCCTAAGCCCTTTGGACTGTGCTTAGCCTTGACTTCTAACAAGGTCAACTTGGTAGTTTAAAAATCCGTCCTCTGAAGTCACCTGCCACATACTGTTCCACATTCCCTAGTGCCAGCAGTTGAGGAGACGTGCCTGAGCATCACAGAAATAAGAAGTCAAGACAAAGAGCCTGAGGCTCAGGGCGAGGGTCGGATTTGTGAATGGGGTACCAGTAAGGACCTCTAGAGGAAGGACGTGACTGAATCTGCTTTCCAAAACCAACCAAAAACAAGTTCTTTTAGCAGTTTGTACAATTCATTGGGGTAAAGGAAAAGTAGAGGGGAAGAAACCAGTTAAGAGGCTGTTACAGCAGAGCAGAGAGGTGGAAAGGTGGAGCTAGTCAGTGTGTGTGGCTGTGACTTCGAGAGATGTTTGGGGAGAAAGAATCACAAGACCTGGGCCATGGGTGGCTGTGATGGACGTGGCAGAGACTGTTCTCCCTTGGGGGATCTGGGCAACTGGCAGGAAGAATGCAGGACAAGGACAGAGAAATGAGTTCAGTTCCAGGCACTCCCAAGCTCATGGCCAAGAGGGTTCCCTGTGAAGGTGTGCAGGTGGAAATACTAGTGTAGACACGAAGGGGTCTAGATAAGGCGGTTGGGGCAACTGCGACAAACTGGAGACACCCAGGAACAGCAGCATGAGAGCGAGAATTGGGCTCAAGTCAAGACCTCACAGCTCCCGGTGCTTGAGAGGCAGAAGAGGAGGGCCTGTGACAAGCTGGGGAAAGGCAGCTAGAGGGGCAGGACGGCGCCTGTGGACAGCAGCGTCCCTGGCAGCCCCGCGAGGAGGAAATACCATGGAAGTGGGGAGGTCCAGAGATGGGCCACAGGCTCCTCTGCAGGCAGGGCTGTCCTCAGAATAATGAAGACACATCAGGCTGCTCCACTGGCCAGTTACAGTCAACCAGCTCCTGCTGTTGCAGCCTGCTTCTCTCCGATGTGGTTTAGACCAGGCCACCATGACTGCTGTGCAATGTTGAATGAGGACTTGATTGGCACTGTCTACTATTTCAGTGTCAACAGGGTCCAGCAGTGGAAGCTTCAGAGGCTCGGATGGCTGTCTTAATCATACTTGTCTTCATACTATACCAAAGGGCAGTAGTTCCTGGCTTGCAGTTTCTATATGTTGCTCTGAGGTCATTTTTATTTGCTAGTAATGGTTTTTGAATGCAGTTTCTCTTTTCTGAGTAACATTCAGTTGGTCTTTAAATATTTCTGTCATCGATAACGTGTTGCTCTGAAGTAACTTCATCTGTGCGTCAGTGTTTACCAATGCCCATGGGCTGTGAGGTCGAGACAAGCGGCGTGGAGTTCCTGCCCTCAAGCTCATGGTCCGGTGGGCTGGGGACTGAGACATGGGGTGGTGAAAATGCAGTGTCAGCGGTCGGGCCACAGTGTTCTGATCATGCATAGCTCAGCCCCATTTCACAGACTTGTATTCAGCATTGGCATTTCCCTCTTTCCTTTCCCCGTACAGATCAGCTTTCTGAATTTGGCTTTGCTTGGTGGTAAGGTTAGCTTCTCCACCCTTCTCTACCCCCATCAATTACATGTTGGCTACTAGGAGGAGGAAGATATGGGCAGGTGGTGAACTGAATGGACAAAGGGAAGACTTAATGGAATTTATATGATTATTAACTAACACAGGGCTTCAACACAGTCAGCTCCATTTGGGGACAGAAAGCAGAAAATAACAGCTGGGATGGCCGAGGCCAGGACCCGGCCACAGGATTCTTTTTATGTGTGTTCAGTGGTGGGACCTTTAGCTTAGAACTGCCCCTGATAACATTCTGCTTTCTAGGTAGATGGAGTCATGGGGCTTCTGGGTGGCAGGGATTGGCCAGTCTCAGTTCTAATTTTGCCTTTGTCATTTCTAAACCATGTGACCTTGGAAAGCTATGTCATTTCTACACCTGTTTCCTCCTGCATACGAGATTATACCCACCTTCCAGGGTTGTTTTGAGGATTCAATGAAATAAATGTAAGTGCCTCGCACAGAGACAGGCACAATTCGTGGCATGTAGTAGGTGCTCAGTAAAAGTCATTTCTCTTCCCTCCATGAGGATCTTCTGCTCATTGTTAGGAAGGAGTCTCCCCAGGCACCTGGGATAGTGGAGAAGGTAACGGCCCTGAGATCAGCCTTTCTGCAGGCACAGACCTCTCCAATCACTCTTACATAGAAGCAGACGTGAACTTTGTCCACACCCATGGGCATTTGCTTATTTATCTTAATTCCGACAGGCCACAAATGCATATACAGTTTCAGTTGGGTGAGTGTAGTTTAATTTGCCATTCCCAGAAGAGCTCAACCAGCTTCCAGCTTCCACAATTACATACAATACAAAAAGATAAGTGCGTGAGAAGATGCAGGCACAGGGAAAGGCACAATCAAGCAATAACCCAGGGGTAGGATCAGCACTTGACCCTGTACACGCATTCCCACGGCTCCCCCTCCGCTGTCCTGTGAGAATGCCTAGCTCTGGGCTCTGCCTGGGACACTTTTGAAGGTATCTGCCAGACTTTGCTCGCCTTTCACTCCCAGCTTCTCCGAGAAGCCGTCCTCCCTGCCCCTTCCTTGTCTCTACGCCTGCTCCTGATTTGTTTTCCTTCATAATGCTCACTAACGCCGGGCATCCTGGATTCTGCTTATTGTGTGTCTCTCCTCCCCTGGAATGTAAGTCCCACGAGGGCCTATCTTGGTCCCTTTTTCCACTGCTGCTGTACTGCTGGGGAATAAAACTTCTTGGTACATAGTACATCCTCAGTAAATATTTGTTGATTGAGTAAGCATACAGAAGTGTATACAGTACAGAGTCTGTCTGCTCAGCTGCCAGAAGTAGACTTCAGGTTGGACTCCTGGCTTTTGATGGTGAAAACAGATAAGGAAACAGTGAGTTCAAAGAGTCACAGTGTTCACTGGGTAAAAATAAAGTCTACTTAGGAGCAGCCTGACATGAAACTTGAAAGCACTTTCCCTTTCAGTTCTCGATAAAGTCATTCTGTATGATACTGTAGAGAAGGTTCATGGAAGGGTCATTACATATAACAACACATTTTGGGGGTTTTCTTCAAAAGTGCTGAACCACCTGTATGATGGAGAAGAGCCCAGTGTGACCAGTTATGTGTTCTCTGCAGTGTCTCATCTCGCTCCCTGCTTTTCTTATTAACACAGAGCTCATGAACAGCTAAATGTGAAGCATGAACCTCTGCAGCTCATCCAACCTCAGTTTGAGACGCCGCTGCCAGCCCTTCAGCCAGCGGTGAGTGGGTGTGCTTGGGGGATCCCGCTGCAGAACCCCACTGTTTGTCCTTCCCTCGCCAGCTGTGCTCCTCCTTTGAATCCTTCCAGTGCCATTTGTGCCACTTGTCATGGAGGCACGTTTCTTGGTTCTAAATGTGCACAGAGACCAAGCCTATTTGCATTCCACAGGGACTTCCATTTGGTGTCCTTCCCAGCTGAGAAATCAGGGGTGTGGACTTTCCTGGCTATGAAACATTTCCCAGCTTGTGGGATTGGAAAGCATATATGAGAATTCCTGGGTAAAGAGGAGGAAAAACCTGGTGCTGCAGCTCTCCAGGCAAGAGGCACTCGGATTTAGAGCACAGTTCTAACAGCCCAGGGGATTGTCATGTGTATATAGGTGTTTTCAATATTCCAGTCCAGCATTAACTCGTCTTCAGAATTATCCTACCACTTTCTGGAATATTATGAGCCAGTTGGCTTCATCTTGGTAGCTTGAAACTGGTGGAAGGATTTACATCACAGAAAACGACAAATGCTGCAGATCAGGCCTTTTGTTTTTATTGTTTTGAGAACTGGTAGTTAAACATACATCAGCACACCACTGGTTCATACCTGTGTGTTCTGGCTCCAAGTTCATTGCATTCTACACTAATCTACATCTGCCTTCCCAATTTCTGTTCCTAAAGAGCTCATGATTAAATGAGAAATAAGCTGTACAATCAAATGTTCACCACAGATAAGTCTAACATGCCCCAGGCTTTGTCCTTGCACGAGTTCATGGGCACGGGTATGCCAGCTTGGTCAGCTTAGTGGTGTGGTTAGAGCTGGTTCTGCTTGGTTACCATGGGCTGGGTGTCTTCCTTGATATGATCTCATGGGTTAGGGCAGGAGGAGGTGATAGGTGTTAGGGGGGTTCACCCCAGGGAAGGGTTGCGATGGCCTCTCATTTCCCCTTCGTCTCATCACCGTCACTTACGACTCTGGATGCACTCTTTCATGAGAGACCTTATTTCCTTTTAGGTTTTTCCTCCCTCTTTCAGGGAATTGCCACCTCCTCCACTGGAGCTGTTTGACTTAGATGAGACGTTCTCCTCTGAGAAGGCACGGCTTGCCCAGATTACCAATAAGTGTAAGTTTGGCCACGTTTTCTACTATGAATTTTATTTATGAACTTCTGCGATTTGCCATGAGAGAAAGCTTAGCATTTGTTTAGGGAGAACAAAATACGAACGTGAGTATATAGTTATAATTTTCGTGTATTTCATGTAAATGATGGTGATGATTTTTCTCAAGGCCAGTTAGCTCAGTAAGTTAGCACATGGTGCTGAGAAACCATGGTCTCAGCTGTTGTTCAGCATCTTAGCTGT
>NW_017731381.1:3451491-3451997 GCF_001890085.2 Hipposideros armiger
GACCTGGAATTCTATGTCAGGAAGTGTGGTGACATCCTCGGAGTAACCAGTAAACTACCAAAGGACCAACAAGATGCCAAACATATCCTCGAGCATATCTTCTTCCAGGTGGTGGAATTCAAGAAATTGAACCAGGTACAGAGGCTAGACGGCCCGCTGAAGGGGAGCCCTTCGAGTGGCAGAATCATCCATGAACTGGGTTTCTCGTGTTTTAGGCCACATTCATCCTGCAAGTATTTACTAAGTATGTACTGGGTGAACAAAACATCTTTCTCTGGACTGGGGACCAAGAACTTTAAAATTATACCTGGCCTTCATTTTGCTGGTCCCTTGACAGGATTTCTAAACTTAAGTGCCCAACCCACTGTTGGTAAATGAGCATTCATACACTACTGATGGGAGAATAAGTTGGTCCCACTTTTCTGGAGACATTTTTTTATAATATCGTTCATAAGCCCTAAAAATGTATCCTTTGACCCAGCAATTCTAATCCTCAGAATTTGTCT
>NW_017731381.1:3458525-3463083 GCF_001890085.2 Hipposideros armiger
TAATAATAATACAGCTGAAAGTAATATAGTATTTATTACGTACCAGGGATTGTTTTCAGTGGTTTATACACTTTATTTAATCCTACCACCACCCTACAAGGTAGGTCCCAGTGTAGTGATGAAGAGCATAGACTCTAGAACTAGACAGGCTAGGTTTGAATATCTGCTTTGCCATTTACTAGCAGGGACAAGTGGGAGGGGTGGGGGTGCGGGATAGGGGGAAACTATGTCTCAGTTTCCCCACCTACCAAAAGAAAATAATACTAATACTACCTAAGAGGGTTTTGAGGATTCAGTGAATTAAAATTTGGAAAGCACACAGAGCAGTGGCTGGCACATAACTAAAAGCTATCTAAGTTTTAGAGAAATCATATTTTTACACGTGAGAAAACTGATGCACAGAGGAGTTAAGTAATTTGCCTAAGACCACACAACCACTCAATGATGGAGCTGGGAATCAAACTTGAGGAAGTTTGCCTTCAGGGCCTGCGCTCTTAAATCCTGTTCCTTAGCAATGAAGCTGCAATGTCCATATGAATTCCTTTGTGAGGGAAGTGGGTGGGGTAAGCCCTGAATTAATTGTTGTGGAAGCTTCTAGCACTTAAAATTTAGCACTTGTAGCACACCTCCTGCTGTGGTAAATGAAGTTTGCATCAGGAGGCAGGGCTGTCCCCAGTGTCCAGCAGTTTCTGGAAGAGGGGTCTGAGGCATAAGCAGAGGCAAAGAGGCCTGGGTTCAGCCAGGTCCTGAGGCTCCTGTCTCATAGTTCATTTACCTTCCTCTCAGCACTCTTCCCAGGGAACAGGGTGTGGAAGATACTTTATAAAGGGCAACTTAAAATTGAAAATCCTTACTAAGCCTCTAGGAGTTTAACCCCTTGGGTACATTTGAGGACTGAGACTCATGCTTTCCCTGTGCAAGATGACGAGTCTAACTCATCATTCGATTTAACACAACATTTAACATGTACATTCTTGTTCATTTTAGAGTAGTACCAGTTGAAATAGAAGAAACAATTAGCAGTATTTCGGTGGAGTAGTTTGTATCAGTTGCAACAGTAGAAACAATTACAGTATTTCGGTGAAACTTGTTTGCAGCGTATTGTTTGCAATACGCTGCCTGATAATGTCAGAAATAAGGAATATATTTTATGAAAGTGATAATGAAAGTTGTAATGAAAGTGACTTTGAGCGATCCGATGAATTTTTTAGTGATCCTATAAATGACAATTACAGTGAAATACAAAGTGAAGATGATGAAGACGATAGCTTCCCTGTTATGAGAAAATGTGTAAAGGGATATAAGAAAATGTTTTTTTTTAATCTAATAGACATAGCCTTTTATAATGCATGTTTTATATTCTAAAATCAACTGCGCAACCAAAACAGGCATTGTTTGCTTTCGTCTAGCTATTGCTGAACAATTATTGGAGCAAGGGTCATTGCCAAATTATAATTGTTGTGGACGTTCTTCACATAGCGATACACCTTTTCATTAGCAGGCGAAAAATTGGGCACACTTTCCTGAGAATATTCCATCAACTGAGTCCAAGCAACACCCTACAAAAAGGTGCTGTGTTTGTTATAAACATAAACTTAGAACAGAGACTACCTGGCTGTGCAAACAATGCCAAGTGCCACTGCATTTACCCACTTGCTTTGAAAAATACCATACTTTTCATAACTATTGGGTTGTCGGAAAAGTCATGAAGTATTTTTTTCTACGTTTTTCGTTGCAAAAATGCATCATGACTTTTCCACAACCCAATATTAGTAATTTGGCTTTTTGTTATACGTTGAATTTATTTTAGTTTTATTTATTTTTGTTTTGCAATTTTAATTACCTGAAGTTATCTCAATACTATGTATGTCACTGATTTTTTTAAAGAAATAAATGAATTTTTTCATAAAATCTACTGCTTTTACACATTACTCCAAGTACCGAAAAATTAAATCTGTTCCATATGCAAAACTTTTTTCAAATAAACTGGTACCGAGGAAGGGGTTAATCACGTGGCAAACAGAATTCAACTCCACAGTTGAATTCTGGGTCTTGGGGACAGTGTGGTGAATTCAGGGGCCACTTGGACCTCAGCATGCCTGTAGTTCAAAGGGGAAACGCATAAGTCAACAAACAGATGTGGGCAGTGGACCCCAAGGATACACAGGAAATAGCCAGGTGGGAGGGGCAGGAAGTGTTCCGGGCCCAGGTAGTGGCCCAAGCAAGGGCAAGGAGCCTAGCGAGTTTCCTTTTTGGCTGGGGGTGAGGTGATCTGGCAGAATCCTATAAACCTGATTAAGGTGAGAGTGAGGGCAGAGGTTTTAAGTTCTGGAGAAGCTAGATTTGGTTTGCATTTTAGGAGGCTCACTTGAGCGGCCAGGAGTCTAGTCTAGGAGCCAGAGCCCCTGTATTCGAGGCTGGAGAGGAAGCAGGGAGACGGTTCTAAGGCACAGCCCTGGTATAGGTAGGGGTGAGTTGGCCGCCTTAGGGTGGGGGCTCTAGACTGCAGGAGCAGCTTGGACTAGTCCTGGGGTCTTTGCACAGGCGGTTTCCCCAGCCTGACTCTCCCATCCTTGCGGCTCGCTCCCTTGCCTCAGTCTTTGCTGTGCGGGGTGCTGCTGGGAGGCTCCGGTCCACACGTGGCCTGAGCCCGGCCTCGGTCACCAGGCAGGGGGTCCAGACTCCTTTCTCCCAAGGTGACCCAGGACCCGCCCTACCTGCCCTGGAGCTGCAGGGCTCAGGTCTGCGCCGCCCGCCCGCCGACCCTGCCCGGGAGCAGCCCCGCCTCCACCAGGCCCCGCCTTCCCGCCCGCCCGCCCGCGCGCCAGGCCCGGGCGGTGCCGACGCGCTTGGCGGGAGATAGGAAAGTGCTTCTGCGCGCGCCGGCGGCAGCTGCAGTTCCTGCAAGCGGCGGTGGGACCTGCGGGCACGTTGAAGCCTTCCAGCGCGGCCCGGGGCTCGGAGCGGCCGAAGCAGCCCGCGCTCTGACCCCGGCCCGGTTCCCGCTCCGGGCTCAGCCGGCGGGCAGCAGAGCGCGGCGCGGCCCGGGCCGGGGGGATGTCTCGNGTCTCCAAATTGTCCCCAATGTTATAGATGTTTTTTTCAAGCCAGAATCCAGTCACGGTTCACACATTGGATTTGTCTCTAGTCTTCCTACCTCTTTTATTTTTTTTAATGGCTCTTTTTTTTTTTTTTTTTTTTTCAAGCTGAGCCATCCTGCCACCTATTGGTGGCTCAGCGCAGCTCTGCTGGGGCATGGAATCCAACCGCTGTTGCTCAGAGCTCACACTCTTGAGCAAGCTCTTAACCAACTGAGCCACTGGGCTGGCCCGGCATTGACTTTTTGATGAGATTAAATCAGGTGTCCCTAATTCTGGGTTTATCTGATAGTTTCATCATGGTTTCTATTATCCCTTTCTCTCTTTTATTTCCTGCAAACTGGAGGTTAGGTTTAAAGGCTTGACTAGCTTTGAATTAAACATTTTTGGCAAGAATATTTCATAGGCGATGCTGTGTAGAATGTCAGATTGGATCTCTATTAGTGAAATTAAGTGTAATCACTTGGTTAAGGTCGTGAGCAGGGATGTTTTAAATTCAAACATGAACTACAAGAATGCCCTTTAATCCCATTTGCTGTTCACCTATGCGCACAAACTTTTTCTGGCACAAACTTTTTCCAGCCACTTGAGATGAAAAAGTTAACTGACTTGAACAAGTGTTTCAACGTCATTCTTAAAAAAAAAAAAAAAGTTATAGTACCAGTCCTAGCAGGCAACAACATAAAAATAACTTGGAGATTTTTTATTTGTTGGAGTAAAATACATCTCTGATTAGAGAAGCATTAGTGTCAAAAGGAAGAGGTGATAAATAACAAGAAAGGGGAGGTGTGTGTAGGTGACAAAACATCTTTCCCTCTCCCTAAGAGCAACAAGTGGCTTTCATTAAATTACTATTCCCTAAAAGGTCACAGAGGGCACTACGTATGCCTTAACGAAATTTGAAAATTTCTTTTAAAAATTTAGGTAATATCTGAAAACGGAACTAAAGATGAAGAGAAAGAATTTCACCCTCTTCAGGCATTCAGTTCCCGTTTCTGCAACCAATATGAACTTTTTTTCTGCCCCCTTTAAGAGACAGGAAAAAATAGACACTTTAAAAAGAAAAATCTTGCTTATATTCAAATTTTAGCATGAAACACTGTTTCATCCTAGGGCTGCGCGCGCATCCTGCAGTTCACCATATAATCGGGGAGAGAAATGAACCTAAGAGTAGCAAACGGTGACAATTAGCATAATGGAAACTTGCCGCGTTAGGAGCTTGTCCAGGGATGCTGACTCACACGGGGTGTCATTAGGGACGGCCGGAGGCACAATGGGGGGTCCACAGAGCTCTAGGCCGGGGGCGACTACTGACCGCGAACTCCCGTGACCGCCAAAATGTCAGAGGCCGGCGATGTCCCCTCCCTGCTCCCTCTCATCCCCTGGGCTTTTTTCTTCCTCCGCACGACCCCAAACGGAGGTCTCCCAGCGATGATGGCTCGTGGGGGCGCGGGGCTGGC
>NW_017731381.1:3465673-3466707 GCF_001890085.2 Hipposideros armiger
CCGGAGAAGGGAGAGTGATTTTCCGAGTCCAGCGCGCGGGTGGTCAAACCTGGAAAACCCTTGTCGTTCAAACCCCTTTGGGTTCAGATTTGCTGGTGGGCGTTCTCAGCATTGGGGGGAAGTACAGAGCACCCCACGTTCTCTCCCCGGCCTGAGAAAGGTGCCAGGAGGGCTGGGGAGGGCCTCTTTTGTCCCCCACCACCTGGGTTCCGGGCCCCAGGTGGATTTAGTTTCAGAGACCTAACTTCCCACGTGAGGAGTTTTGGGCAGCTGGGGCTGAAGGTGAGGGGGAAGAGAGTGATGTGTATCAAGACCTCGCTGTGCCGGCAGCCCCTGGGGCCGAGGCAGGAACTGCGGTCTCCATTTTACTTATTCCCCTGGAGAATTAAGTGGTCGAGTTGGGCCTGAAACCTGGTCTGTTGGCTCCAGGTCCCTTTCTTACACCTGTGTGCCTAGGGCCTGGGCTCGGGGCTTTTCAGCCAGTCTGGGAGGACAATGGGCTCCTGCCCTGGTCCTTCCCTGGATTCACGCAGCCCAGAGAACCTTAAACCCCTCTCCAGATGGTTTTTTCCTTTCTCAGGCTGAGGATAGACTTGAAAACGCTCTTTGCAGGCTTTCCCCAGAATTCTTTTCTGCAGAGAAGCATCTGATCCCTGGGCAGTGGTCAGGGTGACCGGCCACAAGGGTCTCTCTTCCTCAGGCCACAGTTTCCTAGGTCAGCTCCAATTCTCAGGACTTTTCTGGTCAGGCACTGTCAGACCCTGTCCTGATTTTTGGTTCAGGGAGTGTTACTCCAAGGAGCCATAAAAGCCCCAGACAATCCCCAGGCCTTCTGCCACTTCTCCCCTGGGCTCAGTGAAGGAACCCCCGCCTGCACTCTCACCCCACAGCCCTCCGCCTCATTCTTCGCCACTTGCTCTAACTTCTCTGCTGCACTAGTTCCCCACTTCCCGCTCAGCTCCTGACTCACGCCACCTGGAGCACAGCCCAGCACATCCCAGGGTATAGAAAGGGTGTGTTTGGACCTACATGTG
>NW_017731381.1:3469332-3509601 GCF_001890085.2 Hipposideros armiger
TCTTATGACATCAAGCTCTGAATTGATGTTCTTTTTTAAAAAGATTTTATTGGGGAAGAGGAACAGCCAAGTTGTTGTCCTTCAGTCTTAGTTGTGGAGGGCGCAGCTAGCTCAGCTCCAAGTCCAGTATCCAGCTGCCCGCAGCTGCTCAGCTCACGGTGCTGTGTTCAATCTTAGTTGGGGGGTGGAAGTGGGGGGCATGCAGCCCACCATCCCATGCAGGAGTCAAACTGGCAACCATGTTAGGAGCATGTGCTCTCACCAGCTGAGCCATCCTGCCACCTATTGGCAGCTCAGCTCGGGCGCAGCTCACTGGCCCATGTGGGAATCCAACTGGTGACCCTGCTGCTCAGAGCTCATGCTGTTAAGCTCTTAACCAACTGAGCCACTCGGCCGGCCCCCTAAAAGATGTTTCTTCAGAGGAGTGCAGAGCCAGCCTTTTCTGTTCATCTCCCTGTGGACCAGGGACTACATTCAGTTCCTGTGGGCTTACAAGAACAAACAAGATGGGGTCCCTTCCCCAGAGCAGCTGTCTGCCTGGGACGGAGAGATAACACCGCACACAGGCCCGTGGTTGTGCTGTGGTCATCAGCAGCGTCGGCAGGATGTGTCCCTGTGTGCTCACCACTGTCGCTTGGCAGCTTGCACTAAGGCTCCTGAAGCACGTAGGCAACACTGGTAATTGTTGAAATACCTTTAGGAGGAGAGGTTACTGTTTGAAGAGATTAGGGGAAGTTTCATGGATAAGGATTTGGAAATGCAGCAGTCAGGGAAGTGTGGAAAACCGTGGGCGAGTCCGAGTAGGGAATGGCTTGTTGGTGAAGAGAAGCCCGTAGAGGCTTGGCTGGAGCGAAGGGTCCTTGAAGGGGAAGAGTGGTTGATAGGGACAAAATACGGATTGGGGCCAACATCCTGGAGGGCCTTGAATGTGGAACTCAGAAGTGTGTAGAATTGTTCAGCTGGTGGGGCGGAGCTGTTGAAGATTTTTAAAGCAGAAGAGTGATGTGAACGTAGCTAGGCTTCAGGGGAGCTGGCTAACCTGCTGTGTGTAGGGTGGATAAGAGATTTGGGGGTAACCTGGGCCCGAGGGACCAGTGCTAAGGGAGTGGGGCAGCATGCTTGCTGCACGGGCAGGCAAGAGAAGATGGCAGTGCAGGGCGGAGTTAACAGGTGGAGGAGGCCCACGGGGTTCGGGAGGAGTTGGAGACAAAACGAGAAATGGCCAGTTGTCAGGGAGGACGGAAGTGCTGGAGATGGACATGGGAAATGGGGAAGGAAGGAAGGAAGGCAGTTGTGTGGGCCTGGGCAGGGTGTCGGGCTGGTCACGGGTGGGTGTGGGCTGGCTCAGCTACAGGATTTCTGGGGACTTGGCCCAGCTGGTGCTGAACTGTGGCCAAGCTGCCACTAAGGGTCGGGAATCCTGTGGTGGCCTTTTTTTATGTAGGGCGGGGGCGGGGGGAGAGATAAGAAACACATAACATTAAATTTACCATTGTAACTGTTTTTAAGTATACAGTTTGGCAGTGTTAAGTGTATTCCCAGTGTGCAACAGATCTTTAGAACTTGCTCATCTTGCAAAATTGAATCTCTATACCTATTAAACACTAATTCCTTATCTCCCCATCCCCAGCCCTTGATAACCACCGTTGTACTTTCTGTTTTTGATTTTGACTACTTTACCTACTCCATATGAGCAGAATTATCTAGTACTTACCCTTTTGTGGCTGGTTTATTTTGCTTAGCATAATGTCTTCAAGGTTCATTCACATTGTAGCATGCGTCAGAACTTGCTTTTGTGTTAAGTCTGACTAATACAGTAACAATTGTATGGATGGATACACCACATCTTCTGTGTGTGTATGTATATATATATATGTATATTTAAAAAATCGATTTGATTGAGGAATGCTTTACCTACAATCAGCTGTAACCATGGACAGTGCAATGAATGAGTTTCTGCAGCTGTATTACCCTGAAGCTACCAGCACCGTCACAGTAGAGAACATTTCCGTTACCACCAGACAGTCCTTGCTCTCCTTTACTGCCTGTCCCTTCCTCTCTTCTTCCACCCCTGACCTCTGACAACCACTGACGACCTTTTTGTCCCTATGGTTTAGTTTACGTTTTCTAGGATTTCACATGCGTGGAGTCATACAGTGCATACTCTTTTTATCTCTGGCTTCTTTCACTCGTGAGATTCTGTGTTGCGTGAAGCAGTTCATTTTCAGGAGACTGTTTCGCCTTCTGACTGTCCTTGATGGTCTCCCCATCTCCGGGGCTGTGTCCCTATCACCTCTGGCCTGGGTGCCTGTAATGGCCTCCTTTCATCTAGCCACTTACAGCTCCGTTTCCTGCAGCTGCCACAGTGAACCTCACAACAAGCACGCTGGACCGTGACCATGCAGTGCTCAGATGCATCCATGGCTTTGCATGATGCAGAGGCCCGAACCAACCCTGCGTGTGGCCTGGCCCCTGCCGTCCCCTCCAGAACCATCTTGCATCCCTCTCCCTTGCTGCCTGCATGGCCCTTACACTACACTTCATTTAGGCCTGTCCCCTTTTCTCTGTGAATAGGCAGTCCCCACATTATCTCTCCATGCCCCCCTGCACTGTAGCTTCACTTTTTATTTGTGGGAGCCTCTGATTGGCATCTGCCTCCCGGTGGCCATAAGTCCCAGGAGGTTGAGCTGCTCTTGCTGCCCCGTTTTTGTCTGTAGCGCCTGGCGCTTAGTAGGTACCCCAGTCATGACTGAGTGGATGAATGAGGCTGTTCTTTCCGGAGAGGGCTCTGTCCCTAACAGCTGCTTCCTGCACCCGTGTGCGCTGAGCCCTCTGTCTTTCTGGCATTGTCAGGATGAGCAGCTGAGGACCCTGGTGAGGCAGTTCGGACAGCAAGACTGGAAATTCCTGGCCAGCCACTTTCCTGTGAGTGCAGCCCCTCTGTGGCCCCCTCCCCCGGGGATAGGGTGCTGGGTGACCAGACAGTGTGCCTGGGACAGACTTGCTGCCAAGGAGAAAAGGGAGCTCCTTACAAGCCCTGCCCCCTCCCCAGGCCCTTTCTTCCAAAACTGGAAATCAGGGCACCCTGAGGCCCCGAGAGGAAAGCACCTCCACGCAGCAGCCTCAGCAGCCTTTAGGCTCTGGCATGGCGGCATGTGGTCAGTGGCATATTTGCATTTCTTCCTGTAAGTCAGGAGCAAATTGGTGCCTAGCTTCTTAACGTTGAGACTGAAACTAAGGGGAATCGATACTTCCAGCAGGTGTCACAGTGACACCCCCGCAGAGCCAGATGGTGCCACCACATCCAGCATTTAGAGTCCCCTGGTGATGCAGGCCTCCCTCGGATACCCCACTCTCAGGAGCGCGGGTATCTGGTCGGGGGTGTGTGTGGGGGTGTGTGTGGCAGAAGCTGCTGTCGGGCTTATTTCTTGTGTCACTCAGGGAGCTCAGGGACCAAGACCTTTTTTCCCCATTGCTCATCTCCCTCTTCCACGTGATCTGAAACCTTCAGGGAACTAACACTGCTCCCAGAAGCAAGCAAGGGTCCCTGTCATACCCCGCCAGCGTTTTGCAGGGGCTGAAAGGCCCACAGTGGCCGCCCCTGTATGTTAGGGTGGTGGAGGTGGCTCCCCACAGGGCTCTGAGTTTGTCCAGTTCCACCCGTGCCCTCTTGTAGCAACGAGAAACACACATGTTGTGGCTTGTGGGCGTGCAGTGTGTGGTGGGTGCAGGAGCAAGACGAAACCCATGTGAGGTGGGCCTGGCCCTAGGCCGCAGTCCCCTGTGCCCGGCGGTGCTCCAGGATCCCAGGCCGCCTTCCGCGTTCTCACACTTGACCGTCTTCCCAGAACCGCACTGACCAGCAATGCCAGTACCGGTGGCTGAGAGTCTTGAATCCAGATCTCGTCAAGGGGCCGTGGACCAAAGAGGAAGACGAGAAGGTAACTCCTGGGACAGTGCCTTGTACACAGTAGGCCTTCACCCATCCAGGAAACCAAGGGGCTTCGGGGCTGCCCCCATGGGGTTTGGCAGCAGGGGTCAAGCTGAAGGTCGTGGGTGTCATCCGCTGGTCAGTCAGTTGTACCTTTCAGGGCGGCGGTGAGGCTCAGGTGGAGAGAAGGTGCTATGGTGGTGGGGCTGAGGCAGGGCCAGGTCCGCTGGCTTCACAGAGGCTCATCTCCAAGGTCATCGAGCTGGTTAAGAAGTACGGTACGAAGCAGTGGACGCTGATTGCCAAGCACCTGAAAGGCCGGCTGGGGAAGCAGTGCCGTGAGCGCTGGCACAACCACCTCAACCCCGAGGTGAAGAAGTCCTGCTGGACCGAGGAGGAGGACCGCATCATCTGTGAGGCCCACAAGGTGCTGGGCAACCGCTGGGCCGAGATCGCCAAGATGCTGCCGGGGAGGTGAGCCGCCTCCTAGAGGCTTGGGGTCGGGGCAGGAAGGGTGCGGCTCCCAGGCGGTGAGAGCCTCGTGGGTGGTGAACATTCCAAGGGCCAGATTTCTCTGGAGTTGTTCACTCTTCCCAGAGATGTGTGAGTCCTCCCGTCTCTTGTCTGGGCCTGGCTGTAGGGAGAAGGGGCCTGGGGACGTCCAATTCCATGTGCAGGTTTTCATTTAGCCCCCACCTCAGCTCTGTGTGTGCACCATCCCTGCCCTCTGCTGTGGCCAGGGTCACCTGCTCCTCTTTTTCTAGAGAATAAGCCTCCCTCCTGCCTGTGAGGCCGAGGCCAGGAGCTGGACGTCTGAACCACTGCTCTGTTTTCAGCTGCTGCTCACTGGGCCTTGTCCTTCCAAGCCCTGAGCCTCCTGGGGTTCTGCAGGGAGCATTGGGAAGCCTTGGCTCCATGCTTGCCGGAATCTGCCTCCGGGTCAACTCTCCTAAGTGGCTTATTGCTCCCCTGACTGTTCTCCATCTTCTGGAAACTTCGAAAAGTCTCTTATTTGCTGCTGTCTTCCTCCCTGTCCTCTTTGTCCTGGTGCATTTTTACTTTTTTTTTTTTTAATCACAGCAGTGCGGTTCTGGGAGGGAGAGGAGCTAGAATATCATATGATGTCTTTCCCCTAATGTCTGGAATGGTCTGTTTTCAAAACTCAAACTCGAGCCTGGTATCCTTCAGGCGCTTCTCCTAACACTTGGGGTGAGGACTCAGTCGCCTTCCTCATGTGGCCCTCCGGCCCGGCCCAGGGCACCAGTCCAAGGCACTCGATCCAGCACATCCTTGATCGCCTGTCCCTCCGCTCGGTCCCTCCGACTCGGAGCCTTTCCCTAAGTGCCCCCGTGTGATGGCCTCCGCCTCACGCCCGTTGTGTAGCCAACACGTCCTCATCCTTCAGTTCTCCATGGGGGTGTCATTTCCTCAGAGAAACTTTCTCTGTCCTTCCAGACTGTGGTCGGTCCCCAGTGACCTTACAACAGTGCCCTGCCTGTCTTCTGAGCCGCTTGTATCCCAGTTACAATTAGACACGATGCCCGCCTCCCGGACTAGCATAGACTCTGTAAATGCAGCCGCCTGGCTTACTTGCCGGTGCACCCCCAGTGCCTAGAGCAATGCTTGGCACGTAATGGGTGCTCCATAAATATATGTGAACCCCAAAGGATGAGGTACATTAAAGCTTGGAACACCCCAGATCTGATCCTGCGGGGCCAGAGGGCTGGGAGGTGTTCTGGGTCAGTTTCCTTAGAAGCAGAGCCTGAGACACAGGTTAAGGTACCTGGGTTGATTGAGGACAGGCTGTCACCTGTGAGAGGTGACGTGCACAAGAATAGGGAAGGGGCCCAGCAAGACGGGGTCTCAGGTACAGTCTGGCCTTGACCTGATGATACATGGGTGTGTGTATCTGTGTGTCTGTCCCCTGAGGGCCGGCCGTGGGAGAGAACCAAGACACAGAGCCTCCTCTTAGACTGGGTGCTCAGTCAAGCTGTTACTCGGCTCATAATTCAAGGGAAAAGCACTCTGCTTGGAGCCTCAAAGAAGTGCCTCCTGTGTGTCAGCACTCCTGACACAATATTACTTCGTACTATTACTTAGTGAGCGGAAATGCTCTGTAAATTGTTAAGGGCTAGACACACGCGTGGCTTCATCTTAGAGTTCCTCAGGTTGAAACCTCATTTACAGAAGTGGCAGCTCGGCCCATGGAGGTTAGCGACGTGCCCAGTGGCACACGGGCCACAGGGCCAGGGCTCACAGGTCCCTTGTGTGTCCTGCAGGACGGACAATGCTGTGAAGAATCACTGGAACTCCACCATCAAAAGGAAGGTGGACACGGGAGGCTTCCTGAATGAGTCGAAGGACTGCAAGCCCCCCGTGTACTTGCTGCTGGAGCTCGAGGACAAGGACAGCCACCAGAGTGTCCACCCTGTGGAAGGCCAGGTGAGGAGCGCCCAGGTGCTCAGCCTCCGGGCGTCGCTCTGGGTTGGTTGGTTGGTTGGTTGGATTGCACGTTTATCCAGCACCGTCTCATTTAACACCTGTGCTCCCTTCTTAACCTAACCCACAAGTGTTCGTTAGTTCCTGCCACCGGGTCTCGGTGTGGCCGTGTGTCTCTGACTGGGACCTTTCCTTGTCGCACACGTCTGCACCTACCTGGCACTTGTCTGCCTCCAGGCAAAGCATGACAGAGCAAGCTGACATAAAATTGACGCCTGTCCTCAGCCTTCGTCCTTAGCAACAGCTCTTTCCTACCTGTTGCTCTTTTCAGCTTTTTCATACTAAAAGCAGGCTGGCAATTAAAAAAAAAGTCAGGTTTATTGAGGTGTAATTCCCATACAGTAAAATTCATTGTGTTTTAGTGTACAGCTCTGAGTCATGACAAAAACGTGACCAGTTCTGAATCATGTAACCAGCACCACAATCAAGATACAGAACATTTCCATCACCCCCAAACTCCCTGGTGCCCCTTTTCATCTGCCCTCCTCCCACCTGTAGCCCCAGCAGCTCTCACCTGTTTTCCATCTCTGTAATTTGAATATGGTTTTCTAGAATGTCATTTAAAATGAAATCATTTGGTGTTTTGCTTTGCAATTGTAAAAATGGAATCAACATGCAGATGTTACCATGTCCCGTCCCACACCCTGGAGCAAAGTTGTTGATATTTTTAAAATGTATCTCATGATTCTTAAAAAATGATTTGAAGCAAACGTGTCAAAAGGTAAATAGCTGACGGTGTCAGGTATGTGGTAACACCCGTCTCCACTGTTTTTTGATCTTTTCTGTAATGAGCTTTGAATAATTTTTTTTCTGCTCCCCTTCCCTTACAGGGGACTAGATATAACTTGTTCACACAGTTCCTGGCTGGAGCGTTATATAATGTTTTTGCCTCTTATTTCTTGATTTTTTTTTGGTTCAGAGAATATCTCTTGATTCCCTGCTACAAATGCACCTCTGGGGTAACAAATTTAAATAGAGAAAGGTATAAAATGAAACAGAAAAGCGACTTCTTCCTCCAAATTGGACTCACCACGCGTCCCCCACCCAGAGGAGCCTACTTCTCATGCTTTCTTGTATATCTAAGGAATATGTTTTCAATCCTTTTACTTTTGATTGAAGGAAAAACATGCATGCCATAAAGAGAAACTGGGCATCAGCAAATACAGAGAAGTCAGGATAGGGCATGAAACCAGAGGCCAAACTGAGTCCGCGGCGGCTCAAGCTGCCTGCCTGCCTGCGCGGCTCCAATAGACTGACACAGGAGCTGGGTCATAGAATTAACCGTCAATTATCGGTCAATTATCAGAGCACCGGTGGTCTGAGAAGGCAGCAGGCAGCCGGTTAACACCTCCAAAAACTGCCTTCACATTCTTAGTCCAGCTTGGTGTATTTAAGGGAAAATCGAGGCCTTCCTCTAAATAAAGGCTACGTGACCTGCATGGAGCCTACCCTCTGGCCATGTGGTTCTCTGGTAGAGCCAAAGCAAAGCGACCCAGGAACAATGATGGTATTAGTCTGGAAAGAAGGCTAGACCATAGAGATTGTGATCAGTTAGCCTAAGGGTATTAATCATAAGCTTCAGGGTAATTTTCTAAAACGGAACTGGGTGGGAAGGGAAGTCCAGCTCCAGCGCAGGGGGTTGATTACCGTTAAGCTAGAAGTAGGTCAAAGAAAGGAAGCTGGGGACATGGAGAGACCTACTGTGGGGTTGCCAACCAGGCCCTGCTTCGGGCAGAGTGGACAGACCTTCCCTAGTCTCTGAAAATCCTATGTGGCTGAAAGTCAGTTTATGACTTGGTTTTTGTCCCCTGGCACTTTGTGTCTGGAGTGCTGGCTGGTGCCAGGCAAGGATGAACTGCAGGTCAAAGCCAACCCAACCCCGCTGGCTTCAGCCACTCATCATTTTAATGGTTCTATTGTGTTGCTTATTTATTTAAGGTTATATCTGATTTTTTGTTACTAGAAAAGAAAACTGATGACTGACCTTGTAGTTAAATCACTGCTCCTTCACTCAATTATTTCTTGAGAAATTCTTAGAGCTGGATAGTCACACTCTTAAAAAACTTAATACATTTTCCTAGATTGCCTACTAGAAACGTTTGCCTTGCAAATGTGGAGATGGGACCACCTCCTGTTTTCCCCACTCACTGCAGCTATAAATGCCACCCCGGGCTTCAAAAATAATACACGGTCACTGTAGAGTTTAAAACTTGACCGAATTAAACAGTGCAGGGGGCCAAGCCTGCTAATCTCAATTTCCTGAGAGAACCAATACATTGTTTAGCATATTGGTCAACACTTAACTGCTAAGGGTAGTAAGTTTAAAATGAGAAGATGTGATAGCTCACTATCTCACACGTTTCTTTTTCTGCTTCTCTCTTTCCATGTTGTGTGTATATAGACTGTTCTTGAATCTGTCGTATCTGCTATTGATGAACATCTGTCACCATAGCCATCAATATGCTGCAGTGAACGTCACTGTTCAAATTCTTTGTACACGTACCTATTTATGTGGGTTAATTTTACCCACAGATAAGGAATGACTCAGTCCAATAGTGTGGACTTCGGAATGGTCATAAGCATGGCCAAATTGTCACCCAAGGGGTTACACCGTTTTATCCTGTCAGCAATGCATGGGACTGCCTGCCTGCCCACACCATTGTCACGACTGGCTGTGATTATATAAAAATGTCAGTTTTATGAGCTACAATGGAATACCAGTTGGGTTTGATTTTTTTTTTTTTACTGCTAGTGAGGTTGACCTTTTTTCCTTGTTTATTGATTTTATTGATTTGCCTTTTTGTCTTTTTTTCTCATTGATTTGTAAACTTGTATTTAAGTGTTAAGGATAGTACCCCTTTATCATGTACTAATTTTTTCCCAGCTTATTGGTACCTTCCTCATCCCTTCATTTTATAAAGGTATAATTTACAGCCAGTAAAAGTCACCCATTTTAGTAGACAGTTCCGTGAATTTGGACAAATGTACCCATCACCACAATTTCCATCACCCTCTGAAAATTCCCACATGTGGCCAACCCCCCCCCCCATTGTCTCCCCCAGTTTCTGGTAACCATTTACCTGTTTTCTGTCTCAACACATTTTTTTAAGAAAGTCGCATAAATGGAGTTCCATACAGCTGTACTCTTCTGTGTCTGGTTTCTTTGGCTTGGCATCATGCATTTCAGATTTATCCATGGTTTGTTCCTTTTTATTGCTGTGTGCTGTTTTGTTGTATGGCTGTACCACAGTTTATCTGTTTACCAGCTGAGGGACAGTGTTTCCAAGTAAAGCTTCCATAAACGTCTGTGTACAGGATTTTTGTGAACATAACTTTTACTTTCTCTCGGGTAAATATCTAGGAATGGGGCTGCAGGGTCGTATGATACATGTATTACCTACCTTAATAAATTGCCAAACAGTTCTTCAAAGTGGCTTTTTTCCGAGGCAGGATTCCCACGTTGGATTCCCCCAGTGTTGATGACATTTTCCTCCTCCTTTGGATTGTAAGCTTTTAATCATATCTTTTCTCCTTTTCTTCCTTTGCTTGTGTCACAAACCATTTCCATCTTGGCCACTTGACAACGACAGCAATAATAGCCAGTATTTAGGTTGGGTGCTTTACAACCCCCTGCAGGGCAGCTTTAGTGTCTGCATTGTCCCCGAGGAAACGGAAACTCACAGGTCCCGCTGCCTGCCCAAGGTCGGCTCATAAATGCAAAGCTCTGTCTGAATCCGGGCTCGGCTCTCTCTGCAACGCCACTGCGCCCCTGTTAACACGGACCTTGCTCCCTGCTCCCCACGTGGCCCCCATTAATCACACGTGCCGTTTTCAGGGCTGCGCTGGGGTCTGTCAGGCTAACCTGTCAAGCCTCTTTCCAAGGTTCTGCCAGGAGAGCTATTGCCACGAAGGATTTTTTTTTTTTGTCACAAAATTAGTGTACCCTCATTTGTCACACTTTCACTTTGACATATATTAAGCATACAGAAAAGTTGCAAGAATAGTACCAAGTCCTCTTCTATACCCTTTACTGGATACATTGGTTTTTAACATTTGCCAGATTGGCTTTCTCTTTCTATAGATGCATATTACTTTTTTAAAAATCTGAGTCATTTGAGGGTCAGTTACCGACATTGTGCCTCTGTATCTGTTAATATTTCGGTGTGTGTTTCCTAAAGACAGAGGCATTCACGAACATAACCGCAGTACAGTTCTATCCAGTTCAGGGAATTTAACACCAGCTCAGGATTGTTATCCAAAATCTACAGTCCATATTCCATTTTTCCCCACCCCCTGGATCCAAACCAGGATCAGTCATTGCCTTTAGTTGTCATCTCTTTCATTCCCTTTTATCTTGAACACTTCCTGAGCCTTTCTTAGTCTTTCACGACTTGGATATCTTCGAAGCATACGGTAAGGCTGGTTCATTTAGAGACTCCATTTGGGTTCATCCGAGTTTCCTTATTCGATTTGGGGTTGTGTGTATTTAGCTGGAATACGCCATAGTCTGTGTCTCATAACAAAAACTCGAGTGTCCCCTTGTGTCCCACAGGGAAGTCTTGTGACCAACTGGCCCCCAGCGCTCCCTGCCATGAAGGAAGAGGAAAGCAGTGAGGAAGAGGCCATGGCAGCTGTCTCTGCTAAGGAACGGGACGCTGTCTCTGAAGAGCTGGATAGAGTGCACACCCCAGAGCCCTTAGACGACATCCGCAAGCGTGATGAGCAGGAGGGCTCCTCGCCAGAAGGCAGCCTGCCCTACAAGTGGGTGGTCGAGGCCGCAAACCTCCTGATCCCGGCTGTGGAGTCCAGCCTCTCGGAAGCCTTGGACTTGATTGAATCGGTAATGGTGGCAATAGCGCATCCCACTGGGCCCAGAGTGCCCCTCCCAGCAGGGCGCCCTCTGATGGGTGGGCATCCTTCCGTTCACTCATCCCAATGACGTTTCCTGAGCTGATGCTAAGTGCCCAGCCTGCAGCCAGGACCTGGGGATAGTGAGATCATTGCAGTCTAGTCCCTGCCCTCACGGAGCTCCTGACGCACATTGTACCTCACAGCGTGGGGTGGGAGGGCTCCCCAGAGGAGGTGGCACTGGAGCTGCGTCCTTGACGGTGACGGGAGAGTGTTTGAGGCCTGTTACACGGTACGGTTGAGCTTGGTGTTTGCGGCACCACGGACCGTTGGGTGTCCTAGGATGGGGCCTGGATCATGCTGGGGCTGGCGCTGGTGAGCGGGTTCTGATTTCTCAGGTGTTGCGGGCCAGGCCCTGGGGCCGAGCTGGCTGTGGCTTGTGCTCCTGGCAGAGTTCTGTGGTAGGAAACCACCTCTTGGTGTGACATCCCCAGGTGCATCAGGCAGGCCCGTGGTGTGGAACGGGTCTCAGGAGGTAGTGGGCGAGAGGCCTGGCCACTAGGGGCAGTGGAATTCGGTGGGGGGGTCGCGCCCGCATTCGCCTTCCCACTTGGCCGTCCCTCCTTGCTAAACATAATGACAAGCCAGACTCTGAGCTTAATGTACAATCCACCCAGTATTCTGTGAGGTGTGTCCTTTCTGTGTTTCGTAGATGTGACTGGGGCTCAGAGGTCAAGTCGTGTATCCAAGGTCACACAGCAAGTAAGCTTGGTAGTCTTGACCCTGATGCTATGCTCTCACTGTCTTCCTCAGTGTGGGATTGGATGATACCATCTCCGGGGGGCCATCTCTCAGTCCATCTGACGCTGGGTTTCAACTCTTAGCGTCAGCTACAGGGTCCATCTGGAGTGTCCCTTCCACTCTAAGGAACTTCGGAGCAGCTTGAGAAGCAGGTCTGATGTGTTCATCAGTCTGTGCAGCAAATAGCCCCGAGGCTGCCATGTTCAGTCCCTCCTTTGGGCTCTCGGGAGTGCGGAGATGAGAGTTGGGCCCACTCTGCGCCCGGCACTGTCCATCCTCAGACTGTTCTGTGTCTTCCTCTACTTGATGGGCACAGAGAAGGGGAGAGGGGAACTCACTTTTATTGAGCACCCAGTGTATGCAAGACCCAGTGCTTAGTTAGTAATTACAGTGTCTAACATTTGAGCGCCTGCCATGTGTTGGGCTTGCGACTTGCTACCTACATCCATGCTCTGTTAGTCCTTCAACAGCCCTGTGAAGTGGGTGGCGGGCTCATCACCAGTGAGGGAATCGCGAGCTCAGCAGAGGTCAGGAGGCTGGTCCACCATCACAGAGCTGGTGAGGGCCAGGCCCAGGCCCTGCTGGTTGGCTCGAAGCCGGGGCTCTTGCACCATGACCTGCAGCGGCCGATGGAGTTGAGTTGTTATACCATTTGCAGAAATGCTGCTGTTGGTCTCTTTCCTGCAGCACCTCTGGGCAGTCCTTGCAGGATTTTTCTGGTCTATTAGATGCCATCAGTTCTGGGGCTTCCCCCAGGTTGGGGTTCGCTGCTGGGAGTGTGGACCTGAAGTCAGCACTGCCCTGAGCTGGCCCTTAGGAACGAACTGCCCCAGGTTCCTACGAGTCCCGTGGGTCAGAAATCATCACTTAGGGGCACCTGGGTCTATTCAGGACCAGACCTCCAGGGACCAAAATGGAAGGCTTCTAATTTGCTGAGCAAGACCTGGGTATGCCTCTCGGGATTACTCTTAGCAGGTCACACCCTTTCTGGTCTGGCTTCCTTAGTACCAAACGGGGGAGTATTGCTTTCCTAGCAGGGTCGTTGTGGGATTGGAAATAGCTTCAGTGAAAGGGCTGAGGGGGCACCCGTGATTGACAGTCTCTCAGAGCACAAGCTCCGCCTCCTCTCTGGAATGTGGCCGCGCAAATCAAGACCCTTAAACCCAGGGACAGCGTTGGGCCTACAACTCCCACTTCTACCACTCTATTAAGAAAATAGCTAAAAATACAGAAGATTTCTAAGATGTTCATAGACATTTTTAAAAATTAGGGGGAAAACTAAATGTCCAACAGAAGGGGGATAGTTAAGTAACTGATAGTCATATGATGAAATATTTTGCAGTTATAAAACTTACTACTTTTAAAGATTTTATTGGGGAATTGGGGGAGGGGAACAGCCAAGTTGTTGTCCTTCAATCTTAGTTGTGGAGGGTGCAGCTAGCTCAGCTCCAAGTCCAGTCGCCATCCGCCTGCCGATCAGCAGCTCTTGGTTGCTCGGCCCAAGGTGCCGTGCTCAATCTTAGTTGTGGGTGGGCGTAGCTCACCATCCCATGCGGGAGCTGAACTGGCAACCTTATTGTTAGGAGCATGTGCTTTCACCAGCTGAGCCATCCTGCCACCTGTTGGCAGCTCAGCTTGGGCGCAGCTCACTGGCCCATGTGGGATTCGAACCGGTGACCCTGTTGCTCAGAGTTTGTGCTCTTAACCAACTGAGGTACTCGGCCAGCCCCATAAAAACTATTATAAAAGTTGAAAAATTTTTCATCATAACTGATATTTATTAATAGTAAACATTTAACTCATAGGTAATAGAATTAGGTACTATTATTCCTGCTTTACCGAAATTTTAAATGGAACAAAGCAAGATACAGAAATGATTTATACCATGATGAGAAACATGCAAAACACTAGACATTTAGGGACACGTGGTAAAATGCTAAATGAGTGCACAAGGATAGTAAATTCTAAATTCTGGTAGTGGTTTCCTACCTATAGGCAGAGGATGTGAGGGGAGGTGGACACAGGGCTTCAGTGATAAGGTTTTATTTCTTTGGCTTATTGTTGGGTATCTGGCTTTTCTTTGTGCTCTTTGTATCTTAAATGGTACACGGAACATTTTTGAAATAACTGAGCAAGCAGTCATATTCACAGCCTGTTATATTTACAAAGATAGATACACAGACGTCAGAGAATCCTTGAGAAAATGTTAATGTTTGTTCCTGGGCTGTGGGGTTGTACTTGACACTCACGTGTTTTCCTGTGATGAGCGAGTCCTTGTATCAGCTGGTAGAAAAGCAGAGTAATTACAGTGACTCCTAACCCCTCTCTCGGGCAGGACCCTGACGCTTGGTGTGATCTGAGCAAATTTGACCTCCCCGAGGAGTCGTCTGCAGAGGGCAGCAGCCCCGTGCAGCCCCAGCCATCGCAGCAGCAACAGCAGCCGCCGCCGCCACCCCGCCAGCCTGCTGCCCCTGGCTCCAGTGTGACCGAGTACCGCCTGGACGGCCACACCATCTCGGACCTGAGCCGAGGCAGCCGCGGCGAGCTGATTCCCATTTCCCCCAACACTGAAGTGGGGGGCTTGGGCATTGGCACGCCGCCCTCTGTGCTGAAGCGGCAGAAGAAGAGGCGTGTCACCCTGTCCCCCGTCACAGAGAACAGCGCCAGCCTGTCCTTCCTGGACTCCTGCAACAGCCTCACCCCCAAGAGCACACCTGTCAAGACCCTGCCCTTCTCGCCCTCCCAGGTGTGTGGACCCCTCCCCGACCCCTCACTGGGTTCTCTTTACCCAGCACAGGGCCTGGCATGCAGACATGCCATTCATTCAACATGCACTCATGGATTGCCTGCTGTGTGCAAGGGCTGGGGACGAAGGGGTGAGCAGAAAGAGGCCTGGCCCTGCCCTCACAAAGCTTCCATTCTGGCAGGAAGACCAGTTAATGAAAAAAAGACCAAACAAACGTGATCAGTGGAGTGAAGGAGGCTTATGGGGCTCCCCGTGCGTCTAGCCTGGGGGGCAGGGTTTCATCCAGGAAGTCTTCCATGAGGAGGAGGAATTGCTTGAGCTGGGGATACCTGTGCAAAAAAGGGAAGGGACTCTGTTTGTTAAAAGAATCGTTTACTGAACACCTACTTCATGCCAGGTTTGCCTGCACAGGGAGCAAAGGTAAAGAGGACAGCTGGTGTTGGGGAAGGGCTTGTAATGAGCTGATGAGAACGTAGCATGGCAAGTGCTCTGAGGATGGCGATTCCTAAGTCACTGAGAGCTTAGTGTGTTCTGAGTGCTGCTCAGGAGGTCAGGGGAGGCCTCAGGCTTTCTGGAGAGCAGAGAGCAAGCGTCTGAGCTGGGTTTTATCATCAATTGACTTGAACAAAGACAGGCACAGAGGCGGGGAGGGCAGAGTGAGAGGTGTGATGTCCAATTACGAGTGATGGGTCGGGGGGCAGGATGGGGATAGGGCCTTGGAGGGCCTTGGGCATAACGGAGGGATACGCACTGCCCTGGGAGCTGTAGATGGCTGTCTTCTCCGTGTGTCTTCACATGGTCTTCCCTCTGTGTGTCTGTATCCTAATCTCTATCTTCTCATAACCTCTTTCTTCTTAGTTTATAACCCAAGGGCACCAGTGATAATTGGATCAGGGCCCACCCATGTGGCCCCATTTTACCTGAATCATCTCTTTAAAGGCCTTATCTCCAAATACAGTCAAGTCATGTGACTTCAACGTGAATTATGGGAGAACGCAGTTTAGCCCCTAACAGTCACCGCAGTTTAGCTCCTAACAGTCAACCGCGTGAGGACTGTTGGCTGGAGAAGGAAGACGGTAGAGCCCTGAGCTGGCCAAATAGCAGCCCAGGACGATGGCATGGTGGCTGCCCTGCTCTGAGGACCCCACATAGGGCAGCGAACCTACCAAGGGCACCTTCAGGACAGAGACCCGGAGAGGGTAGTGCGTCAGACTTGGCTAAGATATGGATTTGAGTCCTCAAGCATTCAGCACAAGAATCTAAATTCCTGTAAACCTCGGTTTTCTTATCGAAAAATGCAATCTAATAGTCCCTACCTCTCAGAGGTCTGAAAACTCCACAAAATTCTTGGCGGGGAGGGCTTGGCCCCTATAGGAGAAAGTGCTCTCTAAATGTCAACATCTACACTGCCATCATCACCGTCCCCTGTCCATCACAGGTCATGGAAGAGATGTTCCCACAAGGTCAACATTCTTTGTCTTAAGTGCATTGTCAGCAGCATGTGGGGCTGGGAGGTGGACCTCCCAACAGCCTGGCAAAAGCAGGGTATTGGGGCGATGACAAGTGCAGGGGTCCAGATGAACCTCCTTGGTGGGTTCCTGCTGACCTGTCCCGGCCCTGGTCCTCTGGTGCCTGACTGGTGGGAGGGCCCCTAGATCAGGAGGGGACCTCTGTCAGAGCAGCCATGATCGGGGAGGGTCTCGAGGGTCTCAGCTCACCCCACAGGTCACCACTTCGTTTTGTTTCCTTTGTGTTCCCTGGTAGTTTCTAAACTTCTGGAACAAACAGGACACGCTGGAGCTGGAGAGCCCCTCACTGACGTCCACCCCGGTGTGCAGCCAGAAGGTGGTGGTCACCACGCCCCTGCACCGGGATAAGACGCCCCTGCATCAGAAACACACTGCGTGAGTCCCGTCGTCGTGTGTGTCCCCCCACACCCCAGGAGTGTAGGAGGACCCGCCCCTGCCCCCAGCAGTGGCCAGCCTGGTCGGGGCCAGGATCACTGGGTAGGGAAGACGCCCTTGGAAAAACACCTGAGACTCTTTGTTTCAAGAAAGTGGCCTTCTGGCCACCACACCTCATTTTTGTCAGCATAGCCTGGTACTTTACCATCGTCCTAACCCATTTTTATTTTTTAACCCTCTGTCGGGCGCAGTGCAAAAGGCACAACGAGTTTGGGCGCAGTGCATCTACTAGATGCGTGTATGACATTTATTTAAATTGAAAATGAATGAAAATGTGTAAGCATGCTTATTATTTATTCAGAATGAAACATGAATTTGCCACAAAGTAAAAGCAATGTATGTTTATTGCATAAATTCAGTATAAAAATCAACAGAAATTCAAAATAATCTGTGAGATCAGTTGCGCCCCGGTGGAGGGTTAATTTGGTGGTTTTCTGATCTCAGGAATGGAGAGAGTCCAAATTGCCATGACAAACTTAATCTGTATACCCTTCATACGTTTCAAGCACACATCGCCTGTGTTTGAGTAGTCTTACGTGAAGGCCAAACCAGTTCTCCAGTCAGGGCTGGAGCTGCCTCCCTGCCTCCCAGGCCTACGAAGCGCAGCGCCTCACCTTCCGAAGCCTGTGCAGGTTGCTCACCTGTGGGCTTCTATGGAAGGGCTTTCACAGTAACTTTCCTTCCTTGTGTCGCCGTGACTCTGGATTCCAGGTAGAGAGAGTTACTTCACTGTGCTTCTGCTTATTACATTTGCTGCAGAAGCAGCACTGCCATTTATTATTTCACAAGTAAGTTATGTGATTGGAATTTCAACCCTCGCAACGATCACGCATTTCAGAAAAAGATGTATGAATCCCTTGGTCAAAAATCAGTCTCTCAACAGTTGACCTGGAATTTGACAATAGATAGGTTTCGTGTTTGGAAACATTTCAGCCATTATGTCTTCAAATATTTTTTCTGGGTCTTCTATCCCCAGTCCTCTTTGGGGGCTCCGCAGTTACCCATGTGTTAGGCCACTTGACGTCCCCGCTTACTAATGTTATAATTTTTTAAATTCGTTTCATTTTGGATGGTTTCTATTGCTATATCTTCATCTTTTCCTCTGCCACATCTAATCTTTCAGGAATCCCATTCAGGGCATTTTTCATCTCAGGTATTGTATTTCCTTCTCTAGAAGCTGAGTTGGATCTTGTTAAACATCCTCCCTGTCTTTATTTTTTGAACATAAATGAAATACAGCTGTAGTAACTTTTAATTTCTTGGCGTATTTTAGCATGAGTGTCAGTTCTGGGTCCGTTTCAGTTGATGGATTTTCCCTCGCATCATGGGTCTTGCTTGACTTGTTGTTTTCTGCTTCTTCATGTGCTGGGTAATAGCTGACTTGGTGCCAACGGGAGTTCTTTGTTGGATGCTATATACTTATGTATTCCTATAACTGTTTTAGAGCCTTTTCTGCAATGCACTTCAGTTTTTTAGAAATAGTTTGCTCCTTTTGGGTCTTGGCCCTTAAGATTTATGAGATGGGACCAGAGCAGCGGTTAGTTTAGGGTCCTTGGATCCCCGACCCGCTACCTTGTGTGGATGGTGAGGGTTTCCAGCCTGGCTAGGGGGCCTGAGCTCTGTTCCATCCCTGTGAGCGTTGTGCGTTGTTTCCTCTGATTTCCAATGGTTCTTCCTGGTCTCAGCACACGTGTGCACAAATCAGTGCCCTGCCGGGTACCTGAGGAGGGGCTCTGCAGTGTCTTCACCTCAGGACCCCGCCCTCTTCCCCCACACTCCTCCCCCCACTGGGCTGTGACTCGGTGCTGCCGGCTCCCCTGTTTGTCTCCCATCTCTCGGGTCACTGTCTTTCATTGCCTGATGTCCAGTGTCTTGAGAACCCATCGTTTCATCCATTGTGTTATTTTTGTTGGTGTTTCAGGCGGGAGAGTACACCTGGTCCCTGATGATCCCTTTTGGCCAGAAACGGAAGTCAGCTGCTTCATCTTTAAATTATTGTCACAACAGACTTTTTTTGGGGGTTTTCGTATTTTCTCTTTCTAAATTCTTTGTGACATTTGCAGCGCTTAATAGGCAACAATTCTTGGGACTTAATTCCAAATTTGGTTTCCTTGCCCGCTGATTTTTATATCCCCAGTTTTCCCCCCCGATAGAAGTTAGGGTTTATTGGAAGGGACGGTTCATTAGTAAACAAACCAAACACAGTCAGTAGATGGGATTGCAGGTGGTTATGGAAACTACAGGGAGATTACACAGGCCTGGGGAGCACAGAGTAACGACGAGGGGTTTCCCATTTATTAATAGATAGGTCAGGGACTGCCCCTCGAGAGGAAGAATTCTGAGGAGGAGGAATTCCAGGTAGATGAACCACAAAGGGTCCAAGGTGGAAACATGCTTTTGTGTTTAAAGAACAAAAATAAGGCCACTGTTTAGAGTGCATTGGGTGTAGAGAAGAACAGGAGAGAGAGGTGAAGGGTCACCAGGGCCCTCTGTGTGTGTGTTTGTGGGGGGGGGAGTATTGGGGAGAAAGGCTGGGTTAAGCTGTGTCACACACACCCCTAAGATTTGACTGGCTCCTAAGAGCAAATCTTTCTCTTTTAAAATGTGTGGGTAATTTTTTTGTTTTGTTTTTTTTCTGAGTTAGATGGAGTGCTTTTCTGCTTTCTTTTCAGAGGGGAGGGGGTGAGGCCTGTGCTTTCTGAGGCCTGGACTGTCTGTCCCTTGTTTTTCAACAACAGGAGCTGGATGTAGAAATCGGAGGAAGAGTAGTGACCCTCTAAGCTGTGGACTCTGCTCTTTTTCTTCCGGCGCTTATGTTGTGGGGAATTCCGACACTTAGCCGGCTGTTATTTCTTTGTAGGAAATCTTTTTTCCTCCCTGGACCCTTGTCGGGATTGTTCGTTTTATTTTTGGTGTTTCAGTTATTCCTGAAATTTACCAGGCTCTATGTAGGTATGCTATCTCTTTGTTAACCCCGCCCCCCGCCCCCAATTTCATTTCAAACGCAATACTAGACGTGGAGCTGAGCAAACGTGCTGCTATTTCTTTCATTCTTGTTTCCCTGATGTCTCTGCCCCTTGCCTCCTACCTTAGGAATTCCTTCCTACCCAGGCTCCTTGGTCTGTCTCTTTTCATCTTCATATTCCTATTCATCGTCTTAAGCCGTTTCCTTTGAACTCTGTGAAAATGTCATTTCCTCTCATTCATCAACTTGGTTTTCTGCAGCTCCCCACCTGCCGAGTCCCCTGGCTTCCAGAATTGCTTTCTTTTTTTTTTTTTTCATTTCCAAGCCATCTTGTGTATTCCCTTTGCAAGTTGGCCTCCCTTGGTTTTCTGACATGGATGTATTATTCTTAGTGCTTGCTGATGCTGTGACTTAGAGAGGTTCTAGCGTTTTCTCACGTTTATTGCAAAAGCTCCGTGTCCCCCAGAGATGTCGGGCCCGCAGTTCAGATTCATCCCTTGGAACCGCGGTTTGAACCGCGAGGTGTTGACGTTTGACCAGTGTTGACCCGTCTTTGCTCATCCTTTTAGAGGGGTCTCTATGGGTCCCGGGGCGGAGATAACAAGGGTATGGGAACAGAGTGTGTGGGTCCCTGTCTAATCTCTCAGTCCGGAGGAAGGAAGAAAACAAGGGTTTGTACTTGCTCTAGCTGCTGCTTTCCCTGTGGAAGGCCGGGCAGGCCGAGGGAGGCGACTGGGACGGCAGCCCCAGGCAGCCGTGCCCAGGAGTGGCCTCTGCTGCTGAATTCCTGGTCACCGGGGGTGTTTCTTATGTCCTCGGACCTCCCCAGTAAGGCTTTGGGAGTCCGCTATGGTGGTGCCTCCCGTTGTCTGAAGTCACACAGGTCTTGTGCAAGCAGAGTTTTGCACTTGCCATCAGAGCCAGAGGTGGCCCACAGCCAGCTGAGTGCCTGCAGCCGTGGTGCTTGGGGTTTGAGGGACCTCTTCTGTCCTTTTACCAGCATTGCAGGCAGAGATCACACATTGCTGGGGCCACATCTTAGTATTTCTGCTTGTGCACCAGACCCTCCCGAGGTCTCTGCTAAAGCTTTTCCTTCCATGTTTCTGTTGCCCCTGTGACCGTTTTGAGGCGACTTGGGAAGTGGGTAAGTTAAGCACGCACGTTGGCCTCACTGTGTCACACCTGATGTCGGCCCTGCCTCTCCTTAATGACACTGCTGCCACTGGATCTCTGGAGAGAGGTGGTGGGAGGGACGCGGTATTCCCAAGATTCCCGCCTTACCTCCCCTCCCCCCCTTCGGTCCCTTTCTCGCCAGCCACAGGCCTTTCCTTGTGTCATGAAAAGTCCTCATTCTAGACTGACGACCACCCAGCATTCTCAGCTGTTCTTTCACCTTTCCTGGGTCTCCTGGACCCTCTTAGCTTTTTCTTGTTCTTTCCTATTTGCCAGGGAGGCCCCTTCCTCTCAGCCCCTAATTGAGACCCTTGTGGGTAGTGTAATGGGTGGGCAAGTGGGCAAGGAAGAGAGCGTGTGCCGGCGTTTCCTTCCTGCTGCTGAGGCCAGAGGTCCAGGTGGCAGGAGGGTGGGAGAGTGGCTGGTGTCTGCCCCCAACCCCATCCCCAAGCCTCCTTCTCTGGCCCTGGCAGGTTTGTATCCCCAGATCAGAAGTACTCCATGGACAATACTCCGCACACGCCGACCCCATTCAAGAACGCCCTGGAGAAGTACGGACCACTGAAGCCCCTGGTACGTGGTGGGGTCTCCTGGGTTCCTCCAGCCGCGTGCACTTCCCAGAGCCCTCTTCCTCTGAGAGCTCACTGGAGTCTCCCAGCAGCCCCGAGAAGTTGCCGATATCTTCATTTTATAAGTAGGGAAACTGAGGCTGAGTTATCTACCAAGTCATCAGTTCCTGAGCACCTGCAGTGTGCCAGGCGGGTGCTGGCTGGTGCTGGAGACACAGTGGCATCCTATTAATAAATAACCAAGTACTACCAGTGCATGGGAAGTGCTGGGAAGGAGACGGGCTCGCTCAGATGCTGTGGCCAAGTGGGGGAAGTGGCGAATTGCTCCTCTAGTTAGGCGAGTTGCCTAACTGCTCGCTTTTACAAAACACTGGGAAGCCACTCGTGGGTGGGGTTGAGATGGCCAGTGAGGAAGCACCTTCCCCGGCACTATGCCAACCTCCCCGCTCCCCCTCCTCACGATTCATGAGATGGTTTTCCAGAGATGAGAGCTGGCACCTTGGGTATTTAAGAAACTGGTTGAAGGTGAGAGAAAGGCTGGTCACAGAGGAGCACTGGACCTGTGAACAAAGTCGGCTGCGTGGTCCCCTCACTCCCTCTCCCCTCACACTGCGTGGGGTCCTCGTGGGAAAGCCTGACAGCGGGGCTGTGGCCTCCCCCACCCTCTGGTAGAGCTGATTGAGGTCAATGGGCCCAGGCCAGGTGCCAGTTAGACTCAGCCCTGCCCTTGCCTGTCCAAGGGGAACTCGGCTCCGAAATCCACGTGCTCTCCAAACAGGTGTGAGGGTGAACCTGACCTTGGCAACTATAAGGAAAGCGCACAGGGGCTCTCAGAGTGACCTGAGGTGTCACTGTCCTGCTCCGTAGCGCGCGCTCTCTTCTGGCCTGAGACTGGAGAGGTCACCTGGAATCCCCAAGCATCCCCCCGAGTGGAACAAAAGGGTGAAGGAGTTCAGGCTTCGAGCGCGTCCAGGCTCTGACTCCACAGTGATGTGCTGGGGCCGGGCTTTTGCGCTCTCGACCTCCGTTTCTACCCTGCGGAAGACGACGGCTGTTGTCTGGGTTGCAGGGGTGATGCGGGGGTTCTCCTGCTCATGGTGGCCCTCAGTGCACTGAGGTCGGTGTCTGCTTGTCCAGGGCTGGACGGTTAATGGTTATGAACAAGGGATGTGAGGCCAGCGTCCCTGCACCGGGCCTCCTTCCTGCATTGCCCGGGACAGTCAGGGTGGGATTGGCTCTGCCCCGTGTCACGCATCCTGGGAGCCTCACGTGCCCGCCCCCCCATCTCCAGCCCCAGACCCCACACCTGGAGGAGGACTTGAAGGAGGTGCTGCGCTCCGAGGCCGGCATCGAGCTCATCATCGAGGACGAAGTGAGGCCCGAGAAGCACAAGCGGAAGCCTGGGGTGAGTGGCCGGGGGCGGGGCCCTCTTGCTGCCAGCCTGGGTCACGTGGGCAGGAGCCGTGCGTGGGAGGTGGGTCTGGGGACAGCTGGTGAAAGTGAGGCGTGGGGGAAGTGGAACTGTGGCCCCAGACCCTTGCTCCCCCCAAAGTGGTTATCCATGAAACCCGCAAAGGGGAGGCCTTGGTGCCTGGGCCCCTCCCCTCCTCTGAACTGTCCCTTAGCTTTTCAGCGTTGTGTTTGGGCCCTTCCGGGGTGGGCTGTGGGCTGGGTGGGGTGCATAGAGCATCGATGAAGACCCAGATGGGGTCACTCCCCAGAGCTCAGTGGGTAGAGACGCACTGGTGACTCTCAGTACACTGCTTAAGGACGTAGAAAGGGACACAGGATTCCAAGTGAAAACCTTCAGGTGGAGCCAGTCAGGTGTCTGGCCGCTTGAGGCAGGTGGGGGCTGTCAATTCAGGTAAGGTGGAGAGCTGGCAGGGACACTGAGCAGGAACACCTGGGCACAGGACGGCAGGGGCTGACTCAGGCCGGCCTCTCCTCTGTTGCCCTTTGGAGTCCCCCGATAGCAGGCAGACATCGTGTCCCCTTTTTCTTTGCCCCCCCATTCCTGGAGGCTCCCTGGAGAGAGGCAGGAAAACGGGGATGTGCCCAGGTGGCGGGTGGAGGTTATGGGGGGCAGGTGGGCAGTCAGGCTGGGAGGGGCCCATGGGCCTGGGGCTCCTGGCTGTGTAGGGAGCGAGAACTTGACCCCAGGCCTTGCTGGGCCTCTCCTCTGTGTTGGACGGTGGTTCTGAGCTGTGGCAGCACCTGTGTGGGGCACACTGCTGGGTTGGGGGGTGAGTGTTGGTCCCAGACCCCCTTCCTGGAGCCGGCCCCTGAACCCTGACCTGCGCATAGCGGCCGAGGCATTCCTGTCACAGGTGGTGGTGGTGGGCCTGGGTCCCGTGGAGTTTACGTCTCCATGTTACTGCCTGTGGGTGAGGGTTTTAGTTGTAACTTAGATGATTATCTTCGGGGCCTGTTAGGGGGGAGTATTTGAGACCTGGGGGCTGTCCTTGGGGACATCCATTTGGGGATGAGGAGCAGGGGTCTGGGTGGTGGTTGGCGTTTGTGTCCTGGCTTCCTGGTGCAGCATCTGCCATGACCGTCGCCTCTGGGTGCAGAGTCTGACAGGGCCAAGGCCTCCTGGTCTCCCCGGCCCTCCTCTCCGCATCCCCACTGGCATATCCGTGCCATGCGGGCCTGGCTCAGAGACGCCCCTGCAGTCGGCTCGGTTCTCTGAGAGGGCAGCGGGGGCCCCTCGAGAACCCCCAACCCTGCCCTGACCGCCTCCTTCCCCCCGCCCCACAGCTTCGGCGGAGCCCCATCAAGAAAGTCCGCAAGTCCCTGGCTCTCGACATCGTGGACGAGGACGGGAAGCTGATGATGTCCACGCTGCCCAAGGCTCTGTCCTTGGTAAGGGGTCAGAGAGATGCTTCTGGGGGCCCCCACCCCAGAGCTGCAGAGGCTCTTCTGCCCCAGGGAGGAAGGACTCCCTCTGGAGGCCTCTGCCTTGGGGACCCTTCAGCTGTGGGGAGGACCTGGAGGTGGGGCGGCCTGGTGGTCCTCAGGACCGAGCTCAGCAGGGAGGGCAGGCACCCACCGTGGCTCCAGTCAGAGCGGCTCTGCCCCGCCTTTGCAGAAAGTTCTATTAGGCAGGATTATATTATTTACTGGAACACGTTTGAAGACCATAGATCTGGGCCCCCAGCCCCTCCTTGTGCATCCTGCTCATGGGGGTGACCCCAAAGAGGGTCGATGGTGTGTGTCAGGGCACAGCCAGAGGGTTCAGGCACATCAGCCCCTGCGATGGGGTGCTGTTCAGTTTCCAGACTGACCTCAGACTGGGTCCCCAGAAACCAGGCCACAACGTGGATCCCTCGAAGCTGACAAGAGCGAGCCTGTCTTGCTCTGGTGCCCAGTGGGAGGTAGCGAGAGATGTGGTAGGGGTCACGAGAAAACAGATTTCCTGCCCAGATCTTAGCAGCTCCACTTCCTGCACCCACAGTTCCTTGTAAAGCACTGGTCCGCGATGCCTGCCAGGCTGGGACTTAGTGCTCTCACATTAGACATGCAGCTAGCATTGCATCAGGCACGTAAAATAATAGCCGGAAAGAACAAGATTATGGCAAGTGGTTAAGAGCACAGGAGTTGGAGGGTGTGGGCTTGGGTTAAGTCTTAACACCAGCACTTGCTCTCTGGGATCTGAGCCTCCGGTTCCTGCCTGTGATAAGAGCACCGAGCCAGCAGACTGTCAGGAGATGAAGGCCGAGCAGAGCAGGGAGGCTGGACAGGCCCGGGATGTTTTGTGCAGCTCCAGCCCTGCTCCTGGGCATTTCTGGTCCCAGGAGAAACCACCCTCGTCTCGGCCGAAGGCTGTAGGGGAGGAGCCAGCTTCATGTGAAAGGACCCAACATTACTGGGCATTTATTAAGTGCCAGGCTCTGAAACGGGCACTTTACAAATATTTTCTTACTTAATCTTCAAATGAATTAACTCCCCATCTGGAAGAGAACCCTGAGGCTTAGAGAAATTCATGTCCTGCTCAAGATCTCAGCAGCCAGGAGAGGGTAGTCCCTGGATGTGACTGCATGTTTTTCCTTCCCACTGAGAGCTTGTGGCAAAATGGTTAGTCTTTGGCTTGTTTTGATTTCAGCCAACACACGTCCCATCAAGCTCCTCCAGCGTCACTCTGCCAGGCACCAAAGAGGACAACAACAGCCTGCTCAACGAGGGCTTCCTGCAGGCCAAGCCTGAAAGGCTGGGGACGGCTCCGAAGCCCCGAAGCCACTTGCCAACACCTGCCCCAGTGAGTGCTGGCCCCGAATGTGGTATCGCCCTTGGGGACTTGCTCTGCTGCCCTTCTCACCTCAGGGCCTTTGCACAGGCTGTTGCCTCTGCCTGAATGAGCACCTGATTAACTTAGGTTTCAGATCTCAGCCTCAGTGCCACTCCCTCAGGGGACCCACACCCTGGAGACCCCACTCCACACAAGCCCCTCTTACGGCACGGGTTTCACGTGTAATTAAGTTATGATCTGGATTTAGTTGCTTAGCACATGCCAGTCCTCGAGGGCGGGGGCTGCCCTGCCTGCTCGCATGTGTGGACCCCTCGCTGCTTCTAACCAGCCTGCATGGCGGTAGCTTTTCCTCAGGGAGGCTGGTGCCACCTGAGGGGCGTGGCTGTGTCTTCTGGTCCAGCGTCCGTTATGTCTGAGGAGGCCCAGAGATGGCTAACTGCCCCAGGGCCACCAGGAAGGTGGAGCGAGCATGACTGGCTTCCAGAGGGAGGGTCATAGACACGCCCCGCCAGGCTCGCTGGGAGCACACCGCCCCCTTCCTGGATGGTAACTCTTGTCTTCTCCCAGATGACCAGCGCCTGGAAGACAGTGGCCTGTGGGGGGACCAGGGACCAACTCTTCATGCAGGAGAAAGCCCGGCAGCTTCTGGGCCGCGGGAAGCCCAGCCACACATCTCGGACCCTCATCTTGTCCTGAGGGGCTTGGCGGCCACGAGCCCATTCTCATGTTTACAGGGGGCTGGGGGACCAAGACTGGTCTGAATTTGAGAATCACACTCAGGTGACCACCTGTAGGGAGCCGCCTGCCGCCAGCCCCTCCCCAGATTGCTCAGGTGGAGTCGGCAGGGCCACCACTGTCCTGTCTCATGCAGCTGCGGCTGTTCCTGGTGCTAACAGAATCAAGTCCCACTCCTGGCTCTGCCTGGTCTTGCTCCCAGGGCCACGTGAGCTGTTCCCAAGCCCTGGTCAGGCCCGGCCTCATCTCATACTCCTGCTTAGGACAGGGCATGTGGCCAACGGGTTCCTTCATCATGTTCGTATATTTTCTTGGATGAATAAAAGGACCTTTTTCCTTGTGTTACTCTGGACTCCACCTTCCTTTCTTCTGGGTCCTGATGGTGGTTCCCTGGTGACTGTCCTTGGGGCCCCAAGGGTTGTGGGGACCTCCCCTCATCCTGGGAGCATCCTTGTGTGCTCAGCACAGGCCTGGGGCTCTGGATGTCCTCCCCCCTCCCCCCCCCCCGCCCCCTCCAAGGCCTGGTGTGCTGGGGTTAGTTTCATCTTTGCACCCAGGGGGCGTCTCGCAGAGCTGTGATGACTTTGGCTGTTGGGTAGGGGTGGGTGCGTGGAACATAGGGCCTTGTTTGGCCCTTGCTGTGGGTGGTTGACCTGGCCTGCAGTGAACCCAGTCCCCAGGCAGACTGGTAAACGAGACGTGATGGGCAGCTGAGCAGAACCTGGCCACAGTGGCCCTAACTTCTCAAGGCCATGGCAGCAGGTACAGCCTGGGCTGTAGACCGCCCTGGTCATAGCCCAGTGGGCAGACTGGACTTGGTTGATAGTGGGAAGAGTCACTGGATTGAAGAGGGGCAGGTGCTAGGTCTGAGAAGGTCTAGATCAGGGAGTGATGTTTCCAGTAGGGATTTGTGAGGTGGCCATCCTTGGGGACAGGTCTCAGCTCACCACAGGACAGGCACCACTTAGAGTGGGTACTTTCCTAGGGATGGCAGCTGGGCATTTGGTGACTAATATGGCCTGGAGGTGAAGGTGAGAGGGTTAGAGGCATAGAGCCTGTGGGAGGTTATTCCAGAAGTGGCCCCAACAAATCACTGCTCCCTGCAGCTATACCCTTGAGTAGGTCACGTGATTTGCTTTGTGCAATGGTTATGCCACGATTGCCATGTAAGGGACTGACTGGAAGAGCCTCCTGAAGGCGAGAGTCCCCAGCTGTTCTAGCTGATTGCCAACATGAGTGAGGCTGTCCTAAGCCTCAGCCATCTATCCATCCAGAACTGCCCAGCTGACCACAGACTCATGAGAAATAATAAATCAGGGTTGTTGTAAGCCACTACGTTTTGGGGTGGTTTGTTATGCAGCAGAAGCTAACTTAAAACATGCTTCCATAGGCAACTGGCAGTGGTGGGTACTTGCATAGTCCAGGATAAATGGGTCAGGTGTCGGTGGTCCTCAGTGGGGGGAGGATAGGTACTGGGGGCAGGGGGAGGCCATAGCCGATGCTCAAGCCTGGATTGGGTCAGCACAAGGGCCAGGGAGCGGCTTGACAATGAGCAGCTCACCTCCAATCTTGAACTCAACGGAAGGAAATGGGTTTGAGACCAAGCCGGGCCCCCTTGGTGGGGTTGGGGGGTGGGGGTGGGTCTGGGAGGTAAAGACATTCAAGCTGTGGGAACATGTTTAGGGACGGGGCATTTGTTATAAAGTTTGAGATATGTAGTAAACATTTTATGAGGTTTTTGTTTTTTTTTAAGCTGAGCCATCCTGCCACCTGTTGGCAGCTCAGCAGCAGCTCAGCTCGGGCTGGACTCAAACCGCTGTTGCTCAGAGCTCAAACTCTTGAGCGAGCTCTTAACCAACTGAGCCATTCGGCCGGCCCAGGGCTCGCACTCTTGAGCGAGCTTTTAACCAACTGAGCCACTCGGTCGGCCCTAGTAAACATTTTACATTTTTATATAATCCCTTTAATAAGGCAAATTGTTTTCTAGGATGCTTTTATTAATATTTGTCTATTTTTTTAATTAGAAAAGATCCTGCTTTGGGATATATACCCAGAAGTGGAGTTAATGGATCATATGGTAATCCTATTTTTTATTTTAATTCTGTTGGGTTTCAATTAGGTTTGTAGTATTTTCAGGAAAAGTTGTCTTCTGGGCTAGTAAAGTCTTTGCAATGATGGTGCAACTCTGTCGCCACCTGGTGGTCTTTGGTGTGTGTGCAGTCTCAGGTAAAGCAGGCTTGAGCCATTTTTTGAAGATCTGGGAAGGTCCTTGAAGCGGTTTTCTGATTTTCAGGCCCCTTCTTTGGCATCCTCATCAAGCAGGTGTCTGACCTTTGTTTGGACGCCGCCACTGATGGGGAGGAGTGACTCTATTCCTCGTCAGCCAGCTCCATTGTTGGACAGCAAATTGTGAAGAAATTTATTCTCTATCCAGAGAAAAATATTCTCCCCTTTGTTGTATCTAAAGCAAAAGGAATAGACTATGGTACATGGGAAGCTGGTTTGTGGGGAAATTGGGGTCCCAGAACAGGCAGTCGGCAGGTCGGGATTCGTGTGAGAGCCTGACTGCCTACATGAGCCATTTTCCCAGCGGACCCTGGCAGGAATCAATTCTGTGTTCTTGCTTGTTTCCAGAGACCACCATGGCTCTGATTTAGCCATGATAGTGATTTAACCCCTTCTAAGATGGATGTTATGTTCCCACCTTTGGCTAGATGTGTTTGCAAATAATTCAAGCTGAGTTTGGATATGAGCTGAGAATCAAACATCACTGATACAGGCCAGCAAGCTCAGGATGAAGGCGTTTTACTTGTATATTACGTAGGGCTGACCAGTCGGTATTTAGGTTAAAGTCTATAATGGTTGGGACAGTCTGGCAAGGATAGGTCCAGAGTCTGAGTCTCAAATGCCCTTCAGAAAGGCACAGTTGAGAGGATGTCTGGCCCCTCTCTGAGTCCCTGGACCCTGTCCAGAGTACCCAAGTATAAGCACCCTGTAGGTACTTAGTAAGGACCAGAGGAGTCAGGAAGGCTTTGGCATTTATATATATAAAGATTTTATTGGGGAATTGGGGGAAGGGGAACAGAGGAACAGACAAGCTGCTGTCTTTTTGTTCTTCAGTCTAGTTGTGGAAGACATCACTTCACTGGCCCCTGTTGGTATTATTGCGCTCTTCCGGGTGAGGCAGTCGCTTGCTGACCATTGTATGGCTGCTCATGCTGGCTGCCAGCCACTCACAGTAGCTCACAGCAGCCCACTGCAGCAGGGGCTGCAGCTCACAGCAGCCCATCTCCAGGTTGAGCTGTTGTTCACCATCTTAGCTGTAGAGGGCGCAGCATCACTGGCCCTCATGTGGGATCCGAACCAGGGCCCTGTTGCTCAGAGCTGGCGTCCCAAGCCAACTATTAACCAACGCGCCACTCGGCCGGCCTGGCTTTGACATATTTTAATGTTGGTTTCCAGCTTAATTCTCCTGTGTTCAGGGAACACGGTCTGTGTGGTTTCAGATCTTTGAAATTTATTGCTTTATGATTGAGCATAAAGCAAGAAATTTTGAAAATTTGTTCCACATGCATCTGAAAAAAAAACGTGTAGCCTGTAAGCCCTGGGGACAATGTCCCATTTTTATCATGCTAATCCTATTGTCCAAATATCCAATATTCTGTTTTTTTTGTGTTGTCTGCTTCCTTTTGTGGACCTAGATTAACCAACCCCCAAATGACATACAATAATAATGTTGTTTGAAGCCAGTGAATGTTGGGGTTGTTTGTTACTCAGCGTTATTGTGGAAATAACTAGCTGATACAGAAGGTACCCTTGCATCTACAAAAAAAGCCCTGAGGAAAATGAACAATGCACCTTGAGCTCAACAGGCTGAAGGAAGAATTTTCTAGATTCAGAACTTGGCTGGAAATGAGTGGGATGAGAGATTCTGGAATCCAGAGCCATTGTGACTATGCCTGTGTCTTGATTGTTCCCTAGGACACCCGGCAAGCTTTCCATGGCTCTCCTGGTAGCTGTAGGTGCACAAAGCTCTGACTTTGGATCAGGCAGACGTGGATGTGAGTCCTGGTTTGGCTGTTACTAGTTATCTCTCTTTTCTGCTGTGAGCCTTGGGGTCCTCTGCTGTGAAATGAGAATCCTTAACCTTTCAGAGTAGTTGAAGGGATTGGAGAGAAACTTGGCACACACTTGGGCCTCAGAAAATACGGGCTCTTATGATGTTACCATCAAATGCTCTCTTATTCCTTTTTTATGCACGATAAACCCTGCAAAGGAGACGTCAGTGGCCACGTTACAGTTGAGAGCTCCGAGCGGAAATTACTGGATAGTAGTCAAGTCAGGACTTGAACTCAGCCTTTGTTGTGAAGGCTGCATTGTAAACATCTATTTCGTAGTTCAGCCTGTGTGGTGCGGTAGAAAAAGCAAAAGCATTAGGTGTAGGGTCCATTTTTAAAGACTTTCCATGGACGTTCAACACAAATCTCAGGTGAACGCCAGGATGAATTTTCACAAAGTGAACACACTCATGTGACCAGCACCCAGATCAAGAGATAAAAAGTGACCAGCACTCCGGAGACCCCCCCTCTGCACCCCATCAAGGGTAACCACCATCCTGAGCTCAAACACCACAGATTTCTTTTGCCTGTTTTTTTTTGTTGTTGTTTGTTTGTTTTAAAGATTTTATTAGGGAATTGGGGAAGGGGAACAGGGTTGGGGAATTGGGGAAGGGGAACAGCCAAGTTGTCCTTCAGTCTTAGTTGTGGAGGGTGCAGCTAGCTCAGCTAAGTCCAGTCACCATCCGGCCAGCCGTCGGCAGCTCTGGGCAGCTCAGCTCAAGGTGCCGTGTTCAGTCTTAGTTGCAGGTGGGCATACGTGCCCATGTGGGAGTCAAACCAGCAACCTTGTTAGGAGCACGCCCTCTCGCCAGCTGAGCCATCCTGCCACCTGTTGGCAGCTCAGTGGCAGCTCAGCTTGGGCGCAGCATCACTGACCTATGTGGGAATTGAACCAGTGACCCTGTTGCTCAGAGCTCACACTCTTAACCAACTGAGACACTCAGCTGGCCCCTTGCCTGTTTTTTTAAAAAGTTGTGTAAACTGAATTTCACATTATGTGAGATTTACCGATGTTGATTTGGATAGTTATCATTTATTTCCATGATCACGTAGTGTTCCCTTGCGTGACTTTCCCACAGCCTACCCATTTTCCTGAAGGACATGGAGTGTTTCTGGGTAGGCTGTTGCAAGTAGCACTGTTATGAATGGCTTGTCCTCATCTTTTGGCGAACCCATGTCAAATTAAATTATACATATCTAGGAGTGGAACTACTAGAGATAGGTCCAGGTTCATTAGATCACTTGCCACGTCCTGGTTTTGTGAGCCGAAGCATGTTGGGTAGCTTCTCTGGACTCACTTTTCATATCTGTATATTGGAAATAAAAATACTTGCCCCTCAGTGTTGTGGCCAGGACATAATAAGACACTGTCTGCGAGGCACCTGGCCCCAGTGTGGCTCCCCTTTTTCCTCCTCCCCCTGCTATGCCAGAGCCCCACTGTCCTAGGACACGGCTTTTCTGCGAGGCTTCTCCTCTGCCAGGAATACTCAACATGAACTTGGAAAGCGTGCCCGCTGCCCCGGGCTGGTGGGGCTACCTTTCCCTGGCCATTTGGGCAGCTCTTCTTTGTGATTCCATCACTGGCACCCAGCCCAGCACTCGCTGGCTGTGGTCACTGTCACCGCTAACAAGTGTGTTTCTGGTGGTTCTGGTGAGAGTGTGGCTAGCAGCAGATGTTTTCTGGAGACAGGCCCAGTAGAGGCAAAGAACGAGGACCGAGGAGAGGGGACAGCTGGCTAAGATCCAGCTCAGAAATGTACAGCAGACATTGGTCTTTCCCCCCAGATTTCCAGGCAGGAGTTTTTCGTAAGCCCCTGTATTTCCTTACTCTTCCTGAAACACGCAATGAATGTGAGTGGGCCAAGTTGGGAACCTGCCTACTGGGGGCTCTGTCAAAATAGAGCTGACTTCTGTCATCATGTAATGGCAGCCTGGAGCATTGTGTTGAGAAAGGGGTCTGAAGGTATTGTCCAGGCTCAGGAAGGAGTGCTGTGATTGATTAGTTATGTCTGTTATGTGCACAGAAGGGGTAGTGGTGGCACTCGTTTCGCATATTTACTGCTATCTCTGGCTTAAAGGTATTAGTATTGATCAGAATGGACATGTGTTTGATTTAGAGATGGAATATTTTTAAATAGGTAGTTGAATCCTTTTACATTTCCATGATATATTTGGATTGATTTCTACCGTTTAATTTTGTGTTTTCTCTGTACTATTTCCTCCATCCCCTTTTTTTGGTTGAATTTATAAAGTTTTCTGTAATCTTTTGCTCTCGTCTTCTCTTGCCTGGTTTGGAACATATGAAAAATATTTCTCTTATTTTAGAGACTATTTTTAAACTTCAGATATACACATTTGTTATTCAATGTTTTTATCCTTTTGAACAATGCCCTCCCTAGCCTAGTTTGAACTAGAAGTTTTATCATTTTAAATGGCAGTTGATGATTTTCTCAGTTGATTAAATTTGTTTACAGATTTTCTAAATTTACTTCCTCATCATTGTTTCTCTTACTCCATTACATTTTCTTTCTGTTGAACACCACCACCATCACTACCGGTAGCAGTTAGTGATAGCTGAGGGCTTCCTAAGTATTAGACGCTATCTTAAATCCTAATAATCCTATATGTGTTGAGTCCCTTAATCCTCCACACAATCATAGGAGCTTATCATCCCTACTTTGTGAATGAGGTAACAGAATCACAGAGAGTTCAGGCAGTTGCCTGAGGTCTAGCAGCCAATAAGCTATATGGCTTGAGAGTCCCTCCTTTGCCCATCCTGTCGCCCTTTGCTCTGTGTGCTTAAAGTTTTTATTTCAAAATCATATTTACAGGAAACTTGCAAAGATGGTACAAAGACTTCCCATGTACCCTCCACCTGGCTTTTCCTGATGTTAACATCTTACAAGACCATGGTGCACTTAGTAAAGCTAAGACATCCCCATCGGCACAATACTGCTAACAAAACTACAGACTTTATATGGATTTCACCAGTCTTTCCACTAAAGTCTTTTTCTATTCCAGGATCCAATCCAGGATATCACATTGCATTTTGTGTATGTGTACATTAATTATATATAGTACATGCATATTAATATGTACATATTATATGTGTCTGTGTGTGTGTGTGTATATATATATATATATTTATTTATTTATTTTTATTATGGAAGATTTCAAGTTTATATACAAGTGGAGAGAATAGTAAAATTTGTCCACCCCTCAGCTTCAACGATTAACTCACGACGAATTTGCTTCATTCATACCCCAAACCCAGTGACATTTTCCTTCCCCTGGTCCTCTTGGCCTGTAGTTTGCAGACATATGCCCTCCACATCACTTTATTTCACTGCTTCCTACATGGCAATTCTCTGGTCTGTGCACTTTATTCATCATGACGTTTCGAAGGCCCACACCCAGAACTTTTTTTTTTTTTTCAAGAAGACATCTTTAATCCTTTGTAGAAAGAGCCAAAGGGGTCAGGGGTGACAAAGTTATGATTATTTTTTAAAAAGTTAGCAGTTAAGATTTCCTCCTGAAAAAAATTTTCAAATGACTTAAATCTTTTGCCATTAAAAAAAAAATTTTTTTTTTTTTAAGATTAAAAAATTTTTTTGACCAGATAATGCATGCACATGTGTTCACATTGTAAAAAGTACTAACGGGTCTAGAGAAGAATCTCTCTTCTTGACCCTCAGTCACCTGGGTGCTCTCCCCTGGGGGCAGCTGCTACTTCTTTGGAGTGAATAGATCAGCAAACTTTCTCTCTAAGGGACAGACCAAATATTGTAGGCTTTGTGGGCAGACCTCTGTTCGAGTGTATCCTGGAAGAGAAATTTTATGCAAATTCAAGTACATACCTATACATGTCCCCTCCCCCAACTCCATAAATATGGTGTCGCAGTATACGGTGTGTTCGGGACTTGGCTTCTGTCAGTTAACCTGGGGCTTGGCAAGCTGACCCAAAGGCCATATCCAGCCTGGCACCAGTTTCTGTCGTTTTCTTGGCACCTACGTTCATGTTTATACATTGTCTGAGGCAACTTTCAGGCTACCAAGGCAGACCTGAATACCTGTGACAGATCATATGACACACAAAGCCTAAAATGTTTGCTCTCTGGCCCTTTAGAGAAGAAGTTGGCTGGTCTCTGAGTTAAACAATATGTCTTAGCCATCCCATCTTTAATGCAGAGAGAGCTTCTTCACTCTTTTTCACGGCAGCATACTATTTCATGGTATGGCCGTCCCATCATTCATTTCGTCCAAACCCCCTAAGTGCTTTTGAGGTTGGTTCTGACCTTTGGCTGCTACAGGTTAACGCTGCAGTGAATGACCTTGTACTTACCTCACTTTCCATAGGTGTGGCTCTAGTTACAGGATGAATTCCGAGAAGTGGAAGTGCTCCATTAATGTATAAGCATCAATGATTTTGATACCTATTGTGAAATTGTCCTCCGGGAAGATTTATTAATGTACATGCTCACCAATGTTATAAAAGTGCCCCATGTGCCCTACCTCTGCCGGCAAGATGTTCTTAAGCCTTTTGATCCGTACCAACCTGCCTCGGTGAAGAAAACCCCCAACTCCACCAGTGTAGCTTTCTTTGCATGCCTTTTATTTTGGTGAGTTGCCTTTCCTTTCATGCATCTCGGAGGCCCGGGGCCCCTTTCTGCTGCTGGTAGCTTGCTCTCCTGGTTGGAGGATCTCCTAGGGGGCTGTTCAGGGATGGGGTTGGTCCTCTTTCTCTGACCCTCTTGTGTCGCTTTCACAAATAAGCTTTTGGAGAACAAAAGTCTTCAGAACGAACATGTGGTGGCTGTTGGTGCCATTGACATTCCAGACATTAGGGTTGGGGACCCAGGGGGACACTTCCCTTCTGCTCTGGTCCTTGGAAAGCTAATTTTCACAAGGCTTAAGCTGTCTTCTTCCTCCACTGGGCTTCTGTTGACACAGGTTGCCTCGTGTTCCTCCAGCTTTTTGGTGGGGACCACGTGGCAGGCATTGTATTTGCAGCTGGCCATCTTTTTGGCTTTCTTGGGGTTCCTTTTCCTGCACGATGCCAGGTGGTATTGAAACCTGCTGTGTGGGATGCGGTGGTGAGGGTCGTAAGGGCAGATTTCTAAGGCTTCTGGCTCCATCTCCATGACAAATTGTTCTTGAAGCTGAGCAGCTCACTGCCCAGAGTCAAAATGAAATGCCCCGCATGGAAGAGTCTTTTGGTAAGAAGGATGGACGCTGTCCTCTGCTCAGCGCTGGACCTTGAAACTCAGTAGGTGAAGGTCTTAACGCACGTCCCCTGTTCTCTGAATGAACATGAATGGTGGATGAGGAAAGAGAGAAGAAGCTGTCAGGAGCAGCTGCACAGAGGACAGAATTATCAAATGGCACATGAGCCAGAAGAACTATATAAGGCAGACGGAGTCAAAGAACCACAGCCGCCCCACCTTCATCAGGTGATGAAGGTATGTGCCAGTCCCCCTTGATTCTGAGAGTTATATTGTGTGATGTCAACGGGCAGTCACAGGTGGTCACAATGGCCAGTGTGAGTCATCAGGAAAAGGCTACTTCTCCATCACTTTCAAGAGAAAGGGTAGGTTTGGGGAAAGCTGCCATTCAAAATTGTCTGTGGCATGCCTGTTGTCATTTCTCTGTGTTTAAAGTTGTATGTTTAATGTGATTTCTGATATATTTGAGTTTAAATCTACTCTCTTATTTTGTGCTTCCTGACCTACTCTTTGGTTTATTTATTTTTTTCTCTTCCTTTATTTTAAGCAGACAATTGAAAAAAAAACTTTCCATTTTCCCCACTAGTTTGTACGTTATACCTTCTCTTGTCATTGAGAGGTTACTCTATACATGAAAACATTCACAGATAACTTATCAAGGTTTAAAGTTAATAAAAGTTTTACCCTCTTCCTGAATAAAATAGGGCTTTTTCTTCATTTACTCCCCTCCTGACTGATGTTACTCTTCCCTGTATTTTCAGCCTAATTTTTAAAAACTTCACAAGACTATTGCTATTGTCATTTTACATTGTCAAAGTTTGTTTACAGCTGTCCTCATGTTTACTCCTGTCTGCTGCATGCATCTCATATCTACCACATGGGATCATGTGTCTGCTACAAGTTTACTTTTTAGAATTTCCTCTTGGTTTTGTTTGTCCGAAAACATTTGTATTTCACCCTTGTTCTTGAAAGGTCTTTTCACTGAGTATAGTTGTTATTAATATTTTCTTTCTTATTGAAGCAGAGTTCAGTTTCTTCTAGGTTCTACTCTGTGGTTTAGAATTCAGAATTCTACTATTACCTAACTTCCTTTAAAGGTAACCTATTTCGTTTTGTACATCTGTTTTTCAAGACTTTTTCTCTATCTTTAATTTAGTTTTCCTACAATGTCTCTATGAGGTTGAGCAGTGAATCTCTTTTTTATTTGCTTTTCCTTTTTGTTAGACTTCTTGAGTCTGTAGATGAGTGTCTTTCATTAGTTTTGCAAAGTGCTCAGCCATTGTCTGTTCAAAAAGTGTTTCTTACCTTATTTTCTCACTTCCCCTGAAATAATAGCTGTCACTTCCATGGACATTTCAGTGTCCAAAGCGAGTCTTATGGCCACACCTAACTTCAAGGGTCAAGGAGGTACAGTCCTATCATGTTTGCAGAAGTAGGAGAAGAGGAACTTTGTTAAAAGTCTTAAGAACATCCCAGTCTGTCCTTGATGTCACCAGTATTCATTTTCCTTTTCCCCACATGTACAGTGTACTCTGTCCTCCTTGAGAGAGAAAAGCAAATCCTTTAGTCAGAGTTGGGAATAAACGGTTTGGTCAGTGCTTGCTGGGGGCTTCTTGGGTTCTGGCAGGACCTCGCTCTGGACTGGAGGGAATTGCAGTGCCTCCAACCAAACTGTGTCCTGTGAGGAATGAGAGGCCCACAGACTCATGTTCGCTGTGCCCCACCAAACACCCACCCCAGGAATATCTCCTGCTAGACTTTGTCAAGAAGGTGTCCTTGGTAAATTGTAACTTCCATCCCATTTACGTGACAGAGAACTTGTTTTCTCCAAGCTTGCGATCCAGTATTGAAGGAACTATGACATTAGTCCCACTGAGAGTTAACAGCTGGTTCAGCACCGGCTCTTACGTACCCCTGAGGGCTGTCATGTCACCGTGTTTGTTGACAACACTGACAATGCTTTTTTTCTTATTCCAGTCCCATAGCCTTTTTCATGCTCAGGACCAGGGCTGGCCCAGGCTCAGTAACTCAGCCATTTGTAAGTCTGTGAATGGAGATGATAATGAGAGCACTTCATCCATCATTAAAATCCACAAAGTAAGGAATAGGGCATTAGCCGTTGTGGGTTTCTTTGCAGCCAAGCACCCATTAGTGTGGCAGGCCAACATTTAGTCCATTAGGAAGAGAGGGAAGGCCGGGCTTGTTAATGCTTTTAATGGACGTCTTGAATGGTCCTCCAGCCGGCAGCTTTCTCCCAGAATCTGTTCCAAGCCAGGGACCTGACAGGTCGCTCACCATGGCAACACAGTTGGGGGTGGTGCGGACAGGGATGCAGAGAAACCTGTCTGAACGGCACTCCTCAGGACTGTCTGCACGCACATAACCAGTGATGCAAGCGAGGCCAGGCCTGCTTTCCGCTCACGCCCCTCCCACGCGATCGTCTTGAGGGTTGCTGCTGAGGTTGGTAGCACACTCACGGAGAGGACATGGTCACAGAGCGTGCGGAAACAAGGTTTTCTGAAAAGAAACGCTGTGTGTGCGGGCCGGCCAAGCCAGTAATTATCATGATGCGTTAGGATGGAGCTGCCGGAGGGTCAGAGGCCCTGTGAGTCTGAATCCTTCAAGCCTGGAGAGACTTCTGATGGCATCAAGGCCAGCTTCTCATTGAGTGGCCACTGTCCCTGCCAGGGCAGCCCTGGAGGACGGTCATACTATCTCCCCAGGAGGTCCACTGTTAGGTTCTTACACTGGAGTGAGCTGTCCTGTCTCATAACCTGTAGCAGTTAGTCAACTCTGTGCCTTTTCTCCGGACACACCCTCCAGGAAGGAAGGCTCTTCCAAGCATGCCAAACTCCTGCCATGTGTATGTGGCACTGGGGTGGGGGTGACCATCCCATTTCTGGCTCCTTGTGTCTCCTCACATGTCCAGCAGACAGGTGTGGACAGCCGAGGTGGTCCCTCTGAGCCCTTAAGGCCTGGCCCAGGGCCTCCCCACGCTACCCTCTGTGGGCCACTCCTTGTACAGGGCGGCCCTGGTCTCAGCCCATTTGGCTGCTGCTATCCCCTTCAGTTTGAGGAGCTTTTTTGTTGTTGTTTTGTGTTTTTTTGTTTTGGTTTTGGTTTTGGTTTATTTTTAATTGGGGAAGGGGACCAGCCAAGTTGTTGTCCTCCAATCTTAGTTGTGGAGGGCGCAGCTAGCTCAGCTCCAAGTCCAGTTGCGCCACTCAGCTCAAGGTGCTGTGTTCAATTAGTTGCAGGTGGGCATAGCCACCATCCCACGTAGAAGCTGAACCAGCAGCCTTGTTGTTAAGAGTGCACACTTTATCCTCTGAGCCACCCAGGTGGCAGCTCAGTTCAAGGTGCCGAGTTCAGTCTTTAGTTGAGGGCGGGCGTAGCCCACCATCTTGAACAGGCAACCTTGTTGTTAGGAGCACATGCTCTCACCAGCTGAGCCATCCTGCCACCTGTTGGCAGCTCAGTGGCAGCTTAGCTAGAGTGCAGCATTACTGGCCCATGTGGGAATCGAACCAGCGACCCTGTTGCTCAGAGCTCACGCTCTTGAGCAAGCTCTTAACCAACTGAGCCACTCGGCCGGCCCCTTGAGGAGCTTTTGAAAACCCTCCATGTTGTGCTGTGCAGCATGTCTTGCACTGTAACGTGCATGTGAATCACCTGGACTCTTGTTAAGATGCCAGACTGCTCAACGTTTTGGTTTCCTTGGTCAGGTTGATGTCATGGCTGTGCTAGATTTGTAAAATGAATTGGAACACAGTCTATCTTTTTCTGTTTTGAAAGTTAAAAGAAGTTATCTACTCAACTCCCTGACCAACACCTTTTTTGGGGAAATAGTTCTATGTCTGTTTTCAAGTTGGATCCATGGTTTCCTACTTGTCTTGGCAATTCCCATTTTTTCTAGACAAGTGTACCATTCAGAAATGAATTGTGTCCCCCCAAATTTATCTGTTGAAGTCCTAACCCCAATGTGACTGTATTGGAAGTAATTAAGGTTAAAGGAGGCCATAAGGGTGGCCTCTCATCCAACAGGACAGGTGTCCTTATAAGAAGAGGAAGAGACACGGAGATCTCTCGCCACAGCAAAGGCCATGTGAGGACACAGTGAGAAGGCGGCTGTCTGCGAGCCAGGAAGGGAGGTCCCACCAGAAAACAACGCTGCCAGCACCTTGTTCTTGGGTGTCCAGCCTCCAGATCTGTGAGAAAATGAGCCTTTGTTGTTTAAACCACCCAGTCTGTGGTATTTTGTTATGGCAGCCGGAGCCTACGAATACACAGGCATGTTTCCATTGAACACTCATATTAACTAGCACACTATATGTGTTTAGCATTCTCTTTTAATCTGGAAACTCTCCCTTTGCATCTTTGGTTAAGTTTCCTCCACTTTTCTAACGTGTTTTTGTATTCTCTCTCTCTCTCTCTCTCTCTCTCTCTCTCTCT